>NC_091312.1:28198189-28275689 GCF_038502225.1 Cherax quadricarinatus
CCTTAAAGAGGGAGCAGAGATATTGTGTGTGCCATTAACAAAGATCTTCAACACATCATTTGAAACTGGGCAACTCCCTGAGGTATGGAAGATGGCAAATGTAGTCCCAATTTTTAAAAAGGGAGACAGACATGAGGCACTAAACTACAGACCTGTATCACTAACGTGTATAGTATGCAAGGTCATGGAGAAGATCATCAGGAGGAGAGTGGTGGAGCACCTGGAAAGAAACAAGTGTATAATCGACAACCAGCACGGTTTCAGGGAAGGAAAATCCTGTGTCACAAACCTACTAGAGTTTTATGACAAGGTGACAGAAGTAAGACAAGAGAGGGGTGGATCGACTGCATTTTTTTGGACTGCAAGAAGGCCTTCGACACAGTTCCTCACAAGAGGTTACTGCAAAAGCTAGAGGATCAGGCACACATAACAGGAAAGGCACTGCAATGGATCAGAGAATACCTTACAGGGAGGCAACAACGAGTCATGCAGGACTACAAAGAGACCTGGACAGGCTACAAGCCTGGTCCAGCAACTGGCTCCTTGAGTTTAACCCCGCCAAATGCAAAGTCATGAAGATTGGGGAAGGGCAAAGAAGACCGCAGACACAATATAGTTTAGATGGCCAAAGTCTGCAAACCTCACTCAAGGAAAAAGATCTGGGGGTGAGTATAACACCGAGCATATCTCCTGAGGCGCACATCAATCAGATAACTGCTGCAGCATACGGGCGTCTGGCAAACCTACGGATAGCGTTCCGATACCTCAGTAAGGAGTCGTTCAAGACTCTGTATACCATTTACGTCAGGCCCATACTGGAGTATGCTGCACCAGTTTGGAATCCACACCTAGTCAAGCACGTAAAGAAATTAGAGAAAGTGTAAAGGTTTGCAACAAGGCTAGTCCCAGAGCTACGGGGATTGTCCTACGAAGAAAGGTTGAGGGAAATCGGCCTGACGACACTGGAGGACAGGAGGGTCACGGGAGACTTGATAACGACATATAAAATACTGCGCGGAATAGACAAGGTGGACAAAGACGGGATGTTCCAGAGATGGGACACAGACACAAGAGGTCACAATTGGAAGTTGAAGACTCAGATGAATCAAAGGGATGCTAGGAAGTATTTCTTCAATCATAGAGTAGTCAGACCGTGGAATAGCCTAGAAAGTGACGTAGTGGAGGCGGGAACCATACATAGTTTTAAGGCGAGGTATGATAAAGCTCATGGGGCAGGGAGAGAGAGGACCTAGTAGCAATCAGCGAAGAGGCGGGGGCCAGGAGGTATGACTCGACCCCTGCAACCACAAATAGGTGAGTACATACACACACACACACACACACACACACACACACACACACACAGGCCAAGTGTCTATCGACAAGTGCCTTTTACAACTGGTAACCAACACACACACATGTGTGTATACATATTATATATATATATATATATATATATATATATATATATATATATATATATATATATATATATATATATATATTACTATATGGGATCACCATCTATCCTTGGAAGAATGACTAGCTGTTAGCATAGGACTGTACCTGTGTGTCCACACTGGCTGACACCTATATCTATCACAGTATAGGGTGACAGGGAGGAGCTGCTGACCACAGGAAGGAGTACAAGATCGGCAAGTTGACATAAGCCAACAGTATCAATTTGTCCCAGTGGGATCGAAGACCTTGGGATCATGGGGAAAAAAATGCCACATGTTTCCTTACAGAACTGGGTTCCAGACTCATCGACACCACCAGGGGACTCAAGATCAGCCACTTTCATGTTTCAGCGCCTCAACGTGGCCATCCAGAGGGGAAATGCTTGCTGCATACTTGGCTCGCGTCCGGCTTCGGAGGAGCTGGAGGAGATTCATAATCTTTGATATATTGTAACAATGTATTCGTGTTTGTGTTTTCTATCAATGCATTCTGTCTATTAATAAAGTTAACATGTAGCACAAAAATATAGGGGATGGCAGAAGAAAATATTCAAACAGCTCCAGGGAGAACCTTGAGTTTCCACTGAGGTACTTTTATTATCTTCTCTGAGGATGAGGGCCCCCAGTAAAGTTCTAGAGGTGGTACCTCTCTAATGTTTATATATATACATATATATATATATATATATATATAATATATGTGTGTGTGTGTGTGTGTGTGTGTGTATATAATGTGTGTGAGTCATCACATCCTGGTGGTGTGTGTTCTACAGTTAAGTATAAAATGCTATATGAAGAAGTAAAGTCTTGTGAATGTTTCATGGCTACTGCTTCTTATCGTAGCAAGAATACAGGATACGGAGCACTGTTCTAGAAAACATTTCCCCAACATATCTCTAACATTGGATCATTCAGATTGAAATTTCTTGGCAAATATTACTTAGTCGAGTGAATATAATACATCCTTTTAAAATTTTTCTTAAAATATTTAAGATTTTTTTTTAAATGAGCAGGTTGGAAGAGTAATGGGTTATGCATTACTGATAACATTAAAACGTGTAAACCTGGACGGGAATTAACTTAAGATAACAGTAATTTCAGTGTTAGGTTTCTTTTTAATTTGTCTTTCAAATTATAACAAAATTGTAGTAACCGGGACAGGACTGAGGGGCGTTGACCCCCGGAACTCTACTGTCCAGGTAGTCTCCAGGTAGGTAGACTCATGATGTGCGATTGTCCTTTTCTATATGATAGTTACATGTGACAACAAGCAATCTGTGTTTTCTTGGATTAAGGACTGTATGTGTTGAGGGGTGTGTGGGCCACCAGAGAGTAAATCCTACCTGGTGAGCTGTAACTCCGCTCATTGCTCTCGTAACATCGACAACGAGTGCTTTACTGCTCCTAAGTGGTCTCTTGCTCATCTTAAGGATTTAATATATCTTTCTTTTCCTCTGCTTCTTTCCTCAACAGCTCTTTAACTAGGTTTTATTAAATTTTCCTAGGAGGGGATTCAGCCTACCTTTAAAGCTCTGTACCAAAAATCTTATTGCCGAAGGAACATTGATTAAAACTAACTTGAAAAGGAAGCGAATGGCCTGGCTTTTATGATATACTCAGTTAACCAAGTTACATATGAAAGAATAAACAACACACATAACATACTCACTAAAACCTTTCTTTTTAAAACTAGATAGGTGCTCAAACGCACTGAACGGGGAAAGAGACTGCGTTATCTGACCCGCATATTTGCATTGGTTACTAAAAATCCCGTCTAGACCCATCGTTTCAGGAAGTGTACCTCACCGGTTGGCAAGCATACTAGCCAAACATCTTTTTAAATCACTAGGAAGTATTAGTACAACACACCTCCGACACTCGAGCCACTTAACCGGGTTAAAGACATTAACATAAGGCAAGATATTAACCAACTCGGAAGTCACATTTCTTTTCGCCAGAGTACCCACCACACGCCATTTAACCCTTAAGACGCTAAGTAAGACAGTCCTGAGTTACTCATGCCTGCCAAAGGTTTTATCGACCTTACTGAGCTATATGTCCTGTACAACTGCTTCTCCTTCAAAGGTTTACTGCTCAAGCAGAAATTTAGAGTGCCAATAGGCAATTCAATTAGCACAGTACCTGCTATTTACCGAAAACCTTTGAGCAGAGATTTTCAAGCTACATTCCACGCATCACCTGGCTTCGTTATGTTAATGACATATTGATCATCACATCAAGATTTATGGACATAAGAAATACCTGACATGCTTAAAACTACCGGATTTCTGGACAACGGTGCTAGAAACGACTATCAATGAAGATTCAATAAACCGTCCCTTATGCAGACCGATCTCCTTGGTTATGAGTCTGGCCTCTCCCCACCTCATGGGAGCTTCGGTGAAGTACAAAGCGTAGCTCATATCGTTCTTTTCTGCATACGTACTTGAGCTCTGTGAGGTGCTGCACCAGGTCTCTTGGGCCACCAGGGTGCAACAGACACCAGTGGTGGTCGACGAAGTGGTGGCTACGCTCCTCTTACAACTGGCAAGAGCACATTAGTGGATACGTGTCTACAAGGGAGCACATTATTCCTCTTTCTGGCGTTACCTGTAACTGCCACCTTTTCCTTTGGAATCATTAATAAACATGTTAAGGCAACTTGATACGAACGCATGAACTTTGGTCTTGGTATCTTGGTGGGTTTCAATGTACGTTGTACACCTACTAGTGAGGATGAGTGATCATCTACACTACTATTGATACTACTCCTATCATGATACCTGGGCCAAAAGAGAAGTCGTAAATTGGGGTTTCCTGTGAGCCTATAAGGTCTAAAACCTGGATTTCTTCGAATGTCATAATAATGATGATGATGATAATAATAATAATAATAATAAAGTGGGAGTTGTCACAGTTGCTCTTTGCTGATGACACTGTGCTCTTGGGAGATTCTGAAGAGAAGTTGCAGAGGTTGGTGGATGAATTTGGTAGGGTATGCAAAAGAATAAAATTAAAAGTGAATACGGGATTGAGTAAGGTTATGAGGATAACAAAAAGATTAGGTGATGAAAGATTGGATGGTATAAACCTTGGTAATAAATACCGACAAGTTGGTTTAGAAAGACAGGTAAGCAAACACTGACATATTTATCCCCTGTGGGTTCTGTCCCAAGAAATATGTAGGCGAGACAGGCAGAGATCTTGCAGTCCGCTTGAATGAGCATCGAAATGCCTCTAACAGAGACGATGTAAGGTACGCCTGTGTCCTCCACAGAGACTCCACGGGACATTTGATGAACTGGAATGAGGCACAACTCGTTCTCACCGAACCAGACCTCAGACGCCGACGGTGCCTAGAAGCCTCACTAATCGCAGTCACCGACACTATAGAACGCAACACTGGAAACGACAAAATTTCAAAAACATTGGCATACATGATACTTAAGCACCATCAACCCAACAGCACAGGAGTCACATGATTTCAACGTCTACCCGTCCTCATCGTAGGCAGAGGTTGTTTTGATAAGGACCTGCCTCGCATGGGCCAGTAGGCCTTCTACAGTGTTCCTCCATTCTTATGTTCTCATGTTCTTATGACATTCCTCAGGTCACGTGCGTCACACCTCACTCTCCGTCTATATATATAATGCCTTCCTACCTCTGTATGTTAGAAGTGATCAAGGTCCCAGGACCGAAACGTTTTCTAATAAATATGTCATAGTGTTTGCTTACGTGTCTTTCTAAACCAAAGATTGGATATCAGATTGGAGGGAGAGAGTATGGAGGAGGTGAATGTATTCAGATATTTAGGAGTGGACGTGTCAGCGGATGGGTCTATGAAAGATGAGGCGAATCATAGAATTGATGAGGGGAAAAGGGTGAGCGGTGCACTTGGGAGTCTGTGGAGACAAAGAACTTTGTCCTTGGAGGCAAAGAGGGGAATGTATGAGAGTATAGTTTTACCAACGCTCTTATATGGGTGTGAAGCATGGGTGATGTGTTGCAGCGAGGAGAAGGCTGGAGGCAGTGGAGATGTCATGTCTGAAGGCAATGTGTGGTGTGAATATAATGCAGAGAATTCGTAGTTTGGAAGTTGGGAGGAGGTGCGGGATTACCAAAACTGTTGTCCAGAGGGCTGAGGAAGGGTTGTTGAGGTGGTTCGGACATGTAGAGAGAATGGAGCGAAACAGAATGACTTCAAGAGTGTATCAGTCTGTAGTGGAAGGAAGGCGGGGTAGGGGTCGGCCTAGGATAGGTTGGAGGGAGGGGGTAAAGGAAGTTTTGTGTGCGAGGGGCTTGGACTTCCAGCAGGCATGCGTGAGCGTGTTTGATAGGAGTGAATGGAGAAATGGTTTTTAATACTTAACGTGCTGTTGGAGTGTGAGCAAAGTAACATTTATGAAGGGATTCAGGGAAACCGGCAGGCCGGACTTGAGTCCTGGAGATGGAAAGTACAGTGCCTGCACTCTGAAGGAGGGGTGTTAATGTTGCAGTTTAAAAACTGTAGTGTAAAGCACCCTTCTGGCAAGACAGTGATGGAGTGAATGATGGTGAAAGTTTTTCTTTTTCGGGCCACCCTGCCTTGGTGGGAATCGGCCAGTGTGATAATAAAAATAATAATAGCAATAGTAACAGTAATAATAACAATATGCACCAAGATGAGTATATACATGACGTGTAAATAGATTGTAGGAAAGATTTATTACACTATATAATTTTTCATAGAGATGTGTATATATACATTTACCTGTGATCGGTTTTGAGAGCTCTTCTACACCCGTATCGCGGCCTTGATACGGGCTGTCCTGTTGACTGCTTAGTCAACCAGTCTGTGCTACATACCAGCAGGCCATCACAGCCCGACTGATCTGGATCCTGTAGCAGAAAGTTGACGAGCTTTTTAACAACTTTTTTATCATTCCTGCAATATTTCTGATATCTGCTGGCAGTATACTGAAGTCTCCTGGGCCAGGGATGTTAACATAGTGCTCTCTAATTGCACCCATGGCTTCCCTGCTAATCACTGGATATTTTCCTCACCTCTAATATCTGTAGCTCCAGTTGTTATAGCAGTGCGCATGTTAGGGAATAGACCCTCTAGTACCTTCCATGTATTTATTATTAAGTATCTCTTTTCTTCGTTCCAGAGAGAGAAAAAAATCAAGTACTTTTAGGCATTCCCAATATTTTGTATATTTTATTGATTCTTTGGGGTCAATACGAGACCTCTGTACATTTTTCAGCTCTGTTCTCTCTCCTTCCTGCCTTGAAAGGCACTGAACACAGAGCAATATTTTAGTCGTGAGAGCACAAGTGCTTTAAAACGTACCATCACTGGAATTATTTCTCTTGGGTTTGAAGGTCTCATAATTTCCCTTATCATTTTCCTGACTTAAGTTGTATTTAACTTAATGTGCTTTCTAGATGACAGAGCCTCTGACATAATTATTCCTAAATTTCTTACCTCTTCTATATGTTACTTGATATAGTCTGTTTTGTATACGGTATTAGTTTTGAAGTCTTCATAACTCCTAAGCCTAATCCTAATCCTCTGAATTCTGTCATGATTGAAAATCGCGTCATTTTTATTTTCCTATTGGAAGTAGGTTTTCTGGGTTTTATACTGAGGTGATTTTCATAAACCATACCACGGGCGGGGTTAGAACCCGCGATCAGAGAGTCATAAAACTCTAGACCGACGGGTTAACAACTGGACCAGCTAGCCACAATAAGATTCATCCAACTAGGTATATTTATACACCATAGGAAGGTTACCATAGGCACCACTGTGACCACAAATGCAAGTTTTTGCGAACGAATCTCCAGCTAGCGTGGCCGTGACGAACTCTAGCTCAAGTCCCCTCGTGGTGTGGTTTGTTTGCAATCGTGTCATTACGATTTCGTGAATGATTTTCATATTTCGGTATCGTCCGCAGTGGATGATAAGTAGGTTATTGTTCATGTTTACGTCAGCTATGAAGATGAGAAACAGTAAAGCTGCTGGACCGTGTCTTGGTTACTTTAACGAGGCTCGATTTTCATTCTTGTCTTAATTATTAGAGGACTTATTATGTCTTGATGATTACTATAATCGCTACTTCTTAAATCTAAGACAGTGTCTTATCTCTGAGTGTCGTCAGTTGAAACCAAAAATGGATTAAGTGTTTTCTGCCTGAAATTAATTTTATGTGGAGATGAAAAGCTTGACGAGGATTATTATTATTATTATTATTATTATTGGTAGTAGTAGCAGTAGTAGTAGTAGAAGCAGTAGTAATATCTTTATATTTATTTTCATTATTTTTCTTTCTCTTAATATTACTATTGTTCTTCTTCTTCTTCTTATTATTATTATTATTACTAGTATTAGTATCATTTGGGAAGGGAAGGAGATTAAGTTTGATCCTAGGAAGGTGAGAGGTTGCTCAATTTCTTGGAACAAAAGCCCTTCACCAACATCAAGGTACCCTTCTCACCTCAAGTTGCTTGACATCAACCTTCATTATTATTTTTTCCACCACTGTCACCCTCAGCGTGACATTTCAACCCCACTAATTGTCTCTGCAGCCTTTAAAAAACATGCATAATTTTAATTACACTATGTGTGAACAGCATAATATTTTTGCGTTTCCAAATGTAATTTAATCTGCCATTCCTGTTGGTAATTAATTTCCAGTACGAGAGGTGGACGTCTCCCCGTGTCCTGTAAGTCTGATCATTCTCTCAGTCTGATATTTTTTTCTCTCTCTCTCCTCCTTGCTTCTTCGCCTCCTAACAAAGAAGTCTTGATTTAGCTTAACAAGTTCGTCCTTCTCTAAACCAAGAGGCACTAACTCAAATAAAACCAAATTACACGAGAGACTGAGGTCCACAGGTACTAACAAAGGCTAGTCCCCACCCAACACACACTAGATAATTAGATCTCGCTCGATGTTTACAGTCTCAGCTGGCGAGAAAAACCTAGTCGTTGATTGGCTGGCAGGACTATTGTTATTCCACGAGAAAAAAAGTGGTTCTTAGACTATTGATCACACCGCAGCTTTCAAAGCTGGTCTCGGGTCTCAGGGAAAATTCATCAAAGGTTTTGTATAAGAAACCGTCAGGATAATTAAGTGACTCGGGTGTTTACAAACTTTGTCGGGAACTTTTCCAGTGTTTGTTCCGCTGTGGTTCATCTTAGTTTATTTAGCTGTTAATTAGGCTGGTAGTTAGACTATAAAGAATTGTGAATCTACTGTCACTTAAAGGGATTGGAAGCAACTTCCCTTTTTTCTGATCAAAATTGATTGCCTCAGTTTCCCCGGAGCTGTATAACCTTACGGTTGATCGGTTTACTCGGCTTTAAAGCCTATCAACGACACGAGGATTGTTAAGGCTATGTGTCACCTGTATACCACTCGGTAAGGATACTCCAGTGTCTAAGAGACACCTCTCAGAGTACATTCTCTTTCTTCTGTGGTTTGACCCATTTTAATAATGTTAATAATAATGATAATAATAATAATAATAATAATAATAATAAATTATTATACTTATTATTATTAAGTATAATAATAATAATTATTATTATACTTATTATTATTAAGTATAATAATAATAATGATATTATTATTATTATTATTATTATTTTTATTATTTTATTATCACACTGGCCGATTCCCACCAAGGCAGGGTGGCCCGAAAAAGAAAAACTTTCACCATCATTCACTCCATCACTGTCTTGCCAGAAGGGTGCTTTACACTAGAGTTTTTAAACTGCAGCATTAACACCCATCCTTCAGAGTGCAGGCACTGTACTTCCCATCTCCAGGACTCAAGTCCGGCCTGCCGGTTTCCCTGAACCCCTTCATAAATGCTACTTTGCTCACCCTCCAACAGCACGTCAAGTATTAAAAACCATTTGTCTCCATTCACTCCTATCAAACACGCTCATGCACGCCTGCTGGAAGTCCAAGCCCCTCGCACACAAAACCTCCTTTACCCCCTCCCTCCAACCTTTCCTAGGCCGACCCCTACCCCGCCTTCCTTCCACTACAGACTGATACACTCTTGAAGTCATTCTTATTATTCTTATTATTATGTCCATATTTATATGACTAATATTATAATGTTGATGTTATAGACATAGATAAAACTTAAGGATTTTATACAGGATACATAGAGAGGTGTATCTCAGAATACACACACACACACACACACACACACACACATACACACACTCTTAGAGTTTACTTTGATCTCACTTTCTCTGTCCTCTCTTTTTTCTCTTCCTCGCTGCAAACATCTAGATGCAGATGTTGTCTTACTACGTCACCCTCTCTTCTTGCCCTCTCTCTCTCTCCCTCTTGTGTACGCCCCTCTCTCTTACCTCCTTCCATTCCTAAATGTCCCATCTCCCTTCTCCTTTTCTTCCTTTCTTCTCCAGACTGGTTCATCATCGAAGACAACTTCCTCCACTTTCTCCTCGTACATCTTCTTTCCCCTTCCTCCAACTGCTCGTCGTCTCCGTTGGCATAGATTAGATTTGCTTCACATCTCGCTAAGAAAAGCTATTTTATGCATTTCAAGTTTTTCGATTATCTGGCCGAGTTGAAGGTGTTGGTTGCGGCAGTTCTGCCACATTCACGAGGTCAAAATCACTAAGTTGTGCCCACAATATTCCTATATCAGGTTCCCTCCTCCTCTACACTCACAAGATGCCACAGCAGTACAGCTTCATACGATTTCCAATGGATTTTTGCCCGTAGCTGATGTACAGTAAACGCTAGCTTAGTAGAGAAATAACTGTCATATGTGTGACGCTTGCTGGCAGTTCCTTCATCAGATTACACTCTCCATCTAGGTTCTGGAGAAACAATTGTTGCCTATCTAAAGTCTGATTGGTGTGTCCCACTGGTAACTTATTTGTTGTCACATATTCACAACAACAAAAAATTGAGCGCTGATGTCAATTCTTGTTTGAGTTATGAGCAGAGACGAGAATTATGACTCGGCAGATAACTGAAGTTAGTACAGAAAATAGTTGGTGATTGTGTAATTTTTTGACCTGATTGTCATGTGTGTGACATTCTGTTTGATTGTTTTGCCCTTGCAAGGTCCTGTATTATGACTTACCCCTCAAGTTCCTGTACGATTCTTTTTCCTCAATTTCCCGCATGATTATTTCACCTCAGAACTTCCTGTATGATTCTTTCCTCTCACAACTTCCATCATGAGTGTTTCTCCTAACAATTCCTGCTTTTTCCACTCCCCTCTCCATCAGCTTCAACACTCGCCCTACCCCCAACACATTACAACCTACAATTAAACTGGCTATAATCCCCCACCTTCCCGTTTATCCTCCCTGGCCACACACGATCCTCCCTCCCTAAGCCTTCACGCCAATTACATACTAATCTACTCTCTTTTACACAGCTGAATTTACCGGCTAAGAGCTCTTACCTTATTTCAGCTCATTTCTTAAGCCAGGCTCTATCTGGGGCACACTAACACCCCCTTGGGATACGACCCACAGCAGTAGACTAACACCCCAGGTATCTACTTACCGTTGTGATTATGTGAGCATTTGTGTATTTGTGTGTGTGACCTTAAATCCTGCTAACTCACCCTCTTGCACTTTCTCACACCATTAAATCCATGTGGTATTACGACACCTGTTGTTGAATGTGGATACTCCATGCAGTAAGCACAGGGTTATATACATCGAGGTTACATACATCAAGAGGCGTATTTTTTTCTTCGTGCATATACACCAGGGTGCATCTCTCTCTCCGAGAGATATATATCTCTCAGTGTATATACACCGAGTGGTGTATACTGTATATCTCAGCGTGTATATATACCGAGAGTTGTATGTCTCTCAGCGCATATACACTGAGAGTTGTATATATCTTACTGTATATACACTAAGAGATTATTTTAATTTTTGTTTTAGGTATCAAAGAATTGATGTCTCCGACACACATACTTTGTGCTTGTGTGTGTGTGTGTGTATGTGTGTGTGTGTGTGTATGTGTGTGTGTGTGTTTATATGTGTTGATTTGTGTATGTGTATGTGCATGTGTGCGTGACACTGAAGCCCTAGTGGAACGCTTTACTGGAACTTCCAGCTCAGGCTGACAGATTTCATTAACTCATGTTCAGAATCCATCCTGTGCTACGGAATATGACAGGGAAACACGGACTTTTGTTTCCACTATATCAATATCATACAAAGCAGGGTAACAGCATGCCGCTGGTGTTCCAAATTTCGTTTAATAATGAAAACAAATTCGAAATAACTCACACTAACAGAGGGCTCTTTAAACGACGTTCCAGTTCGTCCTGGAAAAAAGGTTTTCCCCAAGTGTGGGTTAACTGGAGAATGGTTCCAGTCACTGAATTGTGACTTTTCACTCTTAGCTAGAGTAAATCCCGTCAAACTACTGTAAAGATAACCCCCCACAGACTCCCATCCCCTCTATCTTCCTAATCCTTTTTAACGTTTACCCCTTGTCTTCTGCTACTGTAACGTGAAGGGTGGCTGATGCTGTAGTAGCCAAGCTAAGGCTTGGTTGCAAGTGCTTAAGGCAGAGTGGCAGATGCACAGATGATTAAGCTGCAAAGTATGTGGTCAGCCTTATAGTCACTTTCTTCAACACTATGTGCTAATTATCCACTTGCTGAGGAACACGGAGACAGTACTGTATAAAAATCTATGTGATCTGTCAGAGTGTTTTAATGTACAAGATATGTTAAGCAAATATCCTAACTTTGCTTGCAACAGATATGGCAGTTGTAGATCTAAATCTATATGTACTCCACTTAATCCTTTTGGGGCCTAGCTCCTAGGCATTTTGTGCATCTATACTTTGTTGCAAATATAACAATGGTACATAACACCGACAAATAGACAAGTAAGGTACATGTGCATCAGATAGGTATCTTTATTCCGCAAGTTTCATCCTCAGTCAAATAATGTATTCGACTGAAGAGGCCTAATGTATAGGCGAAAGGTTTCATAATAAAGATACCTTAATGTTACACATGTATCTAACTTACCCATATGTTCTTACACTACCATGCACAGGATCAATATACTGTGCACAACCTAGCCGCTTCGGCAGTAAAATCTAAAATCTAATCTCCTGCTATAATCTAACCAAGCCTCCGGTGATCCCTCACCTCTGTCTTAACCCCTCGGCATCACCTACAACCCTTTGTTTACTTCGCCTCTTTTTCCTCTCCATCTCCATCCTCCAACTTTATCTGCCTTTCCAGGTATAACCAGTTCGTAACACTTGCTCTGTTCTTCACAGTACCCCAACCTTCATCATTACTCTCCATTAACTTCTCAAAGTTACATCACTCTCCCTCCCTCTTGCAAACCCTTCCTTACACTTCCTGCAGGTTCTTTCCCAGTTATACCCAAAACCTTTCCTCCTCCTCCTTCCCCTCGCTACCCCTCAAATACCAGGAATTTGAGTGGGAAGAATGCCACCTGAAGAGGGAAAGGAAACGTTGAGTGTAAAGTGAATGGAAGCCAGTGATGGAAAATTTCATGAGCCAACATGGTAAGCCAATGACGTGAATGAGAAGAGATGATGAGTATGTGAGGCTTGACCTGGTTTTAGCGTAATCGAATCAGTGAATAGCGAAGTGGATCAGGACTTAGCAGTCATGCGGTACTCAAGCTCCGAGTGCTTCATTGAAGTGGGACTGGAGAGGAGAATTAAAGAGAAAATAGCCAGACACCAAACTACAGAAGAGGAAACTTAGAGAGAATGAAAAACTTTCTGAAACGAGAGCACTGAGAAAGAAATATGAAAGCACTGTGAAAGAGAAATGAGAGCTGAGAAAGAGAAATGAGAGAGCTGAGAAAGAGAAAAGGAAGATGAAACCACGGGAGAGGGGGACCTAAACATAATCCATAGATTTTTCATAAAACCAAATGTAGCTTTAGACTGCCTGCAGTTTCCTTTCTCGGATCACACCTGGCCACCACCGCTCTCATTAAAAGAAGTCTCTGCGTAACCCTTACTGGCTTAGCGATTACCACTGAATAAAAAAATATTAATGATAATCGGAACATTATCTATCTTCTCATCACAATATTTAGATAAAGAAATCTCTTTTGGAACCAATCAGATTATCCTGATTGGTTCCAATGGGATGCTTCAACAAAGACATATGATTTACCATCAGAACAACAACACTGAGGAATGCAAGGAGGAGGTGAGCACTGGAATGGAGAAATCCTGACTCTTAAATATGTCAGTTGTAAGAAAGCTGTTTTGAAAGCTTCACACAATAGCTGGGAGAAGAATCTAAAGATCACAAGATGACAGCTAACTAATGGTCGAATGTTGCTAAGGGAGGTTGGGAGAGAGTCTGCAACACCAGTAAATCTACTTCAGTGTTGCTGGGTAAGGCTGGGGAGTTTGCAACACCAGTCAACCTGCTCTAAGTCCACGCTTAGCTTATCTTCATCGCCAATTCACTCGAGGCTGATGAGGAACTTGTCGCTCCTCCCTCACCTGACGATGCCACCAACGAGAAGGTTCACACATGTTAACTCAGAGGTGAACTTCTAGTCAGGCACACCTGTTGACTCGGCCTTGGTCACGTACGAGACTGAGACATCTGCTGAGCATACAGGTGGTGATGTTAGAACTTGGTATAATACTCTCCTATGATAGTGAGCCACCTCAAGCTGTAACAGAGAGTGTAAACAGAGGTCGGAGGGATGGTAGTACCAGACACTGATTAAAACCACAAATAAACCAATTAAATGGGAACGATTAGTATCAAGGGCACATTATGACGAACTGCCGGCAGACGGTAAGTCAATGGTTATAAGAAAGAAGAGCGTGCAATCTATGCTATTTTTCCCTCAGCTTCGTTGCATAAAACATGAGGGGGAAAAAATGCTTATATCGTCGATCAAGCAAGAGAGTGATAAGAATATCTCCTCGTGAAACTTTGCATATATTACGGAGAAGTTAACAGGCCTACGTAATGTCAGTGTAAGCAAAAATATTGATGGTACGTGACGACAAGAATGCATGAAAATTGTGAGTTAAAGAACTTCCGATGATGCTGAGCAGATAGGCAACATAACTTAAGATGAACCAATTCCTGCGTGATAGGTTAATAAGATTTTGTCTTATATAGTTATACATCTGGAGAGCAAAAATGCAATATAATGCTGTTTAAGTATATATACTTAGTTTCTCGATCAACATCTATAATGTCTGTGCTCCAGTTAATTTATTACAACCTGAAGCCTTACCCAATCATGATAATGGTAAACCAATCATTATTGTTGGAGACTATAATGCCAGAGATAATGAAATCACAGAGTGGGTGCGGCCTGGACCCATGGCAAGCGAGTCTTCAAACTGGCAAGCCAGAGTGTGTTAACCACCTGCTCTGTGAGTGGTCTGCACACTTGTTACTACTACTGTTTCATGAGTCATGAGAAAGATGAGTATCAGTGGTGCAATAACGAACTCTAATGGAAGTAAATTAAAGTTTCAAAGAGGTATAGCACTGCGGGGTTTTTTACGCGTGATTAATTCTGTTTACGTTTGTGGCAATATACTGAATCCTTTACTGATTTAATGCATTGTATTGCATGCAAGACTGAGATCATGGACTATTGTCTGAGCACTATTCAAGACTGTGATAGATCCTGGTCTATTATCTGATCACTATTCAAGATTGTGGTAGCCTATCGTTCATTTTCTGATCCTTACTCAAGACTGTAAAAGATTTTAATCTATTATCTAATCACTATTCAAGACTGTGATAGATCCTGGTCTATAATCTAATCACTATTCTACATTTACTACCATCAAACATTATATTTCCATCATCCTTTACTCTAAATATAAATTTCTAAATTATTGTGCAGTGTAATCATTAGAGTGTACAGTGTAATCATGGTGCAGTGTTATTATTGTTCAGCATAACATTGTTAATGAACATAAGGACATACTGCCGACAACGTTTCGCTCTGTGTAGACCTTTATCACGTCTTGACTTAAAAAGTTTCATAGAAAGCGAAGCCGTAGCAATAAAAGCTTTGTCTGCACCTGGGTCTTGGCGACAGATGACTGAAGAAGTCTCACCACAGGCAGAATGTCTCAATAAAATTCCCCTGTGCAGTTGTGTCTGCCACCAGCTGGGTCTTCTCACCACCTGGGTCTTTCCATCATCTTTATTAACCATGTGGACCAAGGGCAAGCTTCATATACCTTCTGACACAGTTTTCACTATGTTCTGGTTGCCACACTTCAGTTTACACACACACGATGGGACAGAGACAGTGGGAGGATGCATAGTCTAATCTCTACAGCTTAATAGATCTCCTCACAATACTTAATAAACTACACACATGGTTTATTACGTATAACTGGAAGTATTGAATATCAAAACGGTAAACAATGCCGACAGGTTGGTAAGTAAGACACATATGCAACAGTTAGGTATCTTTATTCCAAAACGTTTCGCCTACACAGTAGGCTTCTTCAGTCGAGTACAGAAAGTAGACAGGAGCAGCAGAGAAGTGAAGGCGTCTTCAAGGGTGATGGACTGATTACGTCGTCTTCACTCCTTTACTGCTCCTGCCTACTTTCTGTACTCGACTGCAGAATCGTTTCGGCAGAAAGATGCCTAACTGTTGCCTATGTTTTACCAACTGGAAGTATTGGTGAAACAAATCGTGATTGTGTAGCCTATGCAAGCTTTTTTTTTTCTTTAAATTTATTGTCCAGTGGTAGGAACAGAAAAGGAGGAGCTTAGGAAAATTAACAAGGAATTTAATTAGTAGTTTGAGCATATCTACCCCTGTCAACGTTTTCTAGAAAGGGATGAATGAAATAGCTGAAGCGGGTTGCAATGTTGCTCATCCCCTTCCCTGGTAAAGCAGTCAGTGACCCCTGACAGGGCCGGGCTGCAACGATCAGTCACGAAAATCTTACAGGACCCTTACGAGGCAAAACCTTAATTATGTTTCAGAGGAATGACTGAAATTGCTGAGGTTGATGTGAGAAACCGACACAGCCAGCAGACGTGGTTAACTTCAAGGAGAAACTGTCTCGTGAATTTGTAAACAAAATGAAGGCCTTACAGGCAGTGTACCGGCCATCTTCATAGAGCGAAAGATGAGTCCCAACGATGTCGAGTATCACAAGGATGGAGACAGAGAGAGAGCAACGAAAACAGTTATGGATCCTTAACCTAACCTTGTCACACCCTGTGTAAAAAGGGAAAGAGAGAGAGAGAGAGAGAGAGAGAGAGAGAGAGAGAGAGAGAGAGAGAGAGAGAGAGAGAGATAGAGATAGAGAGAGAAGGAGAATGATACTTTGATCCATGTCAAATTCCACTGGATCAGTGCCGCCTTAGATGCCAAACTTCAATGAATATATGATGCCGGTGACTAAAGAAAAGTACCAGAGAGAGAAAAAACTTAAAAGTCTATCCTCTTCCTGCAACCTTCTCTACCTTTCCATATCCCTCCCCTATCTTCCCCTATCCCTTCCCTACCATCCCCAACTCCTCCCCTGCCTTCCCCTGCCTCCCCTATCTTCCACAACCCCTCATCTTCCTCCCCCTACTCCTCTCCTACAATCCGCTATCCCTTCTCTACCATCCATTACCTCTCCTCTACCATCCACTATTTCTTCTCTCCTTTCCATTATCTCTCCTATCTCTTCCACTATCCATCCTCTTCCTTAGACTTTTTCTATCCCTTCTGTTATCCTTCCTATCCCTTCCATTATCCCTCCTATCCCTTTCATTATCCCTCCTATCTCTTCCATTATCCCTCGTATCCCTTCCATTATCTCTCCTATGCCTTCCATTATCCCTCCTATCCTATCTATTATCCTTCCTTTCCAATACACTATCCCTCCTTTCCCATCCATTATCCCTTATACCCCGTTCATTATCCTTCCTATCCCTTCTATTATCCCTCCTATCCCTTCCATTTTTCTCCTATCCCTTCCATTATCCCTATCTTTTCCATTAGCCCTCCTATCTATCCCTATCCCTCTTCCATATTTTCGTCCCCACTAACTACTTCCCATGTGTTTCATCTCTTCCCCCTTCCTCTCGTTCCAACCTTGCCTTCTCTCCCCTCTCACCTTCATCCTATTGTCCCTCACCTGTTTCCCCTCTTTCTCTTCTCATCCGTGTGTCTCATTTTTCCTTTCCACCCACTGCCTCATCCCTTCCCATTCTTGTTCATTTTACGTCTTCTTCCTCTCCTCTACCTCGAACTTTATCCCTGTCTCCCTGTCTTTATCTTATTTTCCCTGCCTCCCTGTCTTTCTCTTCTTCTTGCTTCGCCATCTTTCTCTCCTCTTCTTTGCCTCCATGAAAATTCTTTGTCTACCATTATACTGTAACTCGGTTCTTTTTTATAGCTTTTGCTAATAGACATAATCTTAGGTAAGATTTTTAATGTCTTCCTCTCTCTATCTGACTCTCCCAGTCCTCCCTCTCTCTCTCTCTCTACCTGACTCTCCCAGTCCTCCCTCTCTCTCTCTCTACCTGACTCTCCCAGTCCTCCCTCTCTCTCTCTCTACCTGACTCTCCCAGTCCTCCCTCTCTCTCTCTCTATCTGACTCTCCCAGTCCTCCCTCTCTCTCTCTCTCTACCTGACTCTCCCAGTCCTCCCTCTCTCTCTCTCTACCTGACTCTCCCAGTCCTCCCTCTCTTTCTCTCTACCTGACTCTCCCAGTCCTCCCTCTCTCTCTCTCTCTCTATCTGACTCTCCCAGTCCTCCCTCTCTCTCTCTCTCTATCTGACTCTCCCAGTCCTCCCTCTCTCTCTCTCTCTACCTGACTCTCCTAGTCCTCCCTCTCTCTCTCTCTACCTGACTCTCCCAGTCCTCCCTCTCTCTCTCTCTACCTGACTCTCCCAGTCCTCCCTCTCTCTCTCTCTCTCTATCTGACTCTCCCAGTCCTCCCTCTCTCTCTCTCTCTACCTGACTCTCCCAGTCCTCTCTCTCTCTCTCTCTCTCTCTCTCTACCTGACTCTCCCAGTCCTCTCTCTCTCTCTCTCTCTCTACCTGACTCTCCCAGTCCTCCCTCTCTCTCTCTCTCTATCTGACTCTCCCAGTCCTCCCTCTCTCTCTCTCTCTACCTGACTCTCCCAGTCCTCCCTCTCTCTCTCTCTCTCTACCTGACTCTCCCAGTCCTCCCTCTGTCTCTCTCTCTATCTGACTCTCCCAGTCCTCCCTCTCTCTCTCTCTCTCTACCTGACTCTCCCAGTCCTCTCTCTCTCTCTCTCTACCTGACTCTCCCAGTCCTCCCTCTCTCTCTCTCTACCTGACTCTCCCAGTCCTCCCTCTCTCTCTCTCTCTACCTGACTCTCCCAGTCCTCTCTCTCTCTCTCTCTACCTGACTCTCCCAGTCCTCCCTCTCTCTCTCTCTACCTGACTCTCCCAGTCCTCCCTCTCTCTCTCTCTCTACCTGACTCTCCCAGTCCTCTCTCTCTCTCTCTCTCTCTCTCTCTCTCTCTCTCTCTCTCTACCTGACTCTCCCAGTCCTCCCTCTCTCTCTCTCTCTACCTGACTCTCCCAGTCCTCCCTCTCTCTCTCTCTCTACCTGACTCCCTGTCCTCTCTCTCTCTCTCTCTCTCTACCTGACTCTCCCAGTCCTCTCTCTCTCTCTCTCTCTCTCCCAGTCCTCCCTCTCTCTCTCTCTCTACCTGACTCTCCCAGTCCTCCCTCTCTCTCTCTCTACCTGACTCTCCCAGTCCTCTCTCTCTCTCTCTCTCTCTCTCTCTCTCTCTCTCTCTCTCTTTGACTCTCCCAGTCCTCCCTCTCTCTCTATGTGACTCTCCAAGTCCTCCCTCTCTCTCTCTCTCTCTCTGACTCTCCCAGTCCTCCCTCTCTCTCTCTCTACCTGACTCTTTCAGTCCTCCCTCTCTCTCTCTCTACCTGACTCTCCCAGTCCTCCCTCTCTCTCTCTGTCTCTCTCTCTACCTGACTCTCCCAGTCCTCCCTCTCTCTCTCTGTCTCTCTACCTGACTCTCCCAGTCCTCTCTCTCTCTCTCTCTCTCTCTCTCTCTCTCTCTCTACCTGACTCCGCCAGTCCTCCCTCCTCTCTCTACCCGACTCTCCCAGTCCTCCCTCTCTCTCTCTACCTGACTCTCCCAGTCCTCCCTCCCTCTCTCTACCTGACTCTCGTAGTCCTCCCTCCCTCTCTCTACCTGACTCTCGTAGTCCTCCCTCCCTCCCTCTCTCTCTCTCTCTCTCTCTCTCTCTCTCTCTCTCTCTCTCTCCCTCTCCCTCACTCTCCTAGTCCTCCCTCTTTCTCTCTTCCATGAAGTACCACGTCGAAGAATTCTGGCCAAAATCAAAGCGAATGGTATAGGCGACGCACTACAGGTGAGAATTAACTACTGGTACAGCAGCAGTAAATAAACATGGACTGGCGCTGAGCCCAGACGTATCTAAGTGGCTCCACCTTAAGAAGCCAAGATTGCTCAAGGATCGGTTCTCAGCCTCATGCCTTTTCACAATTTACATAATTTATCTTCGCAGCGGGACTAACACCTAAAATGGCAGGATTCGCTGATGACGTGAAATTGGTAAAAAAGGCCAGATCCAGGACTGAATATATGAATATTCCCAGAAACTTAGAAGGATGGGCGCAGCGATCGGGGACGCAGTTATGAGTGCCAATATGGTACAAATGCAAAGTAATTAATGCTTATAACGATGTCACTTGCAAAGTAATGCTTTTCTTAAACATGAATATAAAAAATCTGACTATGTACTAACCGAGACAAAAACAAAAGAGAGTGAACTTGGAATATTCACTGGCAATAGTCTAATGCAGTGCAATAAATATGTAACTCGAGCAGCAAAGACAAGAGAACACAAGGTGTCATATCTATTGTAAATTTTACGACTTTAAAACATTAGAAATAATATTGACATTATAAAACACTTGTCAGATTTCACCTTGAATCTGCTGTTCAGTTTTGACCCTCGAGTAACATACAAGGTGAAGATAAACTAGAGTGGTTAAGGAGTCTTTAAGAAGCAAACCCCAGAAAAAAAGACATGGAACACCTTACCTCTTCTACCTTAGTGTTGCGTACAGGGCCACTACTTAAGCCTGTTTAGCCCTTTCTTGCAACAAATAAACAGGATTGAATATCCTGTTCTAGATGAAATCATTCAAGGGTTCAGTAGTAAACAATCACAATGTTTCTTTCCGGTTTTTTATTAAGTTTCTTAATAAACCATAGAAGAGTTTTATATTAACTTTAAAAAGGTCGCATCATAAAACAGAGTACTCATGAAATTTACACTTAAGTTCA
Organism: Cherax quadricarinatus; assembly: GCF_038502225.1. Classification (NCBI taxonomy): domain Eukaryota; kingdom Metazoa; phylum Arthropoda; class Malacostraca; order Decapoda; family Parastacidae; genus Cherax; species Cherax quadricarinatus. The sequence continues at coordinate 28,218,973 of NC_091312.1, forward strand.
CTTAAAAGATAATACACAGTATTATCTTGATTATAGTACTGAACGGCTCTAGTATCATAACACCTTCTCTTCACATAATAACACTTTACTTAACTCAATCCAAATGAGACAGAAGACGTAACACTTCAATAATAATTCACTCTTATTCAACTTTCATAATATACTAAGTGAGATTAGGAATATTTTACACTTAAAGGAATTTTGAGGCGAGTCTATCTTCCATGACTTTTTCACCGTCCTCTTTGAACCAATACTGCTTAAATTCACTCCTAGCAGAGCTAGGGACAATCACCAGCGTCTCCAAAACAGCAACACACACTTCGTCCGAGACGTTTCTGTCAGATACCGTCCGAGGTACTGGAGGGTCACTAGGGAACCTCATGTGGGACCAGAAGTTTAAATCCAGGAATCAGGGAGCTTCCCTCACGAGAGGTGAGGAAGGTATGAACTGAACTCTGTGAGACTTTACCAGCCCACTTTGTCTCGGTCGGAGCAGGGGTCGAGCAGCTCAAAACACCTACTGGTGCTTGGCCAGGTCACCAGCAGTTGACACTAATTAAATGACCTACCTAAATACAAAGCTAAGTAATGCGACTAGATAATATTATAAAGTCGAGTAAATCCATTTTAGCTACTAATGGAATTACTCCTGAATATAATATTAAGTGAAATAGCAAAAATAACATGTAATAGTATACCATTGTGATAATAAGAAGAAAATGAACAAAATGAACAAAATGAACAAAAGGGTGTAACACTTAGTAAACAGACTATTAAATCTCATTCAGATCGTCCAGATACTAAATAAAATTGATACAGGAGAACACGAAGAGATATTAAAGTTCAGAATGATTCCATTACGGAAAACAGTGACATGAAACTCTGAGGCAAGAGGTGCACTACCAAGGTGGGTTTGGTTGTAGTTTGCAGAGTTAGAGACAACTAGAACAAACTGCTCTCTCAAGCTGTATGTGCAAAATCAATACAGTTCTTCAAAAAATTAGTTGAACAAGATACAAAACAAGGGCTGAGTAGGTATAATGAAGGGTCTGGCTGTGGACACTGGAACAATCACCGTATTTATATACTCTTGATGACAGAATATAGCAGTGACAGCATCTGTGGTAATATCTGCAGCAGCAGCAGTCCAAACTCTACTTCCACTTTTTTTTATTAAATATATGTGTACAATGCACATTGTGACATGGCAATTTTCTTAACCCGTTTTATCAGTGTGGCTGGAGGGAGTGGAGGGCATTACAAGATCCTCTTGCTATACTGGTAGTTTATTCCAGTTCACCGTCCGAACGCAACTAGCTCTTGTTTTCACATTTTAAGATATCTCTGGTAATAAAACTGAAAGTCAGTGGGAGGTCGAATTTAAAAAAAAAAGTAAAGCAACTGATGTGTCCCATCCCAAGAACTGTGAGACAGAGGCCATTACTCACTGTGAGAGATGCAGAATGTGGCTCATGGGACTGTCACCTCAGTGGTGGTGTATTGTGCTCATGACTGAAAGAGGAAGAGAGTCCAATCCTGAGGCGAGCCGAGAAGCGGTAAATAGGTCCCTATTAGCTAGTCTAGTTGTGGGTGAGCAGCCTTGAACAGAGGACAGAAGCACCCAAACCGAAGAAAACCAATGCTTAACAGCCATGGGTTGTCTATTGTTATTAACCCACCAGGGTTATTAACCCACCAAAGTTATTAGCCCAAGAGGGTTAATAAAATGAAGAGCTTCTGTTTGTCTCACTATCAGAGCGACAGGGCTGATGTTAGAGATCCCAAAGTCATTTCCTAAAAGGTTTTCATTACGACAGTTGTTCGTCGTGCACATAAGCGAGTAGCTGCCGTCCTGCCGTGCAAAATAAGAGACATCATCTTGCTGTTACATCATACCAAGGAACGTTGTCTACGTCCCTCACCGCTTGGTTAATAACCTTTAATAAAAATGAGAAACGACGAATTTGCATTCCATAAATTTCACGAGGACCAGCAGCACAAAATCAGCCAAGGTCAGATTCTAAACGAAGGGTGATCAAAGGATTTATGTAGAGAATCAGCTCTGTGTTCTATAAAAGGCCTTCATCTCCTGCTTTTAAATTCTGGAATTACCCCGGAAGTGTTTATTGTTAGTATGACTCAACCATGTCTCGTTGTCATGGAATCAAAGGTCGACGACCAGACTTGATGTAACCTTGCAAATAATATTTCTGAAATTTAGGTGAACCTCCCTACTGAGAATTATCTGAGAATATACTCGAGGAAGTATACAGTCTTGATCCTTGTCATATTTTTAGTTTAAATCCAACTCTATTTTTTTTTTCTCTAGTTCAATTTCTTTTCGTATTCCGTATAATCTTCCTATGTATTTGGGTGATAATTAGTATATTTCCCTTCCTCAGCTCAGCCCTGATTTGAGAAGCAAAGCTAATTTCTTCCTTCTCTTAATTACATGGTGAGGATTTCTGAAATTAATTTTTTGGCCTATGACCTGTGGTTATGGATTTTGGACTGCTACTTAGGGGCTGTAAACAGCTTTGATTATATTGTGAGAATGATGGTTGAACTAGAGAGGTAAACTGGTGACGATGGTAACAAATTGATAAATAGAGCATTCGGGTCCCCTTAGCAAAATTACTCTCTCACTTGGTTCAAAAATTTCTAAACACTCGATTAACATCTCCCATAAACCGTCTCTCTCCTCTACACTTAGAATAACCCGCTTTTCGCATACCTCTCTTATTTTAATCCATATAATACTTGAATTTACACATTTACATTCCTTCTTTTTCTGTCATAACTAATTCCTCAATATTATTGCAACCCCTTCCTTAGGCCTGACTTTCTTAAATACACCTGGTCTAATCTCTTTATTTTACCCCACTGAAACTCTCCTACCCCCACCCCCCTTTCAGATTTGTCTCACTTAGAGCTAGAATATCCAGCTTCTTTTCTTTCATAACCTTAGCAATCATCTCTTTTTTTATCATCTGCTCTACATCCACGCACACTGAAACATCTCATCTTCATAACGTTTTTCTTCTTATCTTTAGTAATGTAAACAGTAGAAGGGGCTACCAGCCCTTTGCTTCGGATATTTTAGCAGATAAAAGATAAAAGAAAAACTAATTAGAATAAGAACTATTAAGAAAATGGAAGAAAACTCCAATGAGCATATATGTATATATATATATATATGTATATATATATATATATATATATATATATATATATATATATATATATATATATATATATATATATATATATATATATATATATATATATTATACTTTTTTTTCTTTGTCATTTCTGCTGAACTGCGCCAAATTTGGCCACTTGCGTTGGGCTTTCCTAAAGTTTTTTCACACCATAAAAGCCACCACTGTGTCTGTGTGGATAAGGACCTGGAGACTAGAGAAATAAAAGGGCTGGATTGTAATTCACTTTTGCTGTTTTTCGTGGCAACGACGATCAAAGACACTTCGTGTGATTGGATTCTGTCAGTGAGGAGAAAAGAATCTTCAAGTTAGTATCTCTTGAGGTATTTTTCAGCACATACACGATTGATGGCTGTCATGACGATTCTTCGAAACATCTTTTCATACTACGGAATAAATATTACTTCTCTCTTAATTTAATATTGTATATATATGTAATATATGTAATACCTATTTACAAGGCAGGTGACAGGTCCTTGGCTTCGAACTATAGACCAATAAGCCTTACCTCAATAGTGGGAAAATTTATGGAATCAATAATTGCCGAAGTAATTCGTAGCCATCTTGACAGGCACAGATTGATTAATGATTCTCAACACGGTTTTACTAAGGGGCGTTCCTGTCTTACGAATTTACTGACTTTTTTCACTAAGGTGTTTTAGGAGGTACATCATGGTAATGAATATGATATTGTGTATATGGACTTCAGTAAGGCTTTCCATAGAGTTCCACATCAGAGGCTATTGAGGAAACTTAAGGCACACGGAATAGGAGGAGAAATTTTTTCCTGGGTAGAGGCATGGCTGGCAAATAGGCAGCAGAGAGTCTGCATAAATGGGGAGAAATCAGAATGGGGGTACGTCACAAGCGGTGTTCCGTAGGGGTCAGTGTTGGGCCCCTTGTTGTTCACAATTTACATAAACGACATAGATGAGGGAATAAATAGCGATATAAGCAAATTTACTGATGACACCAAAATAGGCCAGCCAATTCATTCTAATGAGGACACTAGGACACTCCAGGATGATTTGAATAGACTGATGCAATGGTCGGAGAAGTGGCAGATGCAGTTTAATACAGACAAATGCAAAGTTCTAAATGTTGGACAGGAAAATAACCATGCTACATATAAACTAAATAATGTAGATCTTAATACTACTGATTGCGAAAAGGATTTAGTAGTTCTGGTTAGCAGTAATCTAAAACCAAGACAACAGTCCATTAGTGTTCGCAATAAAGCTAACAGAATTCTTGGCTTCATATCTAGAAGTATAAAAAAGAGAAGTCCTCAGGTTGTTCTTCAACTCTATATATCCTGGTTAGGCCTCATTTAGACTATGCTGCTCAGTTCTGGTCACCGTATTACAGAACGGATATAAATGCTCTGGAAAACGTACAGAGGAGGATGACAAAGATGATCCCATGTATCAGAAAACTTCCCTATGAGGACAGAATCTGCACTCTCTCGAAAGGCGTAGAATTAGGAGGGATATGATCGAGGTGAATAAATGGAAAACAGAAATAAATAAAGGGGATGTAAATGGCGTGCTGAAAATTTCCAGCCATGACAGGACTTGCAAGGCCCACTGACCCATGCTTCGCATGGGTCAGTAGGCCTGCTGCAGTGTTCCTTCTTTCTTATGTTCATATGTCCTTATATGCTATGAGTGGGAGAGATTGTAATGACGTCAGACTTCAAAACAACTCAAAAACATATATATATATATATATATATATATATATATATATATATATATATATATATATATATATATATATATATATATATATATATATATATATATATATATATATATATATCTATATATATAATATATATATATATATATATATATATATATATATATATATATATATATATATATATATATATATATATATATATACACTATATATATATATTATATATATATATTTATTTATATATATATATGTATATATATATATATATATATATATATATATATATATATATATATATATATATATATATATATATATATATGTATATATGTATATATGTGAGGTCACAGACCCTGAGCTGCTTTGGGGATTAGCGTGGACGGTTACAAAGCATGGCTTGCTTCTGCAGTGTTTTAAAAACTGAGTTTGGAGAGTTGAAGGAGGAGGTCTTGCTTCTCCAGGAGGAGATTAGGAGGCTGAAGGTCCACCTCAATGGGCCTGGGAGAGAGTGTGAGGTGGTTGGAGATGTGGGGAATGAGGCTTCTAGCAGTGAGGTGCAGTCTGTCTCTCACTGTGAGGAGGCTGTAGGTGGGGAGGTAGCAACGGGTACCAGCAGTGAGGTGCAGCCCAGCACCTGCTACAAGTGGCGAGTTGTTCACAGTAATGGGAGGCGCATCAGAGTAAGGAAAGTTAAGAGTGAAGATCTGAAGGTAGGAAATCGCTTCTCTGTTCTCCAGGATGAATGTACTTCAGTGGCCAGTGAAGGTAAGGGTACTACTGCCCCTGCTAATGAAGGTAAGCGCATTCTTGTGGTTGGTGACTCTCAGGTAAGATATGTTGACCGTGCTTTTTGTAATAGGAATAAGAAGATGAGAGATAGAGTGTGCTTCCCTGGAGCTGGTGTTGGGGACATTGTCAACAGACTGGATAATATCATGTCAGGTAATGGGAACAAGCCCATTATCTGTCTCAGTGCTGGTGGAAATGATATTGGGAAGGGTAGGAGAGAAGAGCTGCTAGATAAGTACAGGTCAGCTATAGATTTCATTAAGTCTAAGGGAGGGATCCCAATCATATGTAGCATCTTGCCTAGAAGGGGAGTAGGAAATGAATGGTTGTCTAGGGCAATTGGTGTAAATTGCTGGCTAGACAGATACTGCAAGGAACTTGCAATCCCATTCATTGACAACTGGAACAACTTTTATGGCAAACATGATATGTATGCAAGGGATGGGGTTCATCTCTCTGGGGCAGGGGTGGTAGCACTTGCAGACTCGATTGAGAAGGCCATTGGTGAAATGCCTATGATTTTAAACTGATGGAAGATAGAGGTATGGGTGTGTGTGGGAAACAAGCAGGTTGCAACACTAGGGTTGGAAACAGTAAATGTATAAAAGGCATTCAGCATGAAGTTATAAATAAAGACAATAGAACAGGTCAGAAAACAAAGGGGGACAGCAGAGGGCAGCAAGGGACTAGCTCCCTTAAGGTTTACTATACTAATAGCAGGAGTGTTAGAAATAAGATAGATGAGCTAAGATTAATTGCAAGTGCAGGAAACATAGATATTATTGCTATAACAGAGACCTGGCTCAATCTGAAAGATAGAGAGATGCCATCTGAATGTCACATACAAGGCTATAAATTATTCCACACTGACAGGGTCAACAGGAAAGGTGGTGGAGTAGCGATGTATGTCAGAGACAATTTAAATTGTTGTGTTAGACAAGATATTAAATTAGAAGCGTCAGCCACTGAATCTGTTTGGTTACAGCTTCTCGAGGGCCGAGAAAAACTAATTTTGGGTGTGATTTACAGGGCCCCAAATCTTGATAGGGAGTGCAGTAAACTTCTATGGGACGAAATTCGTAAGGCATCTACATACGAAAATGTTGTGCTAATGGGAGATTTCAACTATAGACAGATTGACTGGAGCAATTTGACAGGAAATTTAGAGTCGGGTGACTTTCTTGATACGATCCAGGATTGTTTTTTAAAACAGTTTGTGACAGAGCCAACTAGGGGAAATAACCTCCTTGACTTGGTTCTTGCCAGTAGGGAAACACTAATTAATAATCTTGAGGTTAATGATGAGCTTGGGGAGAGTGATCACAAATCACTCAGTTTTAACATATCATGGAATTCCCCTAATAATGGCAATCAAGTCTCCGTCCCTGACTTTCGCTTGGCTGATTTCATAGGACTGAAAAATTACTTAGGTGGGCTGAACTGGAATGACCTGACTAGGGGTCAGGTAGGTGGTGATGGTTGCCGATATGATGCTTTCCAGGGCATAGTTCTAGCTGCTCAGTCAAATTATGTTCCAAATAGGGAAATCAGATCAAACAAAAATGATCCTAAATGGATGAACAATAGATTAAAATATCTGATTGGTCAAAAGAGAGGCATATATAGGCAAATCAAAAGAGGAGAGGGGCAATTAAGAAATCGATATATTCAGTTAAAGAGAGAAATAAAAAAGGGAATTAGAAAAGCAAAAAGAGATTATGAGGTTAAAGTTGCAAGAGAATCGAAGACTAACCCAAAAGGATTCTTTCAGGTATACAGAAGTAAGATCAGGGACAAGATAGGCCCACTCAAAAGTTCCTCGGGTCAGCTCACTGACAGTGATAAGGAAATGTGTAGAATTTTTAACACATACTTCCTCTCAGTTTTTACACAGGAGGATACCAGTGATATTCCAGTAATGATAAATTATGTAGAACAGGACGATAATAAACTGTGCACTATTAGGGTCACAAGTGACATGGTCCTTAGGCAAATAGATAAATTAAAACCTAACAAATCCCCAGGCCCTGATGAACTGTATGCAAGGGTTCTAAAGGAATGTAAAGAGGAGCTTAGCACACCTTTGGCTAATCTTTTCAACATATCACTACAAACTGGCATGGTGCCAGATAAGTGGAAAATGGCAAATGTGATACCTATTTTCAAAACAGGTGACAGGTCCTTAGCTTCGAACTATAGACCAATAAGCCTAACCTCCATAGTGGGAAAATTTATGGAATCAATAATTGCCGAGGCAGTTCGTAGCCACCTTGAAAAGCATAAATTAATCAACGAATCTCAGCATGGTTTTACAAAGGGACGTTCCTGCCTTACGAATTTATTAACTTTTTTCACTAAGGTATTTGAGGAGGTAGATCATGGTAACGAATATGATATTGTGTATATGGACTTCAGTAAGGCTTTTGACAGGGTCCCACATCAGAGACTATTGAGGAAAATTAAAGCACATGGAATAGGAGGAGAAATTTTTTCCTGGATAGAGGCATGGTTGACAAATAGGCAGCAGAGAGTTTGCATAAATGGGGAGAAATCAGAGTGGGGAAGCGTCACGAGCGGTGTTCCACAGGGGTCAGTGTTGGGCCCCCTGCTGTTCACAATCTACATAAACGACATAGATGAGGGCATAAAGAGCGACATCGGCAAGTTTGCCGATGACACCAAAATAGGCCGTCGAATTCATTCTGACGAGGACATTCGAGCACTCCAGGAAGATTTGAATAGACTGATGCAGTGGTCGGAGAAGTGGCAGATGCAGTTTAATATAGACAAATGCAAAGTTCTAAATGTTGGACAGGACAATAACCATGCCACATATAAACTAAATAATGTAGATCTTAATATTACGGATTGCGAAAAAGATTTAGGAGTTCTGGTTAGCAGTAATCTGAAACCAAGACAACAGTGCATAAGTGTTCGCAATAAAGCTAATAGAATCCTTGGCTTCATATCAAGAAGCATAAATAATAGGAGTCCTCAGGTTGTTCTTCAACTCTATACATCCTTGGTTAGGCCTCATTTAGATTATGCTGCACAGTTTTGGTCACCGTATTACAGAATGGATATAAATTCTCTGGAAAATGTACAAAGGAGGATGACAAAGATGATCCCATGTATCAGAAACCTTCCCTATGAGGATAGACTAAGGGCCCTGAAACTGCACTCTCTAGAAAGACGTAGAATTAGGGGGGATATGATTGAGGTTTATAAGTGGAAGACAGGAATAAATAAAGGGGATGTAAATAGTGTGCTGATAATATCTAGCCTAGACAGGACTCGCAGCAATGGTTTTAAGTTGGAAAAATTCAGATTCAGGAGGGATATAGGAAAGTACTGGTTTGGTAATAGAGTTGTGGATGAGTGGAACAAACTCCCAAGTACCGTTATAGAGGCCAGAACGTTGTGTAGCTTTAAAAATAGGTTGGATAAATACATGAGTAGATGTGGGTGGGTGTGAGTTAGACCTGATAGCTTGTGCTAACGGGTCGGTTGCCGTGTTCCTCCCTTGAGTCAATGTGACCTGACCTGACTAGGTTGGGTGCATTGGCTTAAGCCGGTAGGGACTTGGACCTGCCTCGCATGGGCCAGTAGGCCTTCTGCAGTGTTCCTTCGTTCTTATGTTCTTATGTTCTTATATATATATATATATATATATATACATATATATATATATATATATATATATATATATATATATATATATATATATATATATATATGCAAAACAACCACTGTGGAAGAGTAGTGAAATTCCAAGCGCTTTCGTGACTACACACATTGTCAAGGAACAATGAAAGTAATACATCAAAGGAAGGCAATTAAAGGGCTTAGACCACACCTCACAGTCGACTCCCACAACAAAGAAACACCTGCCGCGGGACAATACCGGACTCCTAAGAAAAGAGGAACACTGCAGTAGGTCCGCTGGTCCAACTAGACAGGTCCTCACGACATCCCACTAACAAATTATTCTACCCAAGAAATAAGGTTTATTATTTGTCCAATGTATTATTAAACCCTAACCAAATTTTATTAATTATAAATGAATGTAATTTACATAAACATAAGGAAATATTCATATTATTTTCAAAACTGCTTTTTATGAAACAAGATTCAATTATATTTCTGTCAACCATGGACTTGCTTGATACAACTTTCTCAACTTTTTGAAAATCAATTGGATGGTTAAAATCTCTCACATGAATAAATAGAGCATTGGAATCTTGCCCAGTTCTAATACTATATTTATGTTGTTTTAATCTAAGTTCGAGACTTTTACCAGTTTGACCGTAATAAACTTTATCGCAAATTTTGCAAGGAATCTTATAGACACATCCGTCAGCATTTTGGGGGGAATTCTTTATCAAAAGTTTTTTTGCTGTATCAAGATTTTAAAATACAACTTTAATATTAAAAGTCTTAAGAAGAGAAGGCATACCTCAGGGATATGTTTAAAAGACAATATTCAAAATAAAGTTGTTAGTAATGGCAAATCAATTGATCAACAAACAAAGAGAGATAGTGGAGGGCAACGAGTGACTAGCTCCCTTAAGGTTTACTATACAAATAGTAGGAGTCTAAGAAATAAGATAGATGAGCTAAAATTACTTGCAAGTGTAGGTAATATAGATATTATTGGTATAACAGAGACCTGGTTCAACCTGAAAGATAGAGAAATGCCTTCTGAATGCAACATACAGGGTTATAAACTATTCCACACTGATAGGGTCAACAGGAAGGGTGGTGGGGTGGCGATGTATGTCAGAGAAAATTTAAATTGTTGTCTTAGACATGATATAAGATTAGAAACATCGAACACAGAATCGGTTTGGCTTCAGTTTCTCGAGGGTCGTGACAAATTAATTTTGGGTGTGATTTAGAGGCCCCCAAACCTTGGTAGGGAGTGCAATAAGCTGTTATGGGACGAAATTCATAAGGCATCTAGATATGAAAATGTTGTGATAATGGGAGATTTTAACTTTAGACAAATTGATTGGAACAATATGACAGGAAATCTTGAGTCTAGTGACTTTCTTGATACGGTTCAGGATTGCTTTTTAGAACAGGTTGTGACAGAACCAACTAGAGGAAACAATCTGCTTGACTTGGTTCTTGCCAACAAAGATTCACTAATTAATAATCTTGAGCTTAATGATGAGCTTGGGGAAAGTGATCACAAATCACTTAGTTTCAATATATCATGAAATTACCCAGATAACTGCAATCACTGACAGTGATAAGGATATGTGTGAAATTCTAAATACCTACTTCCTCTCAGTTTTCACCCAGGAAAATACTAGCGATATTCCTGAAATAATAGATTACGTAGAACAGGATGATAATAAACTATGTACGATTGCGGTAACTAGTGACATGGTCCTCAGACAAATAGAGAAACTAAAACCTAACAAATCCCAGGTCCTGATGAACTGTTTGCAAGGGTGTTAAAGGAATGTAAAGAGGAACTTAGCAGACCTTTGGCTAATCTTTTTAACATATCATTACAAACTGGCATAGTGCCTGATAAGTGGAAAATGGCAAATGTAACACCTATTTACAAGGCAGGTGACAGGTCCTTGACTTCGAACTATAGACCAATAAGCCTTACCTCAATAGTGGGAAAATTTATGGAATCAATAATTGCCGAAGCAATTCGTAGCCATCTTGACAGGCACAGATTGATTAATAATTCTCAACACGGTTTTACAAAGGGGCGTTCCTGTCTTACGAATTTACTAACTTTTTTCACTAAGGTGTTTGAGAAGGTGGATTATGGTAATGAATATGATATTGTGTATATGGACTTCAGTAAGGCTTTCGATAGAGTTCCACACCAGAGGCTATTGAGGAAACTTAAGGCACACGGAATAGGAGGAGAAATTTTCTCCTGGGTAGAGGCATGGCTGACAAATAGACAGCAGAGAGTTTGCGTAAATGGGGAGAAATCAGAATGGGGCACGTCACAAGCGGTGTTTCTCAAGGGTCAGTGTTGGGCCCGTTGTTGTTCACAATTTACATAAACGACATAGATGAGGGAATAAATAGCGACATAAGCAAATTTGCTGATGGCACCAAAATAGGCCGTCCAATTCATTCTAATAAGGATATTAGAGCACTCCAAGATGATTTGAATAGACTGACGCAATGGTCGGAGAAGTGGCAGATGCAGTTTAATATTGACAAATGCAAAGTTCTAAATGTTGGACAGTTAAATAACCATGCCACATATAAACTAAATAATGTAGATCTTAATACTACCGATTGCGAAAAGGATTTAGGAGTTCTGGTTAGCAATAACCTAAAACCAAGACAACAGTGCATTAGTGTTCTCAATAAAGCTAGCAGAATTCTTGGCTTCATATCTAGAAGTATAAATAAGAAAAGTCCTCAGGTTGTTCTTCAACTCTATATGTCCTTGGTTAGGCCTCATTTAGACTATGCTGCTCAGTTCTGGTCACCGTATTACAGAATGGATATAAATGCTCTGGAAAACGTACAGAGGAGGATGACAAAGATGATCCCATGTATCAGAAATCTTCCCTGTGAGGATAGACTGAAGGCCCTGAATCTGCACTCTCTCGAAAGGCGTAGAATTAGGGGGGATATGATCGAGGTCCATAAATGGAAAACAGGAATAAATAAAGGGGATGTAAATAGTGTGCTGAAAATTTTCAGCCAAGACAGGACTCGCAGCAATGGTTTCAAGTTGGAAAAATTCAGATTCAGGAAGGATATAGGAAAGTACTGGTTTGGTAATAGAGTTGTGGATGAGTGGAACAAGCTCCCGAGTACAGTTATTCAGGCTAAAACGTTGTGTAGTTTTAAAAATAGGTTAGATAAATACATGAGTGGGTGTGGGTGGGTGTGAGTTGGACCTGACTAGCTTGTGCTGCTGGGTCTGGTACAGTGCTCCATCCTTGAGTGGGGATGACCAGACTGGGTGGGTCATTGGGATAATCCGGGGGGTGGGTCATTGGTCTAATCCGGGGGGGGGACATGGACCTGCTCCGCATGGGTCAGTAGGCCTGTTGCAGTGTTCCTTCTTTCTTATGTTCTTATGTTCTTATATCAACCAAGTTTTCATGGTAAGAGAGAACCAACATATTTTTAGTTGAATAAGGTTGGTTGTCCGTTTTTGGATTGTAAAAAGTATTTCTAGCAATTTTAAATGATTTATCAATTACATTTCTCGGGTATTTCAGATCAATGGCTATTTCATAAATTTTGGATATTTCTTCATCTATGAACTCTGGACTACAAATACGTAAAGCTCTCAAAAACATTGACGATATATATATACATACATATATATATATATATATATATATATATATATATATATATATATATATATATATATATATATATATATATATATATATATATATATATATATGCATATATGCAAAACAACCACTGTGAAAGAATAGAGAAATTCCAAACGCTTTCGTGACTACTCACATTATCAAGGAACAATGAAAGTAATGCATCAAAGGAAGGCATATAAAGGGTCTAGCCTACACCTCACTATCACATCCCACAACAAAGCAACACCTGACGCGCGATTCATAAGAAAGGGAACACTGCGGCAGGCCCGCTGGCCCAACTAGACAGGTCCTTCACACAACCCACCAACAAACTATTCTACCCAAGAATTAAGAATTTTAAAATTTATTATTTGTCCAATGCATTATTAAATTCTTCCCAAATTCTATTAATTATAAATGGATCTAATTTATATAAACCAAAGGAAATATTCATATTATTGCCAAAACTGCTTTTTATGAAACAAGATTCAATTATATTCTTGTCGACCATGGACTTGCTAGACCCTTCATATGCCTTCCTTTGATGCATTACTTTCATTGTTCTTTGATAATGTGAGTAGTCACGAAAGCGCATGGAATTTCTCTATTCTTTCACAGTGGTTGTTTTGCATATTCTGAAATCACCTGTTTACTGCGATCTTATTGCATATATATATATATATATATATATATATATATATATATATATATATATATATATATATATATATATATATATATATATATATATATATATATATATATATATATATATATATATATATATATATATACTGCGATCTTATTGCATATATATATATATATATATATATATATATATATATATATATATATATATATATATATATATATATATATATATATATATATATATTGTATATATATTTATATATACAAAGATATATATAGAGACAATGCACATTCCTTCTTGCAATAGTGTCTTTTGCTACAAGGGAAGAAGAGCATCTTGGTTCACGCCTCCATCAGTCACAATCAGGTGGCTTTGTGAGCTAATCTGAGAGAGATGAATGAGAGCTCTCTCTCTCTCTCTCTCTCTCTCTCTCTCTCTCTCTCTCTCTCTCTCTCTCTCTCTCTCTCTCTCTCTCTCTCTCTCTCTCTCTCTCTCTGTTCCCTTGGGTTGGTTGTTTGGCTGTTCTGTTTTAGAAGAACTATTTTGTGACGTTTCTAGAGCGTTCCTCATGGGTGACCTGAAAATGCATCATTCTAAGTGGGACTCAAGGTTGTTCTTTGCCGGACAGTAGGAGTGTTTATTGGAGACCATCCTAATGCCATGAAATGTTAGCACCATCCATGATGACTCTCCGTCCAGGCTAAAGAACAGACGCTTTTTTCGGGTACAGACACATTTATTCCGGTGATGTGTTCCTGGTCCTCAGGTGATCTGCAACCACAATTATCCTCTTCTGCTAGAGGCAGCGGTGGCTGCCCCTCCAGTCTACCCTCAGTGGTAGAAACTACGAGCGCTAGAGTCGCGTCTTTAACCACATCATGTAAGGGTTACAAGTCCCTAAGTATCCGCGATACGTAGGGACTTGCGAATACTTCGTTTTGGAATCTGCCCTTTTGATGGCGAAAGCAGGTATTTTTAATTTGTATTTTCACCCACATCCCTTTTATTATACGCTCTGCTTATCGTCACCTCTGAAATGGTACTCATTGGTATTTTATCCTACAAATGGGTATCGTCTATTAGGAGAAAGATATGGCAACGTGCTAAGATATTGCCACATACCAGTGTGTGTAATCAACTCTTTCTGACATGTCCAAGCCCAGGCTACGGCCATACCAGGTAAGACATGGGTCTTATCATTACCGACAAGTTTGTCGAGATCTTAGTCACGTTTTAGGAAAATTTCTCAGTGTGGATGCTGCCATGAGCTTGTTAATAAATGGTTAGGTTTCAATCCTTTAAACGGATGATTCTAGCTTTCATGTTTTGATGTAATCGTTGTCAGTAATGTTTAAAAATAATTATTGTCGAGTTTAAGCATTCTGCAAATCACAAAATCCCCACTTTCCAATTACTCCATGCCTAGGCCCTTCCTTCCTTCACTCGTCTCACTACTTTAGTTACTTCTTGCTGCCTTACTCACTCTCCTCTTACCACCTTTTATCGCTAGTCTTCATCTCATCCACTCATACATCCTTTCTTTTGCTAATTTCACTCATTTCCTCCTCAACCGTTTCTTTTGCATCCCCCCGACCCTTTTCACTCATCCCACATCTATTTTTCTCACTTTTTCTCCGAACCATTTAACTAACAAGCTTTACCCATCTCTTCTCTCACCAATGTTAATCACCTCTACCTGGAGGTTGTTTCGGGGGTCAACGCCCCCGCGGCCCAATCCTTGACCAGGCCTCCCAGTGGATAAGGGCCTGCCTCATTAACCAGGCTGTTACTGCTGGTCGCACGTAGTCCAACGTACGAACCACAGACCGGCTGATCAGGTACTGACTTTAGGTATCTGTCCAGCTCCCTCTTCAAGGCAGCTAGGTGTCAACTGGTGATTGCCCTTATGCTTGGTTGGAGACTGTCGAACAGTCTTGGGTCCCGGACACTTATTGTGTTTTCTCTTAGTATGTTCATGGTGCTTCTACTTTTCATTGGGGGTATGTTGCACCATCTGCCCAGTCAGTCTTTTGCTTTCGTAGGGAGTGATTTCTGTGTGCAGATCTGGGATCAATCCCTCTAGAATTTTCCAGGTGAGAACAGGTCAGTATCTCAGTAAAGGTTCTCTGTGCATTCTCTAGATCTGTGATTTCTCCTGCCTTGCGAGTGTACAGCAGTATTCTAGCCTAGAGAGAACAAATAATCTAAAAATAATCATTGGCTTAGCGTCCCTTGTATTGAAGGTTCTCATTGTCCTTCCTATCATTTTATTCGCAGATATGACAGTGACAGTGTTGTGATCCTTGAACATTAGATCCTCAGACATTAACACTCCCAGGTCTTTCATATTAATTTTTCGCTCTGTTGTGTGGTTAGAGCTTGTAGTATACTATTATTTCTTTCAGTTTTCCATAATGGAGTAGTTGAATTTTTTCCTCAATGAACATTATATTTTTTCCCCTTCCCACATCACTCTCACTTGCCTTTTTTTCTTCACCCATTTCTCTCATCATATCCCTTACTCTGTTATCCTTTTTCTCTACCTCATATTTTCTGACCTGTTCACCAACCTATTTCTTTCTCATTATCCCACTCATTCTGTCACCCCTTTCATTCCTTTGCTTCCCTCTTCTCATCCACAAAATTTCCAATTATATCACCGGTCTCGTCCTTCGTTTAATAAAACTGCACCACTGATTTGCTCCTCTAATAATCGTTGTCATACATCTCTCTCTCTCTCTCTCTCTCCCCCGAGCGCAGTAACACAACATTCACTGAGATGTGTATCCCGGCGGCTGGTTCCTCCAGTGCCTGCAAGATCTTGCAGGTTTCCTGGCATGGATATCTCCCGTTGTCATCATATTGCAAAAGAGTTAAACATTGCATTTTCTGATCCTGGTAATTTCGCATTTTATAAAATGTCAAAAAAAAAAAAAATATATATTACGTTTTGTTTCTGCCCATGAACTATGGGCGAAACATCAAGATTCCTAGTTATACCCAGCTACTGGTTCCCTCTTGGTGTGGGAAGACGTATAGGACGATGGTAAAGAATTCTTTACCGTGTTGTGCTTAAAGAGGCGTCTCTTTCTCTTCGTGTCTTGACAAGGGTAAATTGTTGCAAATTTCGCCTCCTCAGGGCATGTTGCTCCATTTCTCTCGCCCTGCAACATCTCCACCACCTGCTTCATCACCACCTGCTTCATCACCACCTGCTTCATCACCACCTGCTTCATCACCACAGTTTCTACCTACTTTTATGTTTATGTACGTTGACCGATACTATTTGGTGTCCTGATCCCTTTTATCTTCCTTATTTCTCCTTCCTTTTTACTTGTATCCCTCTCAATCTTCTTCTAAATATTTCCCCCTCTCCTTTAAATCACTGTTTACTCTTTCTCCTCTTCATTTCTCGCCCTCTCCTGTGCTAGTGGTCAGCAACCATGGTAGTGGTCAGCACCATGGTAGTGGTCAGCACCATGGTAGTGGTCAGCACCATGGTAGTGGTCAGCACCATGGTAGTGGTCAGCACCATGGTAGTGGTCAGCACCATGGTAGTGGTCAGCACCATGGTAGTGGTCAGCACCATGGTAGTGGTCAGCACCTGTGGTAGTGGTCATTAGCACAAAGTAACCATGGCTGGTTACTTTGTGCTAATGAATCATCTGTGATGACTTCCGATCCATTTCAGTTGTCGTATATAAATTAAAGCTCTGTATAAATGTTTACTTATCTTTGCAAACTACAGTAGCTGTTTCCCAGAATATATATATATATATATATATATATATATATATATATATATATATATATATATATATATATATATATATATATATATATATATATATATATATAATGTCGTGCCGAATATGTAAAACTGGTCAATTAGCAAGAACTCATTTAAAATTAAGTCCTTTCTGAAATTTTCTCTTATACCTTTAAAGATATATTTTTTTCATTAATGCTAATGCAAAAATTTTTAATTTTGCACCAAAAGAATCTTAGAAAACTTACCTAACCTTATTATAACAAGAGCAATTTATTTTAGCCTAACCTAACTAAATATATTTTCAATACGTTTACAATAATTTAGTACTAAACAAACACAGTGAAATATATTTATTTCGTTAGGTTGAGAATGATTTTGGCGAAATAATGGCATACACAAATTTTCACTTGTCCTATATGGCAAGATGAGCGTTGCTATTTAAGCCAAGATCGCAAGTTCGGCCTATTCTGCACGACATATATATATATATATATATATATATATATATATATATATATATATATATATATATATATATATATATATATATATATATATATATATATATATATATATATATATATATATATATATATATATATATATATATATATATATATATATATATATATATATATATATATATTAAATATATCCGGTCTTGGAAAATCTCTTCAAAACTCTTTCCTTTGCTTGCAAGGCCATATAATGTATAATTTTTATCTACATTTAAGGTAGGCGGCGCAAGGGTTAATGTGGCTCCCTCACACCTTTGGGAATGGCAGCTCCGAGGCTCGTAAAATTCCCCGTTCATTAGAACCAGAAAAAGCTTTTAGTCTCCCTTTCATAATATTTCACTGTGGGTTGTCCTGCATCCTCTTAATCACGCGACTCTCCCGGGAACACCGGCTGGGTACCCCAAATTTTATGTCTGCAATTACTTAGAATAAAATAAAAAAGCAGCTTTTTGAAGGGTGGTATGAATGTGGTAGTGTTTAGCACTAATGTTGAGGGGAAAACTGATTGTTGGTGGTAGTGTTTAGCATTAATGTTGAGGGGAAAACTGATTGTTGGTGGTAGTGGAATGAAGGTGGATGATCCAGCACTGAGTGACAAAATATTTGATGTTGTTTAAACTGGGAGGAGCCAAGAGAATTCATTAGGCTTTATCATATGAAAAATGAAAACTGTATGAGTAGCGATAATATTAAATGAATATTTGTAAAACAGAAAAGATTTATGTTTAAAGTAAGAACTATACTTAAAAGGAGGGTATAAAAACGCATTTTTTTAAGAAAATAGGACCAATAAGTATACAAAGTTTGGTGACGTGCTAGTCTGTGTGACGTGCTAGTCTGTGTGACGTGCTAGCCTCTGTGACGTGCTAGTCTCTGTGACGTGCTAGTCTCTGACGTGCTAGTCTCTGTGACGTGCTAGTCTCTGTGACGTGCTAGTCTCTGTGACGTGCTAGTCTCTGTGACGTGCTAGTCCCTGTGACGTGCTAGTCCCTGTGACGTGCTAGTCCCTGTGACGTGCTAGTCCCTGTGACGTGCTAGTTCCTGTGACGTGCTAGTCCCTGTGACGTGCTAGTCCCTGTGACGTGTTATCTTCTGTGTTAGTGGAAGGTTGATTGGCAGATTTCTGGATCAGATTTTTGTAAAGAAGTGATTGATATGCCAGATTATTTAATGCTAGCAAGAGTAAAAGGAAGAGAAAAATGTATAACAAGGAAATTGGTGTTAGTGAGCAAAACAGAAATGAAAATAAATTAAACATCGAAAGGTATGGTTAATGGGAGGTCTAGATCATTGCTGGAAAAGAGATATAACAATAGTTAAAAAAAAACAGAAATGAAGTGCCAAGGTGTGCAACAGAGGTTTGTGATTACATGAGAGTGCACACACGAGGGAAGACGAATGCTTAGTGGAATTTAGGAGACAAAAAAAAGATGATAATGGGGTAATAGTTTGCACTTTAAGTTTTAGCACAGTTTAAAATGATGAGGAAGGTGTGTATAAGAACGTAAGAGAAGCTAAAAAAAAGGCAATGAAGGACTGCAAAATAGCAGATGAAAGAATACGTATTAACAGCAAAGTTTACTGACAGTAAGAAAAAGAGGTTTGGAGAGAAATGAGAAAAGACCTAGGAGGAACAAATGGATTTATCAGTTAAGTGGGAATACGGTGAGATATCGGATGGGAAGGTGAAGATAGTGGAGAGATAACGAGAATATTTTGAGAGATTATCTGTAATTGATGAAATAGGAGCGATTTAACTAATGAGGAAGAGAAGAATGTATTCTTTAGTAGGTGGAAAAAGCCTGAAGCAAGTCTGGAGGAAATGTGTGAGGCAGTAAACAGCATGTGGTTATGACAGCATGGGTCTATGACAGCATGTGGTTATGATAGCATGTGGTCATGACAGCATGTGGTTATGACAGCATGTGGTCATGACAGCATGTGGTTATGACAGCATGTGGCTATGACAGCATGTGGTTATGATAGCATGTGGTTATGATAGCATGTGGTTATGACAGCATGAGGTAATGATAGCATGTGGTTATGACAGCATGTGGCTATGACAGCATGTGGTTATGATAGCATGTGGTCATGATAGCATGTGGTTATGACAGCATGTGGTTATGACAGCATGTGGTTATGACAGCATGTGGTTATGACAGCATGTGGTTATGACAGCATGTGGTTATGACAGCATGTGGTTAAGACAGCATGTGGTTATGGCAGCGTGTGGTTATGATAGCATGTGGTTATGGCAGCGTGTGGTTATGACAGCATGTGGTTATGACAGCATGTGGTTATGATAGTATGTGGTTATGACAGCATGTGGTTATGACAGCACGTAGTTATGACAGCATGTGGTTATGACAGCATGTGGTTATGATAGCATGTGGTTATGACAGCATGTGGTTATAACAGCATGTGGTTATGATAGCATGTGCTTATGACAGCATGTGGTTATGACAGCATGTGGTTATGACAGCACGTAGTTATGACAGCCTGTGGTTATGACAGCATGTGGTTATGACAGCATGTGGTTATGGCAGCATGTGGTTATGATAGCATGTGGTTATGACAGCATGTGGTTATGACAGCATGTGGTTATGACAGCATGTGGTTATGACAGCATGTGGTTATGACAGCATGCGGTTATGACAGCATGCGGTTATGACAGCATGCGGTTATGACAGCATGCGGTTATGATAGCATGTGGTTATGATAGCATGTGGTTATGACAGCATGTGGTTATGACAGCATGTGGTTATGACAGCATGTGGTTATGATAGCATGTGGTTATGATAGCATGTGGTTATGATAGCATGTGGTTATGATAGCATGTGGTTATGAGAGCATGTGGTTATGATAGCATGTGGTTATGACAGTATGTGGTTATGATAGCATGTGGTTATGACAGCATGTGGTTATGACAGTATGTGGTTATGATAGCATGTGGTTATGATAGCATGTGGTTATGACAGTATGTGGTTATGAGAGCATGTGGTTATGACAGCATGTGGTTATGACAAGATGTGGTTATGAGAGCATGTGGTTATGACAGCATGTGGTTATGACAGCATGTGGTTATGACAGCATGTGGTTATGACAGCATGTGCTTATGATAGCATGTGGTTATGATAGCATGTGGTTATGATAGCATGTGGTTATGACAGCATGTGGTTATGATAGCATGTGGTTATGACAGCATGTGGTTATGATAGCATGTGGTTATGACAGTATGTGGTTATGATGGCATGTGGTTATGACAGCATGTGGTTATGACAGTATGGTGCTATGATAGCATGTGGTAATGATAGCCTGTGGTTATGACAGTATGTGGTTATGATAGCATGTGGTTATGACAGTATGTTGTTATGACAGTATGTGGTTATGATAGCATGTGGTTATGATAGCATGTGGTTATGACAGCATGTGGTTATGATACCATGTGGTTATGACAGTATGTGGTTATGATAGCATGTGGTTATGACAGCATGTGGTTAAGACAGCATGTGATTATGATAGCATGTGGTTATGACAGCATGTGGTTATGACAGCATGTGGTTATGACAGCATGTGGTTATGACAGCATGTGGTTATGACAGCATGTGGTTATGACAGCATGTGGTTATGATAGCATGTGGTTATGACAGCATGTGGTTATGACAGTATGTGGTTATGATAGCATGTGGTTATGATAGCATGTGGTTATGACAGTATGTGGTTATGATAGCATGTGGTTATGACAGCATGTGATTATGACAGTATGTGGTTATGAAAGCATGTGGTTATGATAGCATGGAGTTATGACAGCATGTGG
The DNA here is from genome assembly GCF_038502225.1 of Cherax quadricarinatus. Taxonomy (NCBI): domain Eukaryota; kingdom Metazoa; phylum Arthropoda; class Malacostraca; order Decapoda; family Parastacidae; genus Cherax; species Cherax quadricarinatus. Next base: position 28,240,771 of record NC_091312.1, read on the forward strand.
TTATGATACCATGTGGTTATGACAGTATGTGGTTATGATAGCATGTAGTTATGACAGCATGTGGTTATGACAGTATGTGGTTATGATAGCATGTAGTTATGATAGCATGTGGTTAATACAGCATGTGGTTATGACAGCATGTGGTTATGACAGCATGTGGTTATGACAGCATGTGGTTATGAGAGCATGTGATTATGACAGCACGTAGTTATGACATCATGTGGTTATGACAGCATGTGGTTATGACAGCATGTGGTTATGACATCATGTGGTTATGACAGCATGTGGTTATGATATCATGTGGTTATGACAGCATGTGGTTATGGTAGCATATGGTTATGACAGCATGTGGTTATGACAGCATGTTGTTATGATAGCATGTGATTATGACAGCATGTGGTTATGACAGCATGTGGTTATGACAACATGTGGTTATGACAGCATGTGGTTATGACAGCATGTGGTTATGAGAGCATGTGGTTATGACAGCATGTGGTTATGACAGCATGTGGTTATGACAGCATGTGGTTATGACAGCATGTGGTTATGATAGCATGTGGTTATGACAGCATGTGGTTATGACAGTATGTGGTTATGATAGCATGTGGTTATGATAGCATGTGGTTATGACAGTATGTGGTTATGATAGCATGTGGTTATGACAGCATGTGGTTATGACAGCATGTGGTTATGACAGCATGTGGTTATGACAGCATGTGGTTATGACAGCATGTGGTTATGACAGCATGTGGTTATGACAGCATGTGGTTATGACAGCATGTGGTTATGATAGCATGTGGTTATGACAGCATGTGGTTATGACAGCATGTGGTTATGACAGTGTTTAGAGTAACCTATCATCCTCATACACTCCCTCAATGCTGGAGCATGAAATAAGCCTTTTCTCTCCTCTTTTCCCTCTGCCCTTAACCTATCTCTCTCTCTCTCTCTCTCTCTCTCTCTCTCTCTCTCTCTCTCTCTCTCTCTCTCTCTCTCTCTCTCTCTCTCTCTCTCTCTCTCTCTCTCTCTCTCTCTCTCTCTCTCTCTCTCTCTCTCTCTCTCTCTCTCTCTATCTATCTATCTATCTATCTATCTTTAAATAAGTAAGTAAAGAAGTTTAATTAGATACAGGTACACATAAGTACAATTATCAGACTCTCTCTCTCTCTCTCTCTCTCTCTCTCTCTCTCTCTCTCTCTCTCTCTCTCTCTCTCTCTCTCTCTCTCTCTCTCTCTCTCTCTCTCTCTCTCTCTCTCTCATGCTTTTTAAGCAAAGTTGGCAAACAATCCGAAAATAAAGATTTAAACTTACAAAATGTATAACTTGTACAACACGTTTACTAACGCGTTATACAAGTTTTACAACTTGTCTCAACACTAATTCAAAAACTTAACTAATCCGATTAAAATTTACGTAACCAGCTGCAGCTTATTCCATCCTCACGTATATAAGCTTAACTTCAGCGATATTTTTTTCGTAAAGCATCAAGTCGCCATATTTGGCAAAAATTCGACGTTAGAACTGGCAGTGCACTTCGTTAGAATTGGCAGTGCACTGAGGCAGTGCAGTTCCAGTTCAAACATCACCCACGAGGCCTGGTAGAGCCGGGCCGCGGGGGCGTTGCCCCCTCGAAACCTCCAGGTATACTCCAGATGGCATCAGTTGCGACTTTACTGTCTCATTCCTCAGTCCCATTTATTCTGACAGTTCTCATATGCGTATAGTCCATAAACCCAATGTAAATCATAAAAAAATGACTCGGTGAATGAACAGATGATACGGAAGCGGACTGACTGTAACATCATTCTATTGTAACCTCTAGGAGGTTACCGTGTGGGGCCAGTTATACACATGGACCACGGTTCAGTTCCCCGTCCATCCTTCTGTTTATTCATTTAGTAATAATATGCTCTTTAGATAAAGGTAATTACCTTTTGTGCTGCCATGCTAACGGATAATTCCATAAAAGGAGAGGATATCAAAGAAGGCTGCCATCTTGACTATTTCACATTGGTGACAAGCATTTAACAGTGGTGACAAGCATTTCACAGTGGTGACAAGCATTTCACAGTGGTGACAAGCATTTCACAGTGGTGACAAGCGCCGTGAACAACACTTACAGTTTCATGAAACATAAATTTATTTCGGGTCAGATTTGGGGACCTGACACTGAACCATGTACCTACAGGATGCCACTCAAACTGATAATGCAATAAGAGCAACAATAATTGCCTTTCATTTGCAACAGGGTACTATATAAGACATTCTATTAATTACACTGATGATCCCTGATCATCCCTGCCCAATTTTTTCCCTTTAGTATTACACTGATACCTCGACTTCAAGCGCCACGACAGCGTCAGGAGAAACAAAAGGGGGGACAAACTATTACGAACTATAGGCTACTTAGCAAATTAGAAAAGCAAGCGGAAGTTTAAGTCATTATAAGGAATGAAGTATCCACCGCTCCTGCTATACCTTGTGTCATCTCCCCTTTGTGTCACCTCGCCCCGCCTCCTGCTTCTCCTTGTTTCATCTCCTCCTAGTGTCATCTCCTACTCCTTGTGTCATCTCCTACTCCTTGTGTCACCTCGCCCCAGCCTCCCAGCGATAATATCAGTGCACATCCAATCTGTGGCAGGAGAGAAAGCGAGGGAGGGAGAAAGTAAGGCCTCAGTCTTCCTACTGTAGTAAACAAAGCCTTATCTTCGCCTCCTGTTCTTCCGCTTTCAGACACACAGGCTTTCCCTGAGGGGCCTTACATCAGCTCTCCTTTCACCCTCCACCAGACATTCCCTGAAACTCGTGGCCCTACAACAAACCCTAAATACCTCTACTAGATAAGAAAGGGAACTATCAGAACATACAAGGGTATTTTCCTTCTCTCTCTCTCCGCTCCCCGTCTGCTCTTCCTTTAGCAGAGCTGGAGCTGCAGGAGTGGAGAAAGGTGGTGTTGGGACACTTTAAGATATACGTACACTGTTTCCAGCTCTGGTGAGGTGCGTCCCGGGAGCCAGACACAGCCGGGGGAAGATTGTGTGAGACGAGAGTCTATATACACACACGTACATTACCTGTATAAGGTTTTCCTAGGCTTAGGCTCGGAAATGAACTGAGGTGAGATAACACCTCTAACCTTGAAAAATAATATGTACCACAAAATATATGGGACAGTGAGGGAACTCGAAAAGCAGTCACCTTCATGTGGTGAGTTGTGGGTATTTTGGGTGACAATAGGAAGATAAACAGTCATGCAAAATAGCTAAGAGCTGCTCACAGTATATATACTGTCTGTGTCTAAACAGTATGTACACTACCTGAAAACAAATCTCGTTGAATCCCATTTCACGGCTGCTGTATGAACCATGAATATAATGTTATAAAAATGTGAGACAAGGACAGTATGCCCTCATGGATACTGAAATAAGAAGCGGAAGCACCGAACAAACTATAAATAAATAACGAACGATTGTCAGTACATAAACAGAAGAATGGACGGGGACACGAAATATGTTTGATGCATGTGACAAGCCCAGAGCTGTAACCACCCAGCTACAGAACAGTAGGAATGATTTTTACAAACACTTCTGTGAGAAGGCTGGTCAGTACTTGACCAGCAGGGCTGTGGTTCATACGTCGGCGAGCTGTAACAGCCTGGCTGATTAGGCCCAGAAACTTTCGAGGTACACAATACTGTGACTGGAACAATACTCGAATAACCCGCACATAGGAGAAGCTTACGGCGACGTTTCGGTCCGATTTGGACCATTTACAAAGTCACACTGATACTTCAAGTCGGTGCCGGATCAGCCGGCCTGTGGTTCGTATGTTGGACTATATGCGGTCAGCAGTAACAATCTGGTTGATCAGGCCCTGATCCACGGGGAGGCCTGGTCGTGGACCGGGCCGCGGGGGCTTTGATCCCCGGAACACCCTTCAGGTAGACTCCAGGTAGGTAGGGTTGATTCAGTTTATACAGTAACGTCACAGTACTGCTGTTTGTAAATTCATCTTATTGTCAGCTCTGTAGCCGATTGGTCACAGTGATGGCCCTGCTATAAACATGGGGAATAAACAAGAAAGACTAAATAAACCATTAGTGATGACATTTATAAAGTGCTGATAGAGATAATAAGAAAAAATATTGGTGATACACCTGAAGATAAATAATTTCCATGCAGAAAACCAACATGGATTGAGGTTAGGGAAGTCCTTCTTTACGAACCTGTTGGAATTCTATAACAGGTTGACTATATTTTCTTGGACTACAGGAAGGCGTGTGACACAGCATCACACCGGAGATTGATACACAAATTAGTAAGACTAGGAGTGGCTAGGAAAAAAATTCATTTGCATCAGTGAATATCTAAAGCAGACGAGAGCGATGGTAAGAGAGTAAATATGTTAATATATCTCAATGACTTACCAGATTGGAATAAGTTTTATGTATCGGTGTTTGTTGATGCAGTGAAACCTAATCAGAAGAAAATTAAAAGGAGAAAGCAGAGACATGCGTACGAGAAGACGTGGTCAGGTTACAGGAAGAGTCAAGCTAGTAGTTACTGGGGTAAGTAGCTACTGGGGTAAGTAGCTACTGGGGCAAGTAGCTACTGGGGCAAGTAGCTACTGGGGTAAGTAGCTACTGGGGTAAGTAGCTACTGGGGTAAGTAGCTACTGGGGTAAGTAGCTACTGGGGTAAGTAGCTACTGGAGGCAAGTAGCTACTGGGGCAAGTAGTTACTGGAGGAAAGTAGCTATTGGAGGCAAGTAGCTACTGGAGGCAAGTAGCTACTGGATGCAAGTAGCTACTGGGGCAAGTAGTTACTGGAGGAAAGTAGCTATTGGAGGCAAGTAGCTACTGGAGGCAAGTAGCTACTGGAGGCAAGTAGCTACTGGAGGCAAGTAGCTACTGGAACCAAGTAGCTACTGGAGGCAAATACATAGCTACTGGAGGCAAGTGGCTACTGGAAGCAGGCAGCTACTGGGGGCAAGTAGCTACTGGAGTTTAATCCAAATAAGTGCAAAGTCGCACAAATTAAAGAAGGTAGAGGAAGACCAGACAGATAATAAACTAGAAGGAATAAAGTTAAAAAAATGCGAGAAAGAAGGATTTCGGAGTCATCACTACACCGAACGTATCGCCAGAAGTGTGTAAAAACCGCATAATCTTGGCAGTGCATTTGAGACTTTGTTTCCTTCAAATATATTAAAAAGAAAATCCTTCAGAACACTACGGTACACGACGTATGTCTTGCACATTATAGAGTAAGTAGCACCAGCATGGATCCGCACCTGAGAAAGCATGTTACGAAATTAGTGGAGGTCGAAAGGTCTGCAACTATGTTAGCTCAAGGGTTGAACTGTGATTATATACTCAAGAAAATGAGCGTAACGAACTTGGAAGAAAGAAGAACCAGGAGAATAAATGATGACAATGTACAAACTACTTAAAGAATTCGATAAAACAGAGACAGACTGCTTGATATGGGAGGCACACAGCCAGGTAGAAGATAAATATGCAACTAAGTTAGAGGAGTGTTAGAAAATACTTCAATCTTATTATAATGAGCTGAATGAGGAGGTGGTAGAGGTTAAATTCATACAGTGCCAAGAGTAGACCAGGATCAGTAAACGTCAGTTGAAACGTTTTAAGCTGCAGGTACCGGAGACGACTATCACCCGGCAAACATCTCCGTGAGTACACTGAACCAAGAAACCAGAAACCAGTAATGCCGGTCAGCATTAAGAAGCAGGGGTCAGGAGCCCTGAATCAACTCCCCCCCCCCCACGCACGAGTATCAATGAGTACAAACTGGCGAGTACAGACATAGACAAGTAACGAAATTAAAAAACCCTACGATAAAGATAATTTAATAATTCATGGTAAGCGCTAAACCCATGGTATTTACGAGTCATGAAACGAGTCTAACCCATGTTTATACAACTCTACTGTTAAGGTTTCTATACACATTATATAACATGTCTGCCATAAAGAGTAGTACAAGTAAGAAGGCTGCTAAAAGAAGCATATGAAAATCATTCATAAGGACACATTACATGATCAAGTGTGAGGAACTGGTGCAGGTGGTTCAGTCACAAACACAGGTGGGTGGGACACACACAGGTGGGTGGGACACACACAGGTGGGTCGGATACACTAGGTAGTCGAGTGTGTGGAGCTAGCTGCTGGAGAGATCATCGACCCTAGGTGGGCCGGGAACCTCCACCTCCTCCATATTCACATGATCAACACCTTGTTAAGACGAGATCATTATTTACTGCCCATCTGGTGGTGGAAACTGCAAGAGTGTCAGTTGCAAACAAGGAGCCGGCCTCAGACTTCGCGTTTCACGCCCCTTTTTTTTCTTTTCCCTTTTACATGTCATGTCTTTTTTTCAGACGAAATGATCCATTTGGCTTATTGGGTGAGGATTATGTGTGGAGGAACAGTCTAGTGTTCCTTGACGATGTGACTGAGAGGTCATGGATGGATTTTTATTCCATTCCACTTGTTTAATTTGCATCTTAAATATTACTTTTCTTTTGTGGTCTGGAGATAGTTAGGTAGATAGATAGATAGATAGATAGATAGATAGATAGATAGATAGATAAAGAGTGAGAGAGAGAGAGAGAGAGAGAGAGAGAGACAGAGAGAGAGAGAGACAGAGAGACAGAGAGACAGAGAGACAGAGAGAGACAGACAGACAGACACAGACAGACACAGACAGACAGACAGACAGACAGACAGACAGAAACAAGTAGCTAGAGATACAGAGACAAAGAAATCCAGAGAGAGAGAGAGAGAGAGAGAGAGAGAGAGAAAGGGAGGGAGGAGGAGGCGTGACAATCTCTTTTTTATCCACAGCCTCTCTAGCCACACTTTGGTTACATATTGCCTGCTTCTCTCTCTTCTTATTAGCAGGGGCGAAGGAGCAGAGCGATAAAGATGCTGATGAGGGAACTGTGATAGGCCAAATTAAGGGCAGAATGAGGGAGGAGAAGAGAGAAACGGAAACAACAGACGAGATTTTTACGGGAGTTTCCCTTGAAATTACTGAAGGATCATGAAAGATTTATCATTCCTTTTTTTTCTCAGTTGTCGAAGCTCTTGTTACTTTGTTTATTTAAGATTTTGTTGATGAATAGTGTAAGGATCCAGGTAGGCTGTGAAGGAAGGCTATAAAAGTAGGCTATGAAGGAAGGCTATAAAGGCAGGCTACGAATGTGGGCCTTGACGGAAGGCTATAAAAGTAGGCTGTGAAGGAAGGCTATGAAGTCAGGCTGTGAAGGAAGACTATAAAGGCAGGCTATGAAAATAAGCTTTGATGGTAGGCTTTCAGGTTAAAATCTGAAAGTGGGTTGTAAATGTAGGCACTAGATGCTGACAGTGTCTAGACTGTTACTCATCTGCCTGACAGCAGATGAGTCAGTGCAGAGTCTTGGAGAAGCTAGTCAGAACATGGACAGATGAAGCCTTTTATACCAAATTACTCCTGGCGGAGCTAATCATACTTAGAAAATTACTCCTGACAGAGCTAATAGTACTCAGAAAATTACTCCTGGCAGAGCTAATCGTACTCAGAAAATTACTCCTGTCAGAGCTAATAGTACTCAGAAAATTACTCCTGGCAGAGCTAATCTTACTCAGAAAATTACTCCTGGCAGAGCTAATCGTACTCAGAAAATTACTCCTGGTAGAGCTAATCGTACTCAGAAAATTACTCCTGGTAGAGCTAATCGTACTCAGAAAATTACTCCTGGCAGAGATAATCTTACTCAGAAAATTACTCATGGCAGAGCTAATCTTACTCAGAAAATTACTCCTGGCAGAGCTAATCGTACTCAGAAAATTACTCCTGGCAGAGATAATCTTACTCAGAAAATTACTCCTGGCAGAGCTAATCTTACTCAGAAAATTACTCCTGGCAGAGCTAATCGTACTCAGAAAATTACTCCTGGTAGAGCTAATCGTACTCAGAAAATTACTCCTGGCAGAGATAATCGTACTCAGAAAATTACTCCTGGCAGAGCTAATCGTACTCAGAAAATTACTCCTGGCAGAGATAATCTTACTCAGAAAATTACTCCTGGCAGAGATAATCTTACTCAGAAAATTACTCCTGGCAGAGCTAATCGTACTCAGAAAATTACTCCTGGCAGAGATAATCTTACTCAGAAAATTACTCCTGGCAGAGCTAATCGTACTCAGAAAATTACTCCTGGCAGAGATAATCTTACTCAGAAAATTACTCCTGGCAGAGCTAATCTTACTCAGAAAATTACTCCTGGCAGAGCTAATCGTACTCAGAAAATTACTCCTGGCAGAGATAATCTTACTCAGAAAATTACTCCTGGCAGAGCTAATCGTACTCAGAAAATTACTCCTGGCAGAGCTAATCTTACTCAGAAAATTACTCCTGGCAGAGCTAATCGTACTCAGAAAATTACTCCTGGCAGAGCTAATCTTACTCAGAAAATTACCCCTGGCAGAGATAATCTTACTCAGAAAATTACTCCTGGCAGAGCTAATCTTACTCAGAAAATTACTCCTGGCAGAGCTAATCGTACTCAGAAAATTACTCCTGGCAGAGATAATCGCACTCAGAAAATTACTCCTGGCAGAGATAATCGTACTCAGAAAATTACTCCTGGCAGAGATAATCGTACTCAGAAAATTACTCCTGGCAGAGATAATCGTACTCAGAAAATTACTCCTGGCAGAGATAATCGTACTCAGAAAATTACTCCTGGCAGAGATAATCTTACTCAGAAAATTACTCATGGCAGAGCTAATCTTACTCAGAAAATTACTCCTGGCAGAGCTAATCGTACTCAGAAAATTACTCCTGGCAGAGATAATCTTACTCAGAAAATTACTCCTGGCAGAGCTAATCTTACTCAGAAAATTACTCCTGGCAGAGCTAATCGTACTCAGAAAATTACTCCTGGTAGAGCTAATCGTACTCAGAAAATTACTCCTGGCAGAGATAATCGTACTCAGAAAATTACTCCTGGCAGAGCTAATCGTACTCAGAAAATTACTCCTGGCAGAGATAATCGTACTCAGAAAATTACTCCTGGCAGAGATAATCGTACTCAGAAAATTACTCCTGGCAGAGCTAATCGTACTCAGAAAATTACTCCTGGCAGAGATAATCGTACTCAGAAAATTACTCCTGGCAGAGATAATCTTACTCAGAAAATTACTCCTGGCAGAGCTAATCTTACTCAGAAAATTACTCCTGGCAGAGCTAATCGTACTCAGAAAATTACTCCTGGCAGAGATAATCGCACTCAGAAAATTACTCCTGGCAGAGATAATCGTACTCAGAAAATTACTCCTGGCAGAGATAATCGTACTCAGAAAATTACTCCTGGCAGAGATAATCGTACTCAGAAAATTACTCCTGGCAGAGATAATCGTACTCAGAAAATTACTCCTGGCAGAGATAATCGTACTCAGAAAATTACTCCTGGCAGAGCTAATCTTACTCAGAAAATTACTCCTGGCAGAGATAATCTTACTCAGAAAATTACTCCTGGCAGAGCTAATCTTACTCAGAAAATTACTCCTGGCAGAACTAATCGTACTCAGAAAATTACTCCTGGCAGAGATAATCGTACTCAGAAAATTACTCCTGGCAGAGATAATCGTACTCAGAAAATTACTTCTGGCAGAGATAATCGTACTCAGAAAATTACTCCTGGCAGAGATAATCGTACTCAGAAAATTACTCCTGGCAGAGATAATCGTACTCAGAAAATTACTCCTGGCAGAGCTAATCTTACTCAGAAAATTACTCCTGGCAGAGCTAATCTTACTCAGAAAATTACTCCTGGCAGAGCTAATCGTACTCAGAAAATTACTCCTGGCAGAGATAATCGTACTCAGAAAATTACTCCTGGCAGAGATAATCACACACTGCAAAAAACAATTATCATTTAATTTATCGCTTCAAAAAGAACACTGCTTGGAAATATTTCCAAAAGGCGAGGATCGATCAAGCGGAAATTCATTTAGTTTATTCATGCTCGATGTTACTGGAAATAATAATAAAAAAAATAGAATTCTGTAACGAAGAGAACAATATAACACAGGAGGAATTACACTCGTGAATTCTTGGAAGCCAGGGAGAAAGCTGCATGTGAATGACTAGTAACACTAAACAATCAATGTAAAGTTCACAGCAGTCTTCTAGAAGTATACCAACCACTCCAGAGCTCCACTCCAGAGCTCCACTCCAGAGCTCCACTCCAGACCTCCACTCCAGACCTCCCATCCAGATCTCCACTCCAGAGCTCCACTCAGGTTTCTCACCAAGTTCTCACTGCTGTCTTTCATCACAGCACTGGTCTCTTCTCTCTCAGCCAGGAGACCTAATGTCTGTCTCCAGTTACGGTCCTTGCTGATCTCTCTCTCTTTTTCTGTCTGTCTGTCTGTCTGTCTGTCTCTCTCTCTCTCTCTCTCTCTCTCCCCTCCTCATATAACTTCACTCTTAAGTTAAGGATTGCTTCCCGAGTCTAAAAGAGTCACAACCTCAGATAGTCCAATTATTACCCTACATAGATTGTAGAATACTTGATAATTATTTATTTTAATTAGGGGAAATCGTTGATCCCATATAGGACATATAGCACCTGGGGGTTGGAAGGTAATATGGTTCGACCCAAGAAAGGGCAGGGTAAGTCTAGTTCCTTGAATCAAGAGCTCCCCTTCATAGGTATTAAGGCACCTCCTTAAGGAATAAGATAATTTTTTTTTTAATTTTCATATGTTTTTTGGTTAAAATGCTCTTATATTATTGAAGAAATGCACCAGGTTGGCATCACATTCTCCAAGACTGACATGACTTATTGATATTCCCAAAAATTAATTTTAAATCCATTAAAATGCAAAGATTATTTGGCTAATGAGACATGCTCGGCAATATGCTCACCCATTGGTCCTTCTCATTGACTGAGGTTTGCAGCCTCTGCCTGTTATGCCCCTAATCAGTTTCTGGTCTTCCCTTTCCTTTTCCAGTTATCATAACCTTGCCACAAATTTGATGAGTGTTGAAGCTAGACCTGTTCCAGTGTTGAAGCTAGTTCTATTCCAGTGTTGAAGCTAGTTCTGTTCCAGTGTTGAAGCTAGTTCTGTTCCAGTGTTGAAGCTAGTTCTATTCCAGTGTTGAAGCTAGTTCTGTTTCTGCGTTGAAGCTAGTTCTGTTCCGGTGTTGAAGCTAGTTCTGTTCCAGTGTTGAAGCTAGTTCTGTTCCAGTGTTGAAGCTAGTTCTGTTCCAGCTGTAGCCTATTCTCCGATAATGACTGTTTCCTCCACTTACTGGCTCACTTTTCCCATTCTGCCAGAACATGTCAATATTATTTCATTACGTTGGAGGCTTCTTTTAGCATAAATGATGCTGATTATGATAATGATGCCATACTTTCTTGAAAGTTATTCCTTCCTTGAAGAGACTTCCAGCAATTTAAGGTGAGCCACATTGTCTCCTATGCATTTTTGCCAGATTCTTTGATGATTACAATTTTCTTTTCGATCTCTATACTTATATTTGTCATAGCGATAGATTATTTTATGTTTTCTGTCAGATTTTCAATTTCTGTGTTGTTTTGATGCCTTCTTAACCTTCTGTTCATATCTCTTTCGCGTGAGTCAGCTATTATCATTTTTTTTTATTTTCGATATTTTAAGTCATTTACTAGTGTATTTCTATAATGGTTGCTTTGATGCAGTTTTTTTTCTAACCTTCGTGAAGGATTTTCTCGGTAAATTTTCTAAATATGCATTAAGCTATGTCAATTATATTCTTGATTTTCTTGTTCCTGCTGATTCAGCTTCAACATGGTACTGTAGGTTTGTTATTTCCAGTGAGTGAGTCTGTTGGGTCGTAAATCCTGAAAACATAACTCTGTATCTGGTTGCTTTGTCCTTGTCTTTATCACTCTTTGTATAAATCCTGGTAAGTTATATATTAGCCGTTTTGGGTTTTTAATTTTCCCTTTTAGTCAGTGGGACACGACCCTCCCTACGGTATGCTCATCGTCTGCCATTATCGAGAAGAATTTTCATTGAGCAACTTTACATTAGGTACCCCCGAAGGGATACTTTAAATGGTTGCCTGAATATATTTATTTTCTTTAAGCTTTCATTTATAACTTGAGAATGTCTTATCCGATCGACTTAAAATTTTCAAAGGAGGTTTATTGTAATGGGGGAACGATTAATGTAACTATCTTATTAAACTGGTTTCTGTGAAATAGAGAATACTTCTTCTGGTCGACTTCAAACACTATGCTCAGGTGTACCTTTGTGGGAAGATTTTTTTTATTGAGTTTTGGGATTGTGAGAGTTAATTTACCAATTTTACTGAAAAAAATTTATCAAATTGAACTTTCTAAAGAAACGAACATTTTACTTGTAGAATTTTAGATATTATTAACAATTTGCAAATCTGTCAAATCTTCTAGATTTGAAGAGTTTAGTGAGCCCTGAAATACTCTATATTAGTAGGACTTTATACCAGAGTCGGCACATTGTTTTTCATTATGTTCTTGTCATCCACTAACTTCCTCCAATGCTTTTCTTTATGACTTCAGAACATCTTATCCGATCGGCTTCAAACTTTCAAGCCTGATGAACTATTTCTAGGGAAGGGTTTATGAAACAACTGTAAGGTGCAATTGCCCTCTGGTCAGTTTAATACAAAATATTCATGAATTAAGTTTTCAGGCGATAACTTCGCAAAGCCTCTTCTGACTATTTTCCATGTGATGACTTGTGAGTGCTACTTCTATTCTCATCACATTTTCTCTGCTAATATTTACTGTAACAGTAAGCTGAGCAAGGACTCACCGTTTCACAGTACTGCACGCTACAACAACACTGCTGACTTGGCTGACCCTCACGAACATAATCCAGATATGTCAGAAAATTTGATATACATGGAAACCACAAAATTTACATCCTATTCTCCAACATTTGTAAATTTCCTCAAAGACTAATTTAAAAAAAAAATAACCGATAAAAATGCAGAGCTACCAAACAAGAATTTTTTTTTAATGCTATCAAAGAATATTCTGTTCGGATTATAAACCCGAAGGGTTAGAAAACTAGAACTGATAAATGCAGGGTGTCATTGAGGTCTCTTCTATTTCCATAAGCGTATAAATTCTAAGGGTTTCATCATAAATTTTTAAAATCCTTCAGATAATTTATAATTGCTACCACCAAGTCTCACACCTCTTTGGAATATCTCAACCAACTCTCACAACCCGACAGGAATCCTTCCCGCAGCGCTCAAATTTACATAAAACACACGGTTAACTTTTAACACTAGTGGAAAAACCCTTAAGCACTCAAATCTTCCTGAAATCTCAACATTGACTTCTAACACGTGTCTAGACCTGCTCACTACTTGCCTCCTCCCACCCCCACTCTCTCTTTCTCTCTCTCACAGGCTTCCGCCTCGACATATTGACTCACAAGATGATGAGCATCTTAGGCAACTACACAGTGCAAAGTCTACCTGGCTGAAGATGCTTTTCAGACGCTGCTGCTCGCTAATATTTAATGTTACATACACACAACGGATTGCCAGGGCTAGAGGACTTTTTCTTGTACACCTGCCGTGTGCAGCTATGCAAATCTTCGTGACAGCTAGCTTTTCTTCCCACACAGCTATGTTGCCCTGTTATATTTCACCACACAGGGTAAGTTGTATATCTAAGGTAATGAAAATCCTTTGCACGAGCCTTAAAGTTTTCCCACCTAGCAGATCTTAAGTTAGTTTTCAGTCGAAGAGGCTGAAAAGTAACTGATGGTTATATAGAGTACTTGATGAAGCGAGTGGTATGCTTAACTAAAAGTGCAGTGTGTGTTGGGGGACGTGGTAGCAGTGGGCTTTTGAGGTATTATGCTTTGGTGAAGTGAGGTGGGGGATGGAGGTAGTATGTTTTTTATTTGGGGGGGGAAGTCTTGTGGTTTTTGGTTTATGGTACACCTTGGGCCTGTTATCCTTAACTGGTTAACAGGCCCAAAATATCTGTTTGTGCCTGCTAAGATTACTTTAACCAGATGTCGAATTAAGTCCTTTCTAAAATTTTCTCTTATACGTTTAAAGATATATTTTTTCATTTATGTTAATATAAAAATTAATAATTTTGTACCGAAAGAACCTTAGAAAACTTACCTAACCTTATTATAACAAGCGCAATTTAATTTGGCCTTATCCAACTAAATATATTTTAAATAAGTTTACAATAATTTAATAATAATCAAACTAAATTAAATATATTTTTTCGTTAGGTTCAGAGTGATTTTTGCGAAATTATTACATTCACAAATTTTCACTTGCCTTGTTCAGCAAGAAGAACGTTGCTATTTAAACCAAAATCGCATGTTTTACCTATTCGGCACGACATATATATATATATATATATATATATATATATATATATATATATATATATATGTAAATATATATATATATATATATATACAGTGGACCCCCGCATAACGATTACCTCCGAATGCGACCAATTATGTAAGTGTATTTATGTAAGTGCGTTTGTACGTGTATGTTTGGGGGTCTGAAATGGACTAATCTACTTCACAATATTTCTTATGGGAACAAATTCGGTCAGTAATGGCACCTGAACATACTTCTGGAGTGAAAAAATATCGTTAACTGGGGGTCCACTGTATATTTATTTATTTATTTATGCAAAATAACACTGAGGGAGTCGAATGCTAGCCTGTGTTTCTCACAGAAGCTCCTATAACCACCTGATCAATTATAATGGCGCAGGACTCTGTGTCAGAGAAGACGTTTCAAAAAGCAGGCTTCTGAAATCATCACTAAGCAGCACGCCAAACAACTTGCCTATGTACAACGGCTTCCTTAACATTCTTGAGTCTCTTTCCAGGAAACAACATCGTTATCCCACACAATAACAGGTTATAAGTATGGAGGATCACTGCAGCAGATTTACTGACCTAAGCTTGGCTAGTCCTTCGCGAATTCACCTTCTTCTCAGCATATATTTGTCCAACTTGTCTTAGTCTTCTCAAGAAGTCAGCTTCAACATTCATGCACTTCCTCTCTCCTCAGGGTCACCACATGGAGAACACCCGGGCCAGGACCCGTCCTGGCGAACCTACCTGAATCACCCCCATGAAGCCCAGTGTTTGGGAGGGAACGTTGTCAATAAAGGCTCTCGTTATGCGGCGTCTGTGTCTCCATCCTGCTGGTTGATGTTGTATACCATTTCTCTCCACAAAATATAGACGCTTATGGGGAAAAATGATAATTACATCTTACTGTGATACACGGTTTTCGTAACATTTCCCGGATGAGAAGCTCTGCTTGCCTGGACGTGCCTAGCCGTGCCTGAGGGCGTGCCTGGAGGAGGGTGCCCCTGGAGGAGGGTGCCACGGGCGCTTCCCCACCTGGTGACTCAGTGCTTCGTGAGGTCGCACACACCCAGGAAATTAGCGGCATTTGGCACGCACCTTTCTCTCTCTTCTTTCATGTTCTGCACAGATTATCCAATATTAACGTGACACCGGTGACACCTGCGCATGATCGCAGGGAAAGGGAAAGAAAGGGAAATAAGACCGGAAGGAAACCTGGTGCACCGGCAACCCTCTCAACCTTTTTAAATCTCTGATGTCAGAGGTCAAAGGTCAGTAGTAAGCCCGCAAATATTAAAAAGAAAAATTCAGGCAAAGTAGATGGGAAGGAGGCAGTGAGAGCCATGAAAGGTAAGGAGGTAGTGAGAAACATGAAGGGTAAGTCTCAGTAGTAGTAACCAGTTACCAGTAACCAGTGTACCAGTAGATGACTCACTACCAACCGTCTCTGCGTGAATCACTGGCTGTATTCATATTGTTGCTGACCTAGCAGGATTTCAAGCGCCCCCTCGCCCATGGGCACTCCTTAGTCAGTCTGGTCAAGGGGCAGAGAGAGGCAGGTTCGGCTGTGGCGCCCTTCCACATACTTCAGTTACAATATACGTACTTCCAGCCTACGTGAGTATTTTTACCCAATCCACGTGTTCGAACCCCACATGATATTTTTGTTTTTTTTTTTTTTTTTTTTTTTTTTTTTTTTTTTTTTGGCTGGAAGTAAGTATTATTGTGTAGTGTACCAGTCAGTCACTCTGTGTGAAGTGATTCAATTTTTTTATTGTATTCTTTCAGCATTGTATTCTCCAGTGTTTGTCATTGTATTTCATGCAGTGATATTCACCCCAGTATACCAAATTATCCATTTATTTTTATGTGTGTCTTTTTTCGTATGCCAGCAGTGTCTCATTCCTCTAATTTTTTCGCAGACTTGTGTACCATTATTTTTGCCAGCAAATTTTTGTCGTATCAGTCACAGCAAGATTTTGTTGTAAGAATATACTAAAATAATGAATACGTGATTAAGTGTTGTGTGCCCTGCCACTTGTAAGTGTTACACTTGCCTCACCACTTGTAAGTGTTATACTTCCAGTTTTATTTCTTGTTTTATTTTTATTCATATTGTTCATATTTCTTTGAACAAATTCACTCTTGATGTAATTTCAATTACTTTTAACGTAAAGTGTTTTCTTTACTCTGTTTGAGTAAATTGTTTTGTTTAATTTACAATTAAGAGTTAAAGTGTTCAATCAGTTTTTCATCATATTTTTATTTTATTATTTAACCTGAGTTTTCCCAGTGAGACTTTATTATTGCAGTGATTATTTCTACACCTTATTTTGTTGCACTTGTTCTGCAGTGAATTATTTTGTTGCACTTGTTCTGCAGTGAATTATTTTGTTGAACTTGTTCTGCAGTGAATTATTTTCTTTTATTGATATTTTTATGCATTATTATTCTCAGTTCATTATTGCATCTTGTTTTTCATTTTATTAATTTTCCTGATATTGTCTTTGCATTATATTTTAATTTTGTTTATGCATTCTTAGAAAATATTTAAATTTCCCAGTTATCTCTCGTTGCATACAATTTAGTGATTTTATTTTCTACTTTTTACATTGATTTAAAATTTTCTTAATTAATTTCTTTATTAGCAAGAGTAAAGACAGCTCATTTTGCATTTAATTCAGTCTCCAGTAATATTTTTACTTGTATATTTCAATGTAATTTTTTTTTCTTGGCCAATAGTCCTTTACATTGAGTTGTTCTTCCTCTTGCAGTGTATCTTAGACATTTTTTATTGCTTCTGCAGAATTAGTTGCATCTCTTTTATTTCAATTTTAGCATTTTGTATCATTTTTATTCATTATTTTTGCCTTAATTGTTCTTGTGCAACTTCTTTGCCATTATGTCTCACATACCGTCAAGTGATGCTTTAGTGAATGTCGACACTCAGACCTCTCAGGCTATTGCTGCTCCTGTCATCAGTCCTCACATTCCCTTACTGACTGAAAGACAATACCTAGCCCTTGAGCAATGTGTTTGTTCTCACAGCTTGTATCTGAGATTTGTTAAAGTGCTGCGAAATGTGAAGTTCAGATTAAGTTCCTATAGATCCGTGAATTACTTATTAACGTAGCCGAGCGGTCAGGCACTAGTAACTCTGTCACTCCCATCTGTGTTCCACTACACCTTCAGACTTGCAGGATAGTGTTCCGTTGCCTCAAGTGTCCGGGGACACTCAGACTGCCTTGAGTGCACAGCCTATCCCTGCAGTGTCTGCTAGTTTGAGTAGTAGTTTCTCCACAGGGGATGCCTTGTCAGAAAACGATTACTTGAAACTAGTAATGCCATCTCTTGTTGATGTGACATGCTGTCTGCAGAAAGACGTCTCTGTTACAGCTAGTGCTCTCACTAGAGTGTCTGTTGTTGTTCTAATGTTCCAGATGGTGATCCCATCCTAGTTGACAGTAATCAGTGCATTGTTAGAAGTTATTTATCGAGTAACTTTCACATGTTAACGTTTGTAAGTGTAGTTTCTTTATAGCTGATACCTCGTGTCACTGTGTGCGACTCAATCTTTCACTCTTAGCATCCAACAGGGAGCACAAAGCGATATGAAAATACTTCAGAGGAACTCGCAGAGGAACTTGCGTGGCTTACTTCTCTCTCTCAGCTGGGTTAGAAGCTGGGTTGGCTGACTGGCTTAACCCACAAGAATGGCTGACTGGAAGACGTGTAACGATGCACACAGCACGGAGGAGCAGGTGGATGACAGGAGACAGGCTGGATGATAGGCTGACTGGCGTTCACTTCCACAGTCTGGCTTACTGACTGGCTTAATTGCAAAATCCGGGTCAACCCCTCGGAGATTGAAGCAATTAGCACACTAACTAAGCCAGGAAGCTTGAAACGGCTGCAACAGGCTTGCAAGCTACAGGGTGGAGGTTGTGAGGGGAGCGGCTAGCTACGGTTCACCTTTGACCCGCCGGCTACTCACAGTCTTCTAACGTCTTGAAATACCCTTAAAAAGCTTAAATCCACGCTCCACACCGTTGCCACCATTTATCATGTGGGGTTCGAACACGTGGATTGGGTAAAAATACTCACGTAGGCCCCAAATCTGCACACAGAAATCACTCCCTACGAAAGTAAAAGACTGGGCAGGCGATGCAAAATGCCGCCAATAAAAAGTAGGGGCGCCATTGGTACACTAAGAGAAAACACCATAAGTGTCTGGGGCCCAAAACTGTTCAACAGCCTCCCATCAAGCATTAGGGGAATTGCCAATAAACCCCTGGCTGCCTTCAAGAGAGAGCTGGACAGATACCTAAAGTCAGTGCCGGATCAGCCGGGCTGTGGCTCGTACGTCGGACTGCGTGCGGCCAGCAGTAACAGCCTAGTTGATCAGGCCCTGATCCATCGGGAGGCCTGGTCATGGACCGGGCCGCGGGGGCGTTGATCCCCGGAATAACCTCCAGGTAACCTCCAGGTAGGCTGGAATACGTATATTGTAACTGAAGTATGTGGAAGGGCGCCATAGCCGAACCTGCCTCTCTCTGCCCCTTGACCAGACTGACTAAGGAGTGCCCATGGGCGAGCGGGGCGCTTGAAATCCTACTAGGTCAGCAACAATATGAATACAGCCAGTGATTCACGCAGAGACGGTTGGAAGTGAGTCATCTACTGGTACACTGGTTACTGGTAACTGGTTACTACTACTGAGATAAGGAGGGAGTGAGAAACATGAAGGAGGTTGAATCACCACACCGAACAACCATTTTTATCATGAAAACAAATATCTTGCACCAGCCATCGTCCCCCCCCAACACTGAGTCAGACCCACCCACCCTGCTGCTCCTTCCAGCCTCGCTGCCACCAAGAAAATAAGAACGTAAGGATGTAAGAACTCTGCAGTAGGCCTATTGGCCCATACTAGGCAGGTCCTTCTCAAACCTAAACCCATTAAATGAAAACTAATATTCCCTAACTTACCATTCTAATCATATCCCTAATCATCAACCCCCATTCCTTACCCCTAACCCCAGCACTTTTCCCAATCGTCCCTTGTCCCCAATCCCAATTTCTTTACTCAACCCACCCTAAAAGATAATCAGCCCAGTCTCAGCCCTGTAGTCCTACCACATTTCATAAGAAGCCTGAACTTACTAGTAATGAACGTAGATGATATCAGAAACAAAGTTAAAACGAAGACGAGGAACAGCAACCAGGAAGTAATAATCATGAAAGTTAAACCAATGTCATTTATGATAAATGCTTTATAATCAGGAGTATAATGCGTGTAGAACTTCTTTGTCCAACTACACCAATGTTCATTATAACAAGTATCAGCATTCAGCAGGTACCCAGCCAGCAGTGAGGCGAGCCAAGTGCCCTACCACGGACACAATCTGTGACCTTGAATCAAGGACAGATATGTAAGCACTGACACCCTTTTTAAACTGCTCAGGTTATCGTATGATTAAAACCATCATCAGGTGTTTTTTTCCCTGACAAATAAATCAACAACAAGTCCCTTATCACGTCACCTAAGCTGTTAATACCACTCACTGTTCTCAAGTGATCATTCTCAGAAAGGTCAGCGAGTTACCACAGGAGGGGTAAAACTACACATAGATACACATGGGCTCTCACCACCTCTCCCTAAAAGGTCAGGCAAGCAGAGGACATCTGGCACCTACGTGATAATTGTGTGTGATAAACAGACAAATGTATGCACACTCAGGCACGCACGGGCGACGTGTTTTAAGTAAATAAAAGCCATGACAAATGCCGATAGAGGACGACAGTAAACAAAGACCCACAATGCCCAACACTCAGTAGATCAACTAGTCCAGTCTAAGATTAACCTTCAAGCTATTCAACAGTCATTTACAACCCTATATACAGAATATATTAGGCTCATCTTGGGGTATGCAGCACCAGTATGAGATCCACACCTGAAAGCAGGCCAGTATTCTGGAGAAAGTGCATAGGTTTCAACTGTTCAACCTTTGCTCTCTTTCCATTAGGTATGTTTTGATCCCTTGTAGTACTTTCCTTGTTATTCCTGCCTGCTCCTCAAATTTTTGTCCAAGTCTCTTGTTAGATGCAGTGTCAAATGCCTTCTTGGAACTCTAGCAGATTTGTGAGACAGATTTACTATCTTTAAACATGTACTGGGTATTGTTTATGAAATGCTTCCAAGTGTTTTTCCATTACCTTACATAGTATGCGTATCAGCAATAATAGTCTGTAGTTTGTACACTTGTTGTCTGTTTCTTTTCTTAAAAGTTGGGGCTACATATCTTGTCTTGCAGATCTTTGGCAATTATCCCATATTCATTGACTTATTGCAGATTTTAGCTAGTAGTTCAGACAGTGTTTAAGCTCCCTCACACAGAATCCATAGTGACTTTGTCAAGTTACATTGCCTTTGATGAATCCAGCTCAGAAAAAAATATATCACGTCTTCCTCTGTTGTATGTATGGTGTCTAGTACCTGTTACTTGATTCTCTGGTATTGAATCTTTTAACGAAGAACGCCTCTCCTAACCGTTTTTTCAACTCCCCACAGACTTCCTCGCCATTCCTCGTGAGGATTCTTCCTTCTTCGGTCTTATTACCTGGTCTTTTATCGCCATCTTTCTTTTGACGAGACCTTGAAGCTGTTTCCGTTCCCGCTTGACTTTTGTTACTAAATCATTCTTGAATTATCGCTCAGAGATACTGTTCAAAAAATGCCAGAATAACTGATTTGTTTATGCACGTAGTGACCCCTCACACCTGCCTGACCCTCACATCTGTCCTGTGGGGTCAGGCAGGTGTGAGGGTGTGAAGGGTCAGGACTGACTGCTGAATCACACACTCCTGCTGTTTATACTCTCTTTAATATAAGGATTTCGTTTCCAAGTCAAATTTTTCTACTATATTTAATGCCCTCTTTGCTAAGTACTTCAAGAATAATACAGATATATTTCATCATCGCCCTGTCTGATCCTTAAGGATATCTTTTAAGAAAACGTTTTCTGCGGAGAGACAGACGTATAGTCATGAGAGAGAGAGAGAGAGAGAGAGAGAGAGAGAGAGAGAGAGAGAGAGAGAGAGAGAGAGAGAGAGACACTGTATTCTAAAGCTCTATACAGGGAAACGTTGTCCCGGCAAAAGCTTACTCCACAGCGATTCAGCCATATTTGACGACTGGCTTAGTTTAACAGATTTTTAATACTTTAGTTTAACAGATTTTTAATACCTCAACCGTCCACGTCTACTACAAACAAGTGGACGTAGGGGGAGTTAATTTTATGCTTGTCAGTCACTGTTGTGTACTGTGTGTTGCTGTGACTCCTGATGTTAACGTGCGCGTGCGCTCGTGTTGATGGTGTTCTACATTCCATTTCGAAGACAAGAAATTAAACACAGGTGTTTCTTGTGAGAGGAGCTTATATGCAGCCACTGCGTGAGTAATGAGGCTTGCGTTTGTCCGCTCATGATTGAATAACTTCCTGGTATGTTTACGTTTTCTGAAGACCGTAACGTTTCCTCACACACACTACTACTCTCTTGTTTGGTTTAGTTTTACTCGGTAGCAAGACAAAGCGCCCTGTTGAACTCACTCTTTGTTGAACCTGGTTTTTATTTATTTTTTTTATGTTACTGCAGGCGGGCGAGAAAAAACTTTCACAAGAGAGCCATATGAACTACGCTGTTACGCCTAGTTTGGATATAACATGTAAGTTATGAAGTGAATCTTTGCTGAAACGGCTTTCATTAAGGACGAATTTGTACTTAGCTGCTTAACAAAAGCAAGCTTAGTCTGTGTCAGCTAATTACCTGATACTTCAGCTTTTGGCAAGATGTGTGTGTGCGAGCACACACACACACACACATACACACACATACACTTTCTACAGATGTATGGATCCTCAGGAATGTAATACTGCCCCTTTGTGAAAACGAGATTATAATACACGCCTCTTACAATTATAAATAAAAAAACACTGTTTATAAATTTGTGCAATAGGTCTACACTAGCAAAATTTTTTTTTCTAAAAATTTAATAATCTATGTTGTATCACAAGTGCCTTTGTTCTCTCTGAATATATTTCAAATGATAATGTAATGTTGATGTCGTGGAAAACAAATGCAATTTTCCAGGAGGAGAGGCAATGAAATTTTCCGCCAGGCAAACGAATGTAATTTGTCAGACAAACTAACAAAGTTTTTGACATGTTTCCTGTGATTCTGAGTGTGAGGGGAATGAGGAGAGAGAAGGAGGGGGGCACTTTTTTTATTTTCTTATCCGGCCACCGTTGTTGTATGATGCACTATCAAATACATCTCCCGTCGTTGAACAAGGAAAAAAATCGTTGTATGAGCCCTTCAACTGGATGATAATGACGGAAGGTGGGCAAGAAGGGGGTGAAAATATATAGATTAGTAATATTTAAGGTTATTTTCTTACTACTTCTCCAAAGTAACAGGAAGCAATTATTTTCGAGGAACGATGTGGGAGGTTAAGACGAGGTAAAGAACCAAAGTGAGTAACTAAAAGATGTGAAAGTATATAATTACAGTTTTTTTTAGTTGAGTTGTTACATCTTATCAATTACTCGTGAGTAGCAAAAAATACTTACTTTTCAGAGTGGCTATACACCGCGGTGATCCCATAAGCAGTTTGACCATAGAGAGGTGGACACAGTTCAAAATTTTCATTCTTGCAACATATCTGTTGCTCAAATGTTAGCAGGAAGTTCTAGTTTAAAGTGAGCAGTTGCAATCATCTAGGGTTACTGCTAGCAGTGTTGTCATGTTTCCTGGACGACTGTAAAGGCAGACGTGAGGTTAAACTGGTCTTGACTATATAGATGGTTGTACAATAATAAAAAACAAGCTTGGTCTAAATGAATGTTTATTCAGGAATGAATTCATATTTTTTTCTCATGTAGTGTGAGGTAATCAACTACTCCACAGTGGTCAATACGACAAAAAAAAATCCCTACAGGTGCTTCACTCCTTGCTCGCTCCTACTAACAAGCTTAAGAAATATTATCCATCTTTATCCTCCTCTTTAACCTCCTTCTCCTCATCCCACCTTTACTTCCTATCACTTGTGAGAGAAATACTTGCTAAATCAAGTTTATTTAAATTTTCATCGTTTAAAATAAACATATTAATAAAGACCTATGTTTAGAAATTCAGAAGATAAAGTTAATACTTTATTACCATAGATGTTTATAACAGAGAGACTGAGAAGACTGAACCGACTTTCTTCAGATCGCATCAAAGGAAAACCCAGACAAAGACATCAGTGATTATGTTTATCTGACAATTCCCATAAAGCGTCCGACGATGTAAACATGTTATTCAATAGACACATGGTACATATATCACATACACAATAAGAAAGAAATCTTCGAGTGTTTACCAGTCTACCTACACACTGACCGGACAATCTTGCAGTCTTTTCAAATCACTGCGCGTACTTGCTTTGCGCAAGAGCGTGACGCACTGTTTACACGTTAACACACATTCCTCATTTAGTGAATGCCATCATGGTAATGGCATTTAATTTATCTTCTGTGTATACTGTAGGTAAGGAACTATTAGATTCATTAAGGTGAAAAATCATTGTGCAAATAATTAAATTTAGAAGCAGGCTTGAAGACTAACTAATCATGAGAAGCGCTAAACCCGTACGCATTATACAGTGCCTATGGGGGGATGGAAGGTATTCAGACTCAATTTGGAGAACTGGAACACAAATCAAGTTCCCCAGATCAAGAGCCCCTCACCAGCATCAAGGAACCTTCCCTGAGGGGTTGAAGAAAGAGTTACAAAGCGCTGTTAAGAAGATGATAGTCAGTAAATATAAAAACTTGACAGTAATTCAAGAAATTTGTTCCAGTGAATTACATGGAATTAGAGGAATGGTTAATTTAAGAATACTGCAGTTATCTTAGTTGGTTCAAACTCTTTCTAAGAATATTAAAGGGATTAAAAATGTAAGAGCCAAGCCTTTGCTCATTATTTTATTTAACCGCTTGACGGTGGTTACATTTCTCCATTGATCTGTTTGGAGGTAATTGCCAGGGTCAACACCCCCGCGGTGTAGTCCTTGACCAGTCATTGACCAGTAATTGACCAGACCTTGACCAGTCCTTAGCCAGTCCTTGAAAAGATATTGACCAGTTCTTAACCAGTTCTTGACCAGACCTTGACCAGTCCTTAGCCACTCCTTGAAAAGACCTTGATCAGACCTTTACAAAACCTTGACCAGTCCTTGACCGGTCCTTAACCAGCCCTTGACCAGACCTTGACCAGTCCTTAGCCAGTCCTTGACAAGACCATGATTAGATCTTGATCAGAACTTGGCCAGACCTTGACCAGACCTTGAGAAGTCCTTGACCAGACCTCGATCAGACCCTGGCCAGACCTTAACCAGTCCTGGACCAGTCCTTGACCAAGCTATCAGTTGTCACACCTTACACAAATAACCAGCACACAGGAGACAAAATTATAACGACGTTTCGGACCGATTTGTACCATTAACCAGATTATTTGTGCACTGACACAGTCTTTTTTTTGTCAGACCGTGCGTCACAGTGGGAACTAAAGCTCTTCTCAATGATTAAGAACAACTGTTTGAACAACCAGCACTGGTGACACTAGCAACCAGCACTGGTGACACTAGCAACCAGCATTGGTGACACTAGCAACCAGCACTGGTAACACCAGCAATCAGCACTGGTGACACTAGCAACCAGCACTGTTAACACCAGCAACCAGCACTGGTGACTCAAGCAACCAGCGCTGGTAACACCAGCAACCATTACAGGTGACACTAGCAACCAGCACTGGTGACACTAGCAGCCAGCACTGGTGACACTAGCAACCAGCACTGGTAACACCAGCAACCAGCACTGGTGACACCAGCAACCAGCACTGGTGACACCAGCAACCAGCACTGCTAACACCAGCAAGCAGCACTGGTAACACCAGCAACCAGCACTGGTAACACCAGCAACCAGCACTGGTGACACTAGCAACCAGCACTGGTAACACCAGCAACCAGCACTAGTGACTACAACAACCAGCACTGGTGACACTAGCAACCAGCACTGGTAACACCAGCAACCAGCACTGGTGACACCAGCAACCAGCACTGGTGACTCCAGCAACCAGCACTGGTAAAACCAGCAACCAGCACTGGTGACACTAGCAACCAGCACTGGTGACACTAGCAACCAGCGCTGGTAACACTAGCAACCAGCACTGGTGACACCAGCAAGCAACACTGGTGACACTAGCAACAAGCACTGGTAACACCAGCAACCAGCACTGGGGACACCAGCAACCAGCACTGGAGACTCCAACAACCAGCACTGATGACACTAGCAACCAGCACTGGTGACACTAGCAACCAGCACTGGTGACACTAGCAACCAGCACTGGTAACACCAGCAACCAGCACTAATGACACCAGCAACCAGCACTGGTGACACCAGCAACCAGCACTGGTGACTCCAGCAACCAGCACTGGTAAAACCAGCAAACAGCACTGGTGACACTAGCAACCAGCACTGGTGACACTAGCAACCAGCGCTGGTAACACTAGCAACCAGCACTTGTGACACCAGCTACCAGCACTGGTAGCACTAACAACCAGCACTGGTAACACCAGCAACCAGCACTGGTGACACCAGCAACCAGCACTGGTGACTTCAGCAACCAGCACTGGTGACACTAGCAACCAGCACTGGTGACACTAGCAACAAGCACTGGTAACACCAGAAACCAGCACTGTTGACACCAGCAACCAGCACTGGTTACTCCAGCAACCAGCACTGTGGCACCAGCAACCAGCACTGGTAACACCAGCAACCAGCACTGGTAACACCAGCAACAAGCACTGGTAACACCAGCAACCAGCACTGGTAACACCAGCAACCAGCACTGGTGACACCAGCAACCAGCACTGGTGACTCCAGCAACCAGCACTAGTGACACCAGCAACCAGCACTGGTAACATCAGCAACCAGCACTGGTGACTCCAGCAACCAGCACTTGTGACACCAGCAACCAGCACTGGTGACACTAGCAACCAGCACTGGTAACACCAGCAACCAGCACTGGTGACACCAGCAACCAGCACTCGTGACTCCAGCAACCAGCACTGGTGACACTAGCAACCAGCACTGGTAACACGAGCAACCAGCACTAGTGACAACAGCAACCAGCACTGGTGACACTAGCAACCAGCACTGGTAACACCAGCAACCAGCGCTGGTGACTCCAGCAACCAGCACTGGTGACACTAGCAAACAGCACTGGTGACACTAGCAACCAGCATTGGTGACACTAGCAACCAGCACTGGTAACACCAGCAACCAGCACTTGTGACACCAGCAATCAGTACTGGTGACTCCAGTAACCAGCACTGGTGTCACCAGCAACCAGCACTGGTGAAACTAGCAACCAGCACTGGTAACACCAGCAACCAGCACTGGTGACACTAGCAATCAGCACTGGTGACACCAGCAACGAACACTGGTGACACTAGCAACTAGCACTGGTGCCACTAGCAACCAGCACTGGTGACACCAGCAACGAGCACTGGTGACACCAGCAAGCAGCACTGGTGACACTAGCAACCAGCACTGGTGCCACTAGCAACCAGCACTGGTAACACCAGCAAGCAGCACTGGTGACACTAGCAATGAGCACTGGTGACACCAGCAACGAGCACTGGTGACACTAGCAACCAGCACTGGTAACACCAGCAACCAGCAATGGTGACACCAGCAACCAGCACTGGTGACACTAGCAACCAGCACTGGTAACACCAGCAACCAGCACTGGTGACACCAACAACCAGCACTGGAGACTCCAGCAACCAGCACTGGTGACACAAGCAACCAGAACTGGTGACACTAGCAACCAGCACTGGTGACACCAGCAACCAGCACTGGAGACTCCAGCAACCAGCACTGGTGACACAAGCAACCAGCACTGGTAACACCAGCAACCATCACTGGTGACAACAGCAACAAGCACTGGTGACTCCAGCAACCAACACTGGTGACACTAGCAACCAGCACTGGTAACACCAGCAACCAGCACTGGTAACAAAAACAACCAGCACTTGTGACACCAGCTACCAGCACTGGTAACACCAGCAACCAGCACTGGTAACACCAGCAACCATCACTGGTGACAACAGCAACAAGCACTGGTGACTCCAGCAACCAACACTGGTGACACTAGCAACCAGCACTGGTATCACCAGCAACCAGCACTGGTAACAAAAACAACCAGCACTTGTGACACCAGCTACCAGCACTGGTAACATCAGCAACCAGCACTGGTGACACCAGCAACCAGCACTGGTGACACTAGTAAAGAGCACTTCTAACACCAGCAGCCAGCACTGGTGACACTAGCAATCAGCACTGGTAAAACCTGCAACCAGCACTGGTAACATTAGCAACCAGCACTGGTAACACCAGCATCCAGCACTGGTGACACTAGCAACCAGCAATGGTAACACCAGCAACCAGCATTAGCTGGAGATTCTATGGTTTGAAGTGCTGCTTCCCAAGACCAAACCCATCTTAGTAGGAACTAGTTACCGCCCTCCTACCCAGGACCAGTTCTTAGAAGACTTTTCCAGAGTCTTGTCCGGAGTTGAAAGCAATTGCGAAACAATAATACTGGGCGACTTCAATATCTGTTTTCAGCAACAGAATAACGGGCTATGCAAAAGGTATAAGCAAATTCTAGGATTAAATAGCTACACCCAACTAATTAATAAACCAACCCGGATCACACAGTTCTCAGCCACCCTAATTGACCACATACTTTGCAACCGCGCTGAGAACATTAGTCAGTCAGGCGTCATTACCACAGGTCTTAGTGATCATGTCATCATTTACTGCACCAGGAAAATCACTAGGGATAGGATAGGCCTACACAGGACAATAAAAATGAGGTCAACTAGAAACTACAGTAAAGAAACACTGGTAAATAGGCTACACAATTGTGACTGGACAGAGATAACAAGTTGCACGGACGTAAACGATGCCTGGGAAAAATTCAAAACAATGTTCACTACCATTCTTAATAATATTGCACCAGTTAAAGAGGTTAGGATTAAACGAAGAACTGAACCCTGGATGACTACTGAGATATTAGATAATATGAAATTCAGAGACCAGCTGCTAAAAAGATTTAAAGCAAACAGACAGGATATTGCAGCACTAAATGAATTCCAAAGGGTGAGGAACAGAGTACAGAGGCTTATAAAAGGAGCAAAGGCAAAGCACTATTGCTCAAAAATTGAAGAATATAAGCATAACCCCAGAAAGCTCTGGCAACAACTAAAACAGTTGGGGTATAGCCATAAGCCAGTAGATAGGTCTAACATAGTACTCACTATCGATAATGAGGTATGCCACGAAACATCTAAGGTGGCAAATTGCTTTAATTCCTACTACACATCTGTTGCATCAACACTAGTAAGTAAACTACCAGCTGCATCAAATACCTTTAACACAGACTCTGATAAGTTTCAAACATACTATACCAATAAAGGGGTAACCCCAAACAGTTGTCAACTAGTAAGTGTATCTCATGACTTCATTCAAAAAGAACTAAGCAGGTTAAACCCAACTAAGAGCACAGGCCCTGATAACATCCCATCTAAGTTCCTAAAAGATGGTGCTTTTGCACTGTCAATCCCTATTGCTCACATAATAAATCTATCAATCACCACTAATACCGTACCGGAGGGGTTCAAGGAGGCCAGAGTTACTCCTATCTTCAAGAAAAATAATAGGTCTGATGTAAGCAACTATAGACCTGTTAGTATACTCAGTATAATATCTAAAATTCTGGAGAGGGCGGTGTATTCTCAAGTAGTTAAGTACCTTAATGACAACAGCATTCTCCATAGCTATCAATCGGGCTTTAGAAGATCCTACTCAACCGATACCTCCCTTATTAATCTGATGGATTACCTGAGAACTGAAATGTCAAAAGGGAACCTCATAGGTATGGTAACCTTAGACCTGCAAAAGGCCTTCGATACTGTCAACCACAATATATTATGTAAGAAACTTCAAGCTATCGGTATAGGTTCTGTAGACTGGTTTAAGTCCTACCTTAGCAACAGGAGACAAATAGTCAAAATCAACAAAACGGAATCAGAACCTCTGCCGATAACATGTGGAGTTCCCCAAGGTAGTATTCTGGGTCCCTTACTATTCTTATGTTATGTCAATGATATGCCTATCAGTGTCAAGTGCAAACTCCTACTGTATGCAGATGACAGTGCTCTGTTAGTGACAGGTAAAGACCCACAAGATATTGCTAATGTTTTAACACTGGAACTGGAGTCCTGCAGCAAATGGTTAGTAGACAACAAACTATCATTACACCTAGGGAAAACTGAAGCCATTCTCTTTGGAACGAAACATAAACTGAGAAGGGTAAATAATTTTAATGTTCAGTGTAATGGGGAGTCCATCACTGTGGTTTCATCAGTTAAATATCTGGGAATCCCCTTTGACCCATGCATGTCAGGAGAATTGATAGGGAACAGTGTAGTAAAGAAAGCGAATGCCAGGCTGAAGTTCCTGTATAGACAAGCACAGTGTCTACCTACTGAGGCTCGCAGGACCCTATGTCTAGCCCTTATACAATGCCATATGGATTACGCTTGCTCTTCTTGGTACTCTGCCTTGACAAAAAAAACTGAAAGATAGACTGCAAATCACCCAGAACAAAATCGTAAGATTCATCCTGGGGCTGGGACCAAGAGAACATGTAGGCCAGGATGAATTACAGCAGTTGGATATGCTGAATGTTGAAGACAGAGTAAAACAACTGAAGCTAAATCATGTTTATAAAATTGCTCACGAACAGTGTCCAGAATATCTTGCCGTCAATTTTGTCAAGGTTGGGAACCAAAGCAATCATAGTACTAGGGGGAGAGAGCACAACTTTGTAGTACCCATAGTCAGTGGCCAGGCTTCAAACACCTTTTATTGTACAGCAATAAAGGAATGGAACAGACTACCCACAAATGTCAAGGCCAGTCATAGCTTGAACCAGTTCAAGAAGAGTGCCAAAAGGTGTCTGATGAATGAAGCAACAGAAAGGGAGGGGAATGATTTTCTATTTTTTAGCTAAAATACGTGTAAATTTTACCTTATCCCTAGTAATGACCCTCGTATTGTAGATAGTCGTAATGACCCTCGGGTAGTAGATAGTCTTAATGACCCTCGTATTGTAGATAGTCTTAATGACCCTCGTGTAGTAGATAGTCTTTTTAGTATGATAATAAGATGTTATCTTCATTATAGAATAATAAGAAAATATTATAACCTTTATATTATAATAATAAGGTAAAAGGGCCCCAATGGAAATAAGTCACTCTGTCTGACTTTTTTGGGTTATCCTAGGTTCTCTACACATATGCTGCTATGTATGATAATTCTATGTAACTGTATTTGTGTATACCTGAATAAATTTACTTACTTACTTACTTACTAGCACTGGTGACACTAACAAAGAGCACTGGTAACACCAGCAGCCAGCACTGGTGACACTAGCAATCAGCACTGGTAAAACCTGCAACCAGCACTGGTAACATTAGCAACCAGCACTGGTAACACCAGCATCCAGCACTGGTAACACCAGCAACCAGCACTGGTGACACCAGCAACCAGCACTGGTGACTCCAGCAACCAGCACTAGTGAAACCAGCAACCAACACTTTTAACACCAGCAACCAGCACTGGTAACACCAGCAACCAGCACTGGTGACACCAGCAACCAGCACTGGTGACTCCAGCAACCAGCACTAGTGACACCAGCAACCAACACTGGTAACACCAGCAACCAGCACTGGTAACACCAGCAACCAGCACTGGTAACACAAGCAACCAGCACTGGCGACACCAGCAACCAGCACTGGTGACTCCAGCAACCAGCACTTGTGACACCAGCAACCAGCACTGGTGACACTAGCAACCAGCACTGGTAACACCAGCAACAAGCACTGGTGACACCAGAAACCAGCACTGGTGACTCCAGCAACCAGCACTGGTAACACTAGCAACCAGCACTGGTGACACTAGCAACCAGCACTGGTAACACCAGCAACCAGCACTGGTGACTCAAGCAACCAGCGCTGGTAACACCAGCAACCATTACAGGTAACACTAGCAACCAGCACTGGTGACACTAGCAACCAGCACTGGTGACACTAGCAGCCAGCACTGGTAACACCAGCAACCAGCACTGGTGACACCAGCAACCAGCACTGGTGACTCCAGCAACCAGCACTGGTAACACTAGCAACCAGCACTGGTGACACTAGCAACCAGCACTGGTAACACCAGCAACCAGCACTGGTGACTCAAGCAACCAGCGCTGGTAACACCAGCAACCATTACAGGTAACACTAGCAACCAGCACTGGTGACACTAGCAACCAGCACTGGTGACACTAGCAACCAGCACTGGTAACACCAGCAACCAGCACTGGTGACACCAGCAACCAGCACTGGTGACACCAGCAACCAGCACTGCTAACACCAGCAAGCAGCACTGGTAACACCAGCAACCAGCACTGGTAACACCAGCAACCAGCACTGGTGACACTAGCAACCAGCACTGGTAACACCAGCAACCAGCACTAGTGACAACAGCAACCAGCACTGGTGACACTAGCAACCAGCAGTGGTAACACCAGCAACCAGCACGGGTAACACCAGCAACCAGCGCAGGTGACTCCAGCAACCAGCACTGGTGACACTAGCAAACAGCACTGGTGACACTAGCAACCAGCACTGGTGACACTAGCAACCAGCACTGGTAACACCAGCAACCAGCACTTGTGACACCAGCAATCAGTACTGGTGACTCCAGTAACCAGCACTGGTGTCACCAGCAACCAGCACTGGTGACACTAGCAACCAGCACTGGTAACACCAGCAACCAGCAGTGGTGACACTAGCAATCAGCACTGGTGACACCAGCAACGAGCACTGGTGACACTAGCAACCAGCTCTGGTGCCACTAGCAACCAGCACTGGTAACACCAGCAACCAGCACTGCTAACACTAGCAATCAGCACTAGTGAAACCAGCAACGAGCACTGGTGACACCAACAACCAGCACTGGTGACACCAGCAACCAGCACTGGTGACACTAGCAACCAGCACTGGTGACACTAGCAACCAGCACTGGTAACACCAGCAACCAGCACCGGTGACACCAGCAACCAGAACTGGTGACACCAGCAACCAGCACTGCTAACACCAGCAAGCAGCACTGGTAACACCAGCAACCAGCACTGGTAACACCAGCAACCAGCACTGGTGACACTAGCAACCAGCACTGGTAACACTAGCAACCAGCACTAGTGACAACAGCAACCAGCACTGGTGACACTAGCAACCAGCACTGGTAACACCAGCAACCAGCACTGGTGACACCAGCAACCAGCGCTGGTGACTCCAGCAACCAGCACTGGTGACACTACCAAACAGCACTGGTGACACTAGCAACCAGCACTGGTGACACTAGCAACCAGCACTGGTAACACCAGCAACCAGCACTTGTGACACCAGCAATCAGTACTGGTGACTACAGTAACCAGCACTGGTGTCACCAGCAACCAGCACTGGTGACACTAGCAACCAGCACTGGTAACACCAGCAACCAGCACTGGTGACACTAGCAATCAGCACTGGTGACACCAGCAACGACCACTGGTGACACTAGCAACCAGCACTGGTGCCACTAGCAACCAGCACTGGTAACACCAGCAACCAGCACTTGTAACACTAGCAATCAGCACTGGTGACACCAGCAACGAGCACTGGTGACACCAACAACCAGCACTGGTGACACTAGCAACCAGCACTGGTGCCACTAGCAACCAGCACTGGTGACACCAGCAACCAGCACTGGAGACTCCAGCAACTAGCACTGGTGACACAAGCAACCAGCACTGGTAACACCAACAACCATCACTGGTGACAACAGCAACAAGCACTGGTGACTCCAGCAACCAACACTGGTGACACTAGCAACCAGCACTGGTAACACCAGCAACCAGCATTAGTAACACCAGCATCCAGTGCTGGTAACACCAGCAACCAGCACTGGTAACACCAGCAACCAGCACTGGTGACACCAGCAACCAGCACTTGTGACTCCAGCAACCAGCACTGGTGACACCAGCAACCAGCACTGGTGACACCAGCAACCAGCACTGGTAACACCAGCAACCAGCACTAGTAACGCCAGCAACCAGCACTGGTAACGCCAGCAACCAGCACTGGTAACACCAGCAACCAGCACTGGTGACTCCGGCAACCAGCACTGGTGACACCAGCAACCAGCACTGGTGACACTAGCAATCAACACTGGTATCACCAGCAACCAGCACTGGTAACAAAAACAACCAGCACTTGTGACACCAGCTACCAGCACTGGTAACACCAGCAACCAGCACTGGTGACACCAGCAACCAGCACTGGTGACACTAGCAAAGAGCACTGGTAACACCAGCAGCCAGCACTGGTGACACTAGCAATCAGCACTGGTAAAACCTGCAACCAGCACTGGTAACATTAGCAACCAGCACTGGTAACACCAGCATCCAGCACTGGTGACACTAGCAACCAGCACTGGTAACACCAGCAACCAGCACTGGTAACACCAGCAACCAGCACTGGTAACACCAGCAACCAGCACTGGTGACTCCAGCAACCAGCACTGGTGACACTAGCAACCAGCACTGGTAACACCAGCAACCAGCACTGGTGACTCCAGCAACCAGCACTGGTGACACTAGCAACCAGCACTGGTAACACCAGCAACCAGCACTGGTAACACCAGCAACCAGCACTGGTGACACTAGCAACCAGCACTGGTAACACCAGCAACCAGCACTGGTAACACCAGCATCCAGTGCTGGTAACACCAGCAACCAGTACTGCTAACACCAGCAACCAGCACTGGTGACACCAGCAACCAGCACTTGTGACTCCAGCAACAAGCACTGGTGACACCAGCAACCAGCACTGGTGACACAAGCATTCAGCACTGGTAACGCCAGCAACCAGCACTGGTAACACCAGCAACCAGCACTGGTGACTCCGGCAACCAGCACTGGTGGCACCAGCAACCAGCACTGGTGACACCAACTACCAGCACTGGTAACACCAGCAACCAGCAATGGTAACACCAGCAACCAGCACTTGTGACACCAGCTACCAGCACTGGTAACACCAGCAACCAGCACTGGCAACACCAGCAACCAGCACTGGTGACACTAGCAACCAGCACTGGTGACACTAGCAATCAGCACTGGTAACACCTGCAACCAGAACTGGTAACACTAGCACCCAGCACTGGTAACACCAGCAACCAGTACTGGTGACACTAGCAACCAGCACTGGTAACACCAGCAACCAACACTGGTGACTCCAGCAACCA
>NC_091312.1:28280689-28308189 GCF_038502225.1 Cherax quadricarinatus
TTACCTTATGCAGTTAGTAAGTTTATTTAGGTACATGTACTATATGTAAATACAATTATCATACACAGTAACAAATGTGTAAATTATCTAGGATAACCCCCAAAAAAGTCAAAGTGACTTATTACTGTAGCTGATATCTTATTATATCAGTTACAGTAAAAAAGGCACAATGGGAATAAAGTGTACTGAGTTATATACATGAACATTAAATAGAGAGGATCAGCTTACAATAATAGTTACACCAATGTGACTTGTGGTACTGAGGGCTTAAATTTAAACTCAAGATGGTGCCTACTATTTATTTATTTATTTATTTATTTATTTATTTATTTATTTATTTATTTATTTATTTAGAGAGAGAGAGAGAGAGAGAGAGAGAGAGAGAGAGAGAGAGAGAGAGAGAGAGAGAGAGAGAGAGAGAGAGAGAGAGAGAGAGAGAGAGAGAGAGAGAGAACATATTCTAGCACTTCCCTAAGGTCCTAGAATCTTAGATGAACCATCTCAAACAACATGCAAGGTATCTCGTGACTGGTACACACTCACCGCCACTCCACATGAGGACAACCAGGAGGCACTGTGATGATCTGCCTCAACTGGGCTTCACTGCAAACCCTTTAATTACTGCAGCAGTGTTTCAGCCAGATCTGATGAATTCCAGCCTTGAGCGAAACGTTGTAGTAGTATAAAAAAACGTAATAAAGATTTCCATGTAGTATACTACCATCTTCGTCTACTTGTCTGTCTACCCCTTTTAGACCGCTAGACTGGCTGTTGACAGGTGGGGAAGCTAAGGGGAAAAGTAGAGAAATTGTGGAAATGAAGGGAAATGGAATAGGGTTGGACAGGAAGGGGGAGTTGAACACGAGTTGGGTCGAGGGAAGGATTTTTTTTTTTTAAATTGGCTATATCAACAGTGTGGTGCTGCCATTTTCTTTATGATAATTACACAGTGGGAAGAAAAACTAGGCATGTCTCCCCTGTCATGTTCCATCACGCAGGATAAGTATAATCATAACTATAATTTTAAAAGGGGTGGACGGGTAAGTCAGTGGAAGGCCTCGATCAGATGAGCAAAAGCTCCAGTGGCGGGTCATCATCTGACTAAGACCCCCATCAGGAAACACTTGTCCTGTTTCCTGACAGACCTTACCTAACCTAACCCGAGCTGGGAGACTTCAGTAGTGCCAGCCTGAGCTGGAAGTCTTCAGTAGTGTCAGTCTGGACTGGGAGACTTCAACAGTGTCAGCCTGCGCTGGGAGACTTCAGTAGTGTCAGCCTGGACTGGTAGACTTCAGTAGGGCAATAAGGATATAGTGAAACATTCCAGAAAGGGTTCATCAGCTACGGGAGCTTCAAAGGCGTCCTTCCAGCATTTCCGGAGTTAGTCACTTGGTAACTGCGATGCAGGCGTGGAGGGACGGAGAGTAATGGGGCATAGGGATAGTGAGATAGGGGTATGGGGTGGGAGGAAGGAGTATGAGTGGATGGAAAGGAAACAGAACGGATGAGAAGATGAGGTAGAAGAAAGCGAGAAAATAATAGGAATGAAGGAGAGAGAGGGGGATAGTAAATAAAGAAAGATGGAGACTTAAGGAGAGGCGGGGATATAGATGGTAGTGGAGAGGGATGATGGTTAGGGTGAGGGATGGTGGATAATGAGAGGGATGGTGGATAATGAGAGAAATGGTGGATAAGGGGAGGAATGGTGGATAAGGAGAGGAATAGTGGATAAGGAGAGGAATGGTGGATAAGGAGAGGAATGGTGGATATGGAGAGGAATGGTGGATAAAAAGGGGGATGGTGGATAAGAAGAGGGATGGTGGATATGGAGAGAAATGGTGGATAAGGAGAGGAATGGTGGATATGGAGAGGAATGGTGGATAAGGAGAGGAATGGTGGATATGGAGAGGAATGGTGGATATGGAGAGGAATGGTGGATAAGGAGAGGAATGGTGGATATGGAGAGGAATGGTGGGTAGGGAAATGGATGAAGGTGGTGACTCACAAAATCATAATAACACGACATCAAGCAAACCACATAATGGGTGGGATTTGAACCCATGGCGAGTGATTTGCTTGCAGTCATGAATTTTGATTTCATGATTCATGATGGCGACTTTGAAGCGACCTGAGCTATATCTCGCCACAACCACGCTGGTGTGTGATTCGCCTATAAAAAACCTTGATTTGTGATTACATTGGTGGCCCATTGTTACCTATTTTAGTTACGTATTTAAAGTGGCGCCTAGGGGCTAAAGCCTTGTCTAGGGGCATATAAAATAGTCAACAAAAGGCATCACCTGGGTCGAAAAAAGTAACTTCAACAAAAGCGCTAAACACACAACACCATTACTAAAGTTATACCACAGTATACCTTCACCAGGTACTGAAAGTTAGGCCACAGTAATATCACTACTAGCAAGAGCAAGTGCTGAACCCACAAGGGTCATTAGGCCACAGAAGAATAAATAAAATATTACCGTCACCATCACTGCAAGTGTCACCATCAGTGAAGGTGTCACCATAACTGCAGGTGTCACCATCACTACAAGTGTCACTATCACTGCAAGTGCCACCATCACTGCAGATGTCACCATCACTGCAGGTGTCACCATCACTACAGGTGTCACTATCACTGCAAGTGCCACCATCACTGCAGGTGTCACCATCACTGCAGGTGTCACCATCACTACAGGTGTTACTATCACTGCAAGTGTCGCCATGACTGCAGGTGTCTGTGCTACAAGAGTAAGTCTTGATCTGAATACTTTATGGAAATCATGATAAACGTGATGTACTGGTAATGTTGCCAATGATTCGTCAGTCTCCCCAAACACCCCTCCATCCCCACCCTTTCTACACCCTCCATCCCCACCCTTTCCACACCCAGCATCCCCACCCTTTCCACACCCTCCATCCCCACCCTCTCCATGTAATCCATATAATCTAATTCCTACTTTTAAGTGAAAGAAATATCATAAACTCAAACCTTCAAGATTACTAGAACTACGAACCAATGAGATTTTGGAATGAAACAGTGCAATATTTGCTCACAGAATACCTGAGAAAACTGTTTTCTTGTGTTGCAAGCATATGCAAATATGTCTGCAACAAAACACCCACAGAAAAATCATCTAATGTTATAAGTACATATTTACTTGAGGTACTGAACCCAGGAACACACTGCCAACCGGCGCTCCAAGCACACGCATTATGGTCCTTCGAGAAAATGTTTGAAGATTTTAAAATTCCTGCTTTCAATTAAATAGAATGGCAGGAGACAATATGTTGTGATGGTGTTCCTCAGGTGAACATCACCAGGGTGCCACACTAATGCTGGGTACTCAGGAATTGTTCTGGTGTATGCCAGGTAGAGTATATTGAAGGATATTGTTTTAAAGAGAGAGAGAGAGAGAGAGAGAGAGAGAGAGAGAGAGAGAGAGAGAGAGAGAGAGAGAGAGAGATTATGTGTGCTTATTTATATGTGTTTGTATGTATACGTTTATGTGTATATGTGTTTATGTGTACGTGTGTGTATGTGTGTGTATGTGTCTATGTGTGTATGTGTGTGTGTGTGTGTGTGTGTGTGTGTGTGTGTGTGTGTGTGTGTGTGTGTGTGTGTGTGTGTATGCGTGTTTAAAACAGTAAAACAAATTGATTCAGTCAACTCTCCACTTGTGAAGGACAGAGAGAGCACTGGGGATGACCAGAGGTTATTAGGTGCAACATTTAAAGTAAAGGCAGAGTCTGGCAGCCCAGCCACGCAATGCTTACCAGCGCAGGTAAAAAAAAAAAATTTCTCTCTGCATATTTTATCCCGAATGTAACTAGCAAATCCCTGCGCTAAGAGAGACGACTGAGAACTGCACAGATCTACACTCCGAGGACAGTTTAGTGAGCACTGTTTGGTAAGCACCACATTCACACACACACACACACACACACACACACACACACACACACACACACACACACACACACACACACACACACACACACACACATGCAGGATTATTTCAAATTCTTTTTCATGTTAATCGTATCTCTTACAGTTTTACAGCAAAATTTACATACGATATTAAATCCATTCCTAGTTTCAGTTGGAAAGACGAGCATACGTATCCACCGTCTCTATATAAACAGGTGTTTTAGGTTAGTTCCTAGCGATGCTTTTATTAATCGAGGTGGCAGGTACTGTCTGACCTTTGCGTGTTTATCGCTCTCCCATGACTATTATATTAATGATGTTGAACATGATGATTATGTAATAATTGCCAACATGCGACGAAAGATAAAAAAAAAGTCGTTCGCAAAATATGATGAGTATATGTACAGTGATCACTATTATTACATTTATGGTATTATATACCGAGATGGTGAAAAAAAAACATGTGCAGTATCTGGGTAACTTCATTTTGAACAAATTTCGCTCGTCAATGACTTTAAATTCAATACAGAGATTATACCAGAGACAATGGAAGATGGGGATAACTGTCTCTCAGCCTAGGAAGTTGCTTAGTATCTTAGCCTAGATGAAACTGAAGCAGGGACAGCCGGAGGGATACTTGTAAGTTAGAGCCGGGAGAGAGGTGCCATAGGTGGGTGGGACCCACTAGTCGAATAGGCTATGCCCAAGAGCTGGGCCTCAACTTCAACGTGATCACTGCTAAGGGACTGAGCACCTATCAAAGATGACGGACGTACTACCTCATCCTTCACTGTCTCCAGTGTACAATCTCTGTGCTAAATGGAAAAGAGGTCACCGGTGAGCGAAACGTCTTCAAAGATAACCAGGTATTAAATACTCGAAATACGAAGCTCGCGCAAAACACTAAGGTAAACAGTCCTCTCGCTACTGCAAAGAACCATTACAACGTACTAAGGGCACGGCGGGTTCTGCAGAGATAGTGATCCACACGACACAGACAGGAAGCCGCCCAGCCGCCGTGGAGAGAAGACGTCGTCGTTCCTGCTCTTCAGTTATCCTGAGTAATTCTCGAGCCGAGCAACTCTGAACACTGTTACTCGAGATTTTTCTTGGGTTATCCTGAGTTGTTCTTGACCAGAGCTGAGAGGAAACTTGCTTAATTCACATCGAGCCCCATCCCATCATGAGGGTAAGGCGGTGACTTGCTTGCTTGTTTACCCCCTCTCTTCCCCATCCCCCCATCCTTCCCCATCCTCCCCTCACCCAAACATCTACACTGGCCCACACACTAACACACTACATACATTGCTATCCTTCTGACTTTTCTATCTTCCTCTTTTTCGACAACTTCGCGTTTGGCGAGTTAACACAAGGCATTTTGACCATCCGGTATTCCGTGTGGTTTTTTAAAATCCGGCCGATCTTTGCCTTGGGCCCTGTGTCCCCCTCACCACTCGAGGGTAGGCTATCTTAGGGGCTGACCTTCATAAGTCAGCTGAAGGAAAAACCCTTTTTGTCAAAGCAACTTATGTGCCAGATGTACCTTCCTGGACATCATGGCGCGAATAAGAGTAAGATTACATGTGGATGGTAACCTAAAGACGAAGAAAGAAATTCTAGCATGTATCTGCTCGAATTCAACTGTTGCTCCAGTGGATGTTTTTACAACCCCCGCTGGAGCAGTACTTCTCCTCTCTTCTGAAGAAGAGTTACTTCAACTACTTAAGCAGGACGTCCTGGACAAATTGACGACTTTTGGAATCCACCCAATTGCACCTGAAAGCTATCAAGCTCAGCGAACTGTGTTTGTTGCCAGAATTAACAGCATCATGAAAGACAGCACAGTGCAGGAAATTGTTGAGGACTTTAATACAGAGAATGCTGAATTTCATGCTGTCCAAGAACATAAATTCTCCAAACCTGGCAACAACCAGGTAACATTAAAGTTAATACTTGTGACACCTGAAGAGGCCAAACTTGTGTGTTAAAATGGCTTCAAATGTTTTGGCACCAGATGTACACCTGACCAAATCTCTCTTGAACGATTTGTCAGTGTTACACAATGTTTTAAATATTATGCCTTTGGTCACACCACCAACAAATGCAGTACTCAAGCACAGATTTGCAGCATTTGTTCTGGCCAACATTTTTATAGAGATTGTAATAATAAAAATACGCCCACCTCGCATAACCAAGTTGTCAACTCCCCTCAACCCGATGAGTCAATACCTGACC
Source organism: Cherax quadricarinatus (assembly GCF_038502225.1). Lineage (NCBI taxonomy): Eukaryota > Metazoa > Arthropoda > Malacostraca > Decapoda > Parastacidae > Cherax > Cherax quadricarinatus. The sequence continues at coordinate 28,286,853 of NC_091312.1, forward strand.
CTAACGATGCCCCAGAGATTGGTGCTTACTCTTCCGCTATTACAGCTGATCCTGATGAACAGGAACTTTCCCAAGGTAATTCACCTGGCCTACCAAATTTCCCCTTGGAGCCTCCACAGTCTCCCATTAACTCTCAAGAGCCTCTGCTTCCTGAAACTGGGAATATCACACCTCAGTTTTCTGATGATGACTCTAATGATTCTGTTAATATTACCAACTCTAGTGAAGATGGTGACACTTTCAATACACAAGCAACTACTCAGAACTTCCCTCCTCCCCTTGACGAGTCCAGCAGGGATAGTGAGTATACCAAAAAAAGACATTACTTGCAGGCGTTCAGACCGCAGTACACGAGCGAAGTGCAAGAAATAATGGGGATTAAAATTTTCCAACTTAATATTCAACATTTCTTTAATAACCGTTACCTCCTTGAAGTTGAACTACATAATTACAATCCCGATGTTATACTCTTGAATGAGACAGCTGCAAGAGTTGATCAACATATTAAATTGCGTGGTTACTCTACTGTGGAGAAATCGAGAGGACCCTATAGTGATGTAGCCATCTTAGTTAAATTAGGCTATACATTTAAAAATATTCATGTTGATGAAGATAACATTCTTGCAATAGAAATGACAACGTCTCATGGACAACTAGTGATAGTAACTGGATATTTTCCCCCGAGACAACAATATATAGAGTCAATTCCTCTACATAGGATATTAAGCAGAAACATTCCAACAATTCTAGCGGGAGATTTTAATGCTCATCACCCTGCCCTCTTCAACTGTGGAGCTGGTATTCCACTGGGTGACTTAAAAGGAAAACAACTATTTAATATCATGACAGCCAGAAACTTGTCATTTCAAGGCCCATTCTTTAAATCGTATATTGGAGCTCATCCAGGGACACCAGATATAGCCCTGACAAACAGAGACTGTGACCTCTTTCATTGTCGTATCTCTCCTGGTGGAAACGTAGGATCTGACCATATCCCTGTTATAATACAACTACAAACTTCTCCATTTAGAATACCTGTAACTCCTAAACCCAATCTTATCACCCTAGGATTTGACCCCTTCAGGGCATTTCTGGGTGAAGATGAAATTGTGTCGTTGGAAAATCTACCTTCCACTGCAATTGATGACGCGATCAGGTCCCTTCACAGTCGAATAATTGAAGCTACTAATGCAACTTGCCAATTAGCTTCCACAAAGATCTATCAACAATATAAACCTACAAGGGAAATTAGAGACGCTTTAAGAAATTATTAAGCAGAATGTCGAAGGCATCTTCAAACGCGACAATCACCAGTAGCTACATTGCACAGATTGAGGCAAGAATTAATTAACATGGTTAGTCATCACAAACGTGACTTATGGAAATTGCTAGTTCTTCAAGCTAATCAGTATAAACGTGAGCCAGCAATATTTTGGAGTAAGATCCGACAACTGTTAGGGGCAAAGCACAAGGCTCCTAACTACCTAATTCATACCTTCACTGATGAGGATGATGCAGATGTTGAGATTAAACTTGATGATCCACAGGACCAGGCTAATTTGATGGGTGATGTATGGGAGAAAATTCTCTCCCACAATAGCAGTCGTCGATTTAACAATAATCACTATAAGTTGGTAAATGAATGGAGAGATGAGAACTTAGGTGATCTACAACCACTACCTTCCATCGACACATCAACTCTTGAAGATACCCACCCGCTTACTAGACCTATTACATTACTCGAGATGAGTCAGGTTATTGGAAGAATGCGAAATAGAGCCCCTGGTCTCTCTGGAATAACAATGAAACAAATAAAGTTTCTACCCAGAAATTGTAAACAGTCTTTGGTTAATATCTTTAATGCCATCTTGGCCTCAGGACATTTTCCAGTGGTTTTTAAGACTGCTAGGATGATCTTTCTTGCTAAGCCCAATAAAGACATCCACCAACCTGGGAACTATAGACCTATATCTTTACTTGAAGTCACTGGAAAAGTTCTTGAGAAGATCATTTCCAACAGACTGAACTACTATATGGAGTTTAATCACCTTTTTACTGAAAAACAATTTGGCTTTAGAGCAAATAGAGGTACCCATCATGCAATAAATATTATTTTCGATACTGTAGCAAGTCTAAAACATCAGGGCAATCTTGCCCTAATTGCCACCAGAGATGTTCATAAAGCTTTTGATAGCTTATGGCATGATGGTCTTATATACAAACTCATTGACCTACCAGACCATAACTGGACTTTTCTCAGATTAATATATAATTTCTTAACTCAAAGAAAAATCATTCCCACCTTTCATGGCAGGTCGACAGAGCCTTTTATACCAACAGTTGGTGTCCCACAAGGTTCTTGTCTTAGTCCAATTCTCTTCAACATTTATGTGAATGACCTTCCTCAACCAGAGTTTAATGATACATTTATAACGCAGTTTGCAGATGATGTTATCCATGTCGTCTCATCAACTCCGGTAACAGGAAAATACAAGTATGAGAGAGTCATAGAAAAAATGAATATTGAACTTCGTCAAACATCTAATTGGGAAAAGAAATGGAGAATTACGACTAATCCTGACAAAGTCCTTGTTAGCGCGATAGGATTTTTGCATCAACCATCGAAGATAAAGGGGGTATCTCCATCAGAGGTACACCTGTAGCCATTAGAAACCCTAACAAGATCTTGGGATATGAAATAGACAGGCTGCTCCACTCAACATCTCATGCAACTAAAAAGATCAACATAGCCAAAGCCGGTCTTAGCAGCCTCTTTCGATTTAATCAAGCTTCTCCACATGTCAAAAAACATCTGTATAAAATGATAATAAGACCTATACTCGAATACCCATGTGTCCCAATGACATTAACAACAAAGACCAACATGCTACGGTTGCAACGGGTCCAGAATACAGCTCTTCGCTTCATTACGGGTACCAGGAGGAGAGACAGAGTTAAAATGGCAGATTTACACGTACAACAAGATATTACTGCCTTAAATGTTCACCTTGACACCCTGAAAAAGAAACAACTCTGTGCAATGCAAGAACTCTACATGCCAGATAGAGAACATCCTATACAAGTTGAAAATACCACGGATTATATCATCAATACTCCTCCTCACAGGGCTCAAAGAATGACTCTCCCACAGAGGGTCCGTCGTTTTATCCATAAAGATGATTACCATCGACCAATGATATTGAGCAACCTCCCTGCAGACGAAGGTGATTGGGTAACACCAGAACCCTTCTGTGTTTACTGAGAAAATCATCGCCCCCAATTAGGGAGACATCTTATATAACATTTTACTGTAAAAATTATGCTAAATTTACTATGGCAGGACATCACCTGTAAGAAGCCATTGTCAAGTAATTCTTTATAAACTGGCCAGGAAATTATTGCCTTCATTGTCGCTTAAATATCCGCTGTGCAATCGCAAAAAAAAGGCAGTTGCAACTTGTATATTTAAAACCAATTCAGAGTCATGTACTTATATATCTGTTATATCTATGTGACTCTGATGGGTTAGTATTATACCCCTTCAAGAATATCTTATTATTTCACATACACCTTTTAAATTACACCAAAGTGGTTGGGCCACTTACCTTTTATACCCTACCTCTCTCCCCCCTCCCACCCTTTTCCAATATTTCTCTCCTTACCCATCCTTCTTCCTTACCCATCTTACCAAAGTTCTGGTCATAAGAAGAAGAAGAAGAAGTGATCCACACACCAGGTGTTACACATATGTACACTGATCATTGTTAGACATAGAGCTCTACGAGCCTCATTTCATGCCTAAATGTACAAGAGTTATGAACATAGAAGATTGTGGAAAAAACGACGAGAGCATTTTTAAAACGCCATTGAGTCAGATCGACCAAATAGCTCTCGTTACATTAAAAATGTCAGCAAAATCGAGTCATAACTAATACATGCCACCTGTGGGGAACTAATAACTTGTTATTGCTAAGAAGGGGGATGGGACACGCAAAGCTCTTTATTCATTTACATGTCATTTGCCGTCAGTTTATAAATATTGTAGCTTTACGTTACTAGTGAACCACTGATACAGCTGCAGGATAGTAACAGTAAGCACATCTGGAGGATAGTAACAGCAGGCACAGCTGCATGATGATAAAATCAAGCACAGTTGCAGGATAGTAACATTAAGCACATCTGCAGGATAGTAACTGCAAGCACAGCTGCAGGATAGTAACACCAAGCACAGCTGCATGATAGTAACAGCAAGTACAACTGCAGGATAGTAACACCAAGCACAGCTGCAGGATAGTAACACCAAGCACAGCATAACGTCCTTTCCAATTAGCATCAAGCTGAATGGTTACGTAAGTTTACAGACAATCCGCCGCACAAACGGTCATTAAGACTACATGTCACCTCTACAGCACCAGCCAAGGATACTTTATTTCCTAAAACAGGGATATACGCACCGGCAGGTACACAGACGTACTGTTTCTCTCACTGTAAAACCCAACAAGAGTGTCAGGCTCAGTACAATGTAATCATTGTATTGGTCTGGGATGTAACCATGTTTAATATATCTGAAAAAAATGAGCACTACCATAATGGCCTGAGATTAATTTTTATAAAGGAAAAACAATATTTTTGATGTGATTTACATTACCTTGATAACATTTTATTTATCAGTAATTTTTTTACCGCGCGCGTGTGTGTATATTATACAGGTGGGTGTATTAGGAATATATACCGGAGGTGGGAAATGCAGTGTCTGCACTCTGCAGGAAGGGTGGATATATATATATATATATATATATATATATATATATATATATATATATATATATATATATATATATATATATATATATATATATATATATATATATATATATATATATATATATATATATATATATATATATATATATATATATATATATATATATATATATATATATATATATATATATATATATATATATATATATATATATATATATATATATTTATATATATATATATATATATATATATATATATATATATATATATATATATATATATATATATATATATATATATATATATATATTCTTCTTCTTTCAACATACCAGCCGTATCCCACCGAGGTGGGGTGGCCCAAAAGAAAAAACTAAAGTTTCTCCTTTTAAATTTAGTAATATATACAGGAGAAGAGGTTACTAGCCCCTTGCTCCCGGCATTTTAGTCGCCTCTTACAACACGCATGGCTTACAGAGGAAGAATTCTGTTCCACTTCCCCATGGAGATAAGAGGAAATAAACAAGAACAAGAATTAGAAAGAAAATAGAAGAAAACCCAGAGGGGTGTGTATATATATGCTTGTGCATGTATGTGTAGTGTGACCTAAGTGTACGTAGAAGTAGCAAGACATACCTGTAATCTTGCATATTTATGAGACAGACAAAAGACACCAGCAATCCTACTATCATGTAAAACAATTACAGGCTTTCGTTTTACATTCACTTGGCAGGACGGTAGTACCTCCCTGGGCGGTTGCTGTCTACCAACCTACTACCTACATATTTTTTTATTTATTATCACACTGGCCGATTCCCACCAAGGCAGGGTGGCCCGAAAAAGAAAAACTTTCACCATCATTCACTCCATCACTGTCTTGCCAGAAGGGTGCTTTACACTACAGTTTTTAAACTGCAACATTAACACCCCTCCTTCAGAGTGCAGGCACTGTACTTCCCATCTCCAGGACTCAAGTCCGGCCTGCCGGTTTCCCTGAACCCCTTCATAAATGTTACTTTGCTCACACTCCAACAGCACGTCAAGTATTAAAAACCATTTGTCTCCATTCACTCCTATCAAACACGCTCACGCATGCCTGCTGGAAGTCCAAGCCCCTCGCACACAAAACCTCCTTTACCCCCTCCCTCCAACCTTTCCTAGGCCGACCCCTACCCCGCCTTCCTTCCACTACAGACTGATACACTCTTGAAGTTATTCTGTTTCGCTCCATTCTCTCCACATGTCCTAACCACCTCAACAACCCTTCCTCAGCCCTCTGGACAACAGTTTTGGTAATCCCGCACCTCCTCCTAACTTCCAAACTACGAATTCTCTGCATTATATTCACACCACACATTGCTCTCAGACATGACATCTCCACTGCCTCCAGCCTTCTCCTCGCTGCAACATTCATCACCCATGCTTCACACCCATATAAGAGCGTTGGTAAAACTATACTCTCATACATTCCCCTCTTTGCCTCCAAGGACAAAGTTCTTTGTCTCCACAGACTCCAAAGTGCACCACTCACCCTTTTCCCCCTCATCAATTCTATGATTCACCTCATCTTTCATAGACTTATCCGCTGACAAGTCCACTCCCAAATATCTGAATACATTCACCTCCTCCATACTCTCTCCCTCCAATCTGATATCCAATCTTTCATCACCTAATCTTTTTGTTATCCTCATAACCTTACTCTTTCCTGTATTCACTTTCAATTTTCTTCTTTTGCACACCCTACCAAATTCATCCACCAATCTCTGCAACTTCTCTTCAGAATCTCCCAAGAGCACAGTGTCATCAGCAAAGAGCAACTGTGACAACTCCCACTTTATGTGTGATTCTTTATCTTTTAACTCCACGCCTCTTGCCAAGACCCTCGCATTTACTTCTCTTACAACCCCATCTATAAATATATTAAACAACCACGGTGACATCACACATCCCTGTCTAAGGCCCACTTTTACTGGGAAATAATTTCCCTCTTTCCTATATACTCTAACTTGAGCCTCACTATCCTCGTAAAAACTCTTCACTGCTTTCAGTAACCTACCTCCTACACCATACACCTGCAACATCTGCCACATTGCCCCCCTATCCACCCTGTCATACGCCTTTTCCAAATCCATAAATGCGACAAAGACCTCTTTAGCCTTATCTAAATACTGTTCACTTATATGTTTCACTGTAAACACTTGGTCCACACACCCCCTACCTTTCCTAAAGCCTCCTTGTTCATCTGCTATCCTATTCTCCATCTTACTCTTAATTCTTTCAATAATAACTCTACCATACACTTTACCAGGTATACTCAGCAGACTTATCCCCCTATAATTTTTGCACTCTCTTTTATCCCCTTTGCCTTTATACAAAGGAACTATGCATGCTCTCTGCCAATCCCTAGGTACCTTACCCTCTTCCATACATTTATTAAATAATTGCACCAACCACTCCAAAACTATATCCCCACCTGCTTTTAACATTTCTATCTTTATCCCATCAATCCCAGCTGCCTTACCCCCTTTCATTTTACCTACTGCCTCACGAACTTCCCCCTCACTCACAACTGGCTCTTCCTCACTCCTAAAAGATGTCGTTCCTCCTTGCCCTATACACGAAATCACAGCTTCCCTATCTTCAACAACATTTAACAATTCCTCAAAATATTCCCTCCATCTTCCCAATACCTCTAACTCTCCATTTAATAACTCTCCTCTCCTATTTTTAACTGATAAATCCATTTGTTCTCTAGGCTTTCTTAACATGTTAATCTCCAAAACTTTTTCTTATTTTCAACAAAATTTGTTGATAACATCTCACCCACTCTCTCATTTGCTCTCTTTTTACATTGCTTCACCACTCTCTTAACCTCTCTCTTTTTCTCCATATACTCTTCCCTCCTTGCATCACTTCTACTTTGTAAAAAACTTCTCATATGCTAACTTTTTCTCCCTTACTACTCTCTTCACATCATCATTCCACCAATCGCTCCTCTTCCCTCCCGCACCCACTTTCCTGTAACCACAAACTTCTGTTGAACACTCTAACACTACATTTTTAAACCTACCCCATACCTCTTCTACCCCATTGCCTATGCTCTCATTAGCCCATCTATCCTCCAATAGCTGTTTATATCTTACCCTAACTGCCTCCTCTTTTAGTTTATAAACCTTCACCTCTCTCTTCCCTGATGCTTCTATTCTCCTTGTATCCCATCTACCTTTTACTCTCAGTGTAGCTACAACTAGAAAGTGATCTGATATATCTGTGGCCCCTCTATAAACATGTACATCCTGAAGTCAGTTACTCAACAGTCTTTTGTCTACCAATACATAATCCAACAAACTACTGTCATTTCGCCCTACATCATATCTTGTATACTTATTTATCCTCTTTTTCTTAAAATATGTATTACCTATAACTAAACCCCTTTCTATACAAAGTTCAATCAAAGGGCTCCCATTATCATTTACACCTGGCACCCCAAACTTACCTACCACACCCTCTCTAAAAGTTTCTCCTACTTTAGCATTCAGGTCCCCTACCACAATTACTCTCTCACTTGGTTCAAAGGCTCCTATACATTCACTTAACATCTCCCAAAATCTCTCTCTCTCCTCTGCATTCCTCTCTTCTCCAGGTGCATACACGCTTATTATGACCCACTTCTCGCATCCAACCTTTACTTTAATCCACATAATTCTTGAATTTACACATTCATATTCTCTTTTCTCCTTCCATAACTGATCATTCAACATTACTGCTACCCCTTCCTTTGCTCTAACTCTCTCAGATACTCCAGATTTAATCCCATTTATTTCCCCCCACCGAAACTCCCCTACCCCCTTCAGCTTTGTTTCGCTTAGGGCCAGGACATCCAACTTCTTTTCATTCATAACATCAGCAATCATCTGTTTCTTGTCATCCGCACTACATCCACGCACATTTAAGCATCCCAGTTTATAAAGTTTTTCTTCTTCTCTTTTTTAGTAAATGTCTACAGGAGAAGGGGTTACTAGCCCATTGCTCCCGGCATTTTAGTCGCCTCATACGACACGCATGGCTTACGGAGGAAAGATTCTTTTCCACTTCCCCATGGACAATAGAAGAAATAAAGAGGAACAAGAGCTATTTAGAAAAAGTAGAAAAACCTAGATGTATGCATATATATATATGCATGTGCGTGTCTGTGAAGTGTGACCAAAGTGTAAGTAGGAGTAGCAAGATATCCCTGTTATCTAGCGTGTTTATGAGACAGAAAAAGAAACCAGCAATCCTACCATCATGCAAAACAGTTACAGGTTTCTGTTTCACAGTCATCTGGCAGGACGGTAGTACTTCCCTGGGTGGTTGCTGTCTACCAACCTACTACATATATATATATATATATATATATATATATATATATATATATATATATATATATATATACATATATATATATATATATATATATATATATATATATATATATATATATATATATATATATATATATACATATATAGGATAGTGAGGCTCAAGTTAGAGTATGTAGGAAAGAGGGAAATTATTTCCCAGTAAAAGTAGGCCTTAGACAAGGATGTGTGATGTCACCGTGGTTGTTTAATATATTTATAGATGGGGTTGTAAGAGAAGTAAATGCGAGGGTCTTGGCAAGAGGCGTGGAGTTAAAAGATAAAGAATCACACATAAAGTGGGAGTTGTCACAGTTGCTCTTTACTGATGACACTGTGCTCTTGGGAGATTCTGAAGAGAAGTTGCAGAGATTGGTGGATGAATTTGGTAGGGTGTGCAAAAGAAGAAAATTGAAAGTGAGTACTGGAAAGAGTAAGGTTATGAGGATAACAAAAAGATTAGGTGATGAAAGACTGGATATCAGATTGGAGGGAGAGAGTATGGAGGAGGTGAATGTATTCAGATATTTGGGAGTGGACATGTCAGAGGATGGGTCTATGAAAGATGAGGTGAATCATAGAATTGATGAGGGGAAAAGGGTGAGTGGTGCACTTAGGAGTCTGTGGAGACAAAGAACTTTGTCCTTGGAGGCAAAGAGAGGAATGTATGAGAGTATAGTTTTACCAACGCCCTTATATGGGTGTGAAGCATGGGTGATGAATGTTGCAGCGAGGAGAAGGCTGGAGGCAGTGGAGATGTCATGTCTGAGAGCAATGTGTGGTGTGAATATAATGCAGAGAATTCGTAGTTTGGAAGTTAGGAGGAGGTGCGGGATTACCAAAACTGTTGTCCAGAGGGCTGAGGAAGGGTTGTTGAGGTGGTTCGGACATGTGGAGAGAATGGAGCGAAACAGAATAACTTCAAGAGTGTATCAGTCTGTAGTGGAAGGAAGGCGGGGTAGGGGTCGGCCTAGGAAAGGTTGGAGGGAGGGGGTAAAGGAGGTTTTGTGTGCGAGGGGCTTGGACTTCCAGCTGGCATGCGTGAGCGTGTTTGATAGGAGTGAATGGAGACAAATGGTTTTTAATGCTTGACGTGCTGTTGGAGTGTGAGCAAAGTAACATTTATGAAGGGGTTCAGGGAAACCGGCAGGCCGGACTTGAGTCCTGGAGATGGGAAGTACAGTGCCTGCACTCTGAAGGAGGTGTGTTAATGTTGCAGTATAAAAACTGTAGTGTAAAGCACCCTTCTGGCAAGACAGTGATGGAGTGAATGATGGTGAAAGTTTTTCTTTTTCGGGCCACCCTGCCTTGGTGGGAATCGGCCAGTGTGATAATAAAAAAAATAATATATATATATATATATTATATATATATATATATATATATGTATGTATATATATATTATATATATGTATATATGTATATATATATATATATATATATATATATATATATATATATATATATATATATATATATATATATATATATATATATATATATATATATATATATATATATATATATATATATATATGCAATAAGATCACAGTGAACAGGTGATTTTAAAATATGCAAAACAACCACTCTGAAAGAGTAGTGAAATTCCAAGCGCTTTCGTGACTACTCACATGTCAAGGAACGATTTTCTCCACTTCTACTCTCACCACGACACCAAAACTAAACGTGGTGTAATTATAGGCTTCTTCCTGCGCGCATTCAGAATCTGCAGCAATGAGTTCCTTGAGGAAGAATTCACTATAATTGAACAAGTATTTTCTAAACTCCACTATCCTCGTCACTTCATCAGAGACTGCAGACGGCGGGCATTAAACATCTTCAACACATAAGAACATAAGAAAGGAGGAACACTGCAGCAGGCCTTTTGGCCCATACTAGGCAGGTCCTTTACAATTCATCCCACTTGGAATTTCACTAATCTTTCACAGTGGTTGTTTTGCATATATATATATATATATATATATATATATATATATATATATATATATATATATATATATATATATATATATATATATATATATATATATATATATATATATATATATATATATTTATATATATATAAATGCAGCAGCGAGGAGACGGTTGGAGGCAGTGGAGATGTCCTGTTTAAGAGCAATGTGTGGTGTAAATATTATGCAGAAAATTCGGAGTGTGGAAATTAGGAGAAGGTGTGGAGTTTAATAAAAGTATTAGTCAGAGGGCAGAAGAGGGGTTGTTGAGGTGGTTTGGTCATTTAGAGAGAATGGATCAAAGTAGAATGACATGGAAAGCATATAAATCTATAAGGGAAGGAAGGCGGGGTAGGGGTCGTCCTCGAAAGGGTTGGAGAGAGGGGGTAAAGGAGGTTTTGTGGGCGAGGGGCTTGGACTTCCAGCAAGCGTGCGTGAGCGTGTTAGATAGGAGTGAATGGAGACGAATAGTACTTGGGACCTGACGATCTGTTGGAGTGTGAGCAGGGTAATATTTAGTGAAGGGATTCAGGGAAACCGGTTATTTTCATATAGTCGGACTTGAGTCCTGGAAATGGGAAGTACAATGCCTGCACTTTAAAGGAGGGGTTTGGGATATTGGCAGTTTGGAGGGATATGTTGTGTATCTCTATACGTATATGCTTCTAGACTGTTGTATTCTGAGCACCTCTGCAAAAACAGTGATAATGTGCGAGTGTGGTGAAAGTGTTGAATGATGATGAAAGTATTTTCTTTTTGGGGATTTTCTTTCTTTTTTGGGTCACCCTGCCTCGGTGGGAGACGGCCGAATTGTTTAAAAAAAAAAAAAAAAAAAAAAAAAAAAAAAAATATATATATATAATATATATATATATATATATATATATATATATATATATATATATATATATATATATATATATATATATATATATATATATATATATATATATATATATATAAACTCAATACTGTGTGATGTGGTATGTATAAAGTGATGCGACTATTGTGTAAATTGATGCAAGTGTCTACTACAGTACTGTATGATGTAGTAGAAGTATCAACTCCAGTATTCTGTATGCCACCCGTCCTATCCTATTCCATCATGAAATTTTTCGTATTAAAAAATAAAAAAGGTGGACTGTATCGGAGAGTTGGAAATACTCGTATATATGTAAGAGAATAGCAGAGTCGCAATTCTCTACAGAAAAAATAAACCAGTGATATCAGTGAGACAGGAGCAAATGAATACCGTCACTTGACTTGACAACTCACAGGTTCCCTCGTCTCACTCATGACATGTGTAGCAGCCGATGTGTAATTACCTATTTGTGGCTTGAGAAAGATGGCAATGTTTGTGGTGTCGCATCTTTTTAATTTTATCATTATTATTTTTCGACTTCTGATTGACTGACGTTCTCAAAACCTCATGAATAAATATGATATATGTGTAAGCACAAGAAAGCTCTCAGGTTCATATCCTATTTTCAATGTGATATGTATATATATATATATATATATATATATATATATATATATATATATATATATATATATATATATATATATATATATATATATATATATATATGTTTGGAAGTTAGGAGGAGGTGCGGGATTACCAAAACTGTTGTCCAGAGGGCTGAGGAAGGGTTGTTGAGGTGGTTCGGACATGTAGAGAGAATGGAGCGAAACAGAATGACTTCAAGAGTGTATCAGTCTGTAGTGGAAGGAAGGCGGGGTATGGGTCGGCCTAGGAAAGGTTGGAGGGAGGGGGTAAAGGAGGTTTTGTGTGCGAGGGGCTTGGACTTCCAGCAGGCGTGCGTGAGCGTGTTTGATAGGAGTGAATGGAGACGAATGGTTTTTAATACTTGACGTGCTGTTGGAGTGTGAGCAAAGTAACATTTATGAAGGGGTTCAGGGAAACCGGCAGGCCGGACTTGAGTCCTGGAGATGGGAAGTACAGTGCCTGCACTCTGAAGGAGGGGTGTTAATGTAATGTTGCAGTTTAAAAACTGTAGTGTAAAGCACCCTTCTGGCAAGACAGTGATGGAGTGAATGATGGTGAAAGTTTTTCTTTTTCGGGCCACCCTGCCTTGGTGGGAATCGGCCAGTGTGATAATAAATAAATAAAAAATGAATATATATATATATATAAATATATATATATAAATATACATATATATATATAAATATATATATATATATATATATAAATATATATAAATATATATATAAATATATATATATATAAATATATATATATATATATATATATTATTGTGACCACGAACAAGTGGTCATCAATAACAACACTGTCACTGGTACTGTGGGTTAGAGCGTCATGGGTTTTCGCTCACCATGAGGCGGGCCAAAGCAGCATGGGTTCGAATCCTTGGCTAGCCGCAGTGTTGTTATTGATCAATACCACTCGTTCGTGGTTACAATAATATATAAATACTGTTCGTGAGGCTAGTGCACCAAACAGGGATGAGAATGAAATTAGCTCAGAGGCACCCACGCCAGCGTATGCCCTCGGATGGCGGCCCAACAGCTAGCTGTGCGCTGGCTGCACCATTCTTGTAGGGTTGGGTGGTCCTGTGGTTTAAAGCGTCATGTGGTTCTCGCTTTCCATGAGGCAGGCCAGTACAACATGAGTTCGAATCCTTGGCTAGCGCAGTGTTGTTATATATATATATATATATATATATATATATATATATATTTATATATATATATGTCGTGCCGAATATGTAAAACTGGTCAGTTAGCAAGAACTCATTTAAAATTAAGTCCTTTCTAAAATTTTCTCTTATACATATAAAGATATATTTTTTTCATTAATGTTAATGTAAAAAAAATAAAATTTGCACCAAAAGAATCTTAGAAAACTTACCTAACCTTATTATAACAAGAACAATTTATTTTAGCCTAACCCAACTAAATATATTTTAGATTTGTTTACAATAATTTAATACTAAACAAACACAGTGAAACATATTTTTTTCGTTAGGTTCAGAATGATTTTGGCGAAATTATTGCATACACAAATTTTCACTTGTCCTATATGGCAAGATGAGCATTGCTATTTAAGCCAAGATTGCAAGTTCTGCCTATTCGGCACGACATATATATATATATATATATATATATATATATATATATATATATATATATATATATATATATATTTATATATATATATATATATATATATATATATATATATATATATATATATATATATATATATATATATAAACGTTTCGCCACACAGTGGCTTCCTCAGTCCAATAGTAAGAAGAATGGTGAAGATCAGAAGGAGTTTAAGGCAATCAGTCTATCACCTGATGGGCTGATTACACCGACTTCAGACTGAAGGACTAATTACCTCCCAACTCCTGATCGTCATTATACTTTTTTGTATTGGACTGATGAAGCCACGGTGTAGCGAAACGTTTCCATAACAAAGATACCCAAGTATTGCATGTCTGGGATACTGTTTAATTCTTTCATCAGTATTCATTTTTCAATACCTCATTTTAGTGGTCTGTTAATTTGTCATTTATAAACACTCCCAGATCCATTTCTCTGATGCTACGTAATTTCCATTCTTAAAGAGGACTGTTGTCATTGTTCCATTAACTTTTCGTGTCAGATGTCAAAAATATATATTTTATCCTCAGTTTGTCACTCTTCTTGTTCGACTTATTCCCATTTTCTTGTAGCGATTTATTCATCCCCATTTTTGAACGTGTTTTCAATAATTTAATTATTACTCGTTGCGTGTAAATTTATCTTGTCATTGTGTTCAAAAATGAGTGACAGAGAATGCCATCGAGAATAAGGAAATCGCCCCATAAATAAAACTTTCATACCGAGGCAGTGTCAGGAGAGGTTACCTTTTTTTCCATTTTTCCAAATGAAGTTAAATTTGAGAAATAGAATAATTCTTGTGTTCTTTTATTAGCATATGTTGAGTTATCCTTATTTAGATCAAACCTGATTTCCTCCTGTTCTCTAGGCAACGCGTGACTCCTCTGGGTTTAGCACTTACCTGTGAATAACAAAATATAATAGTATAGTTGTGCTTGGTATGATTCGGGTACTATTTCATAAGAGAGAGAATGCTAGTAGGTTACTGTAATCACTTGCGTAGGTCACCACCTCCGTGGTCTAGTAACAGACCAGTCTTCCTGGTTGATGGCTTCATCACCAACTGATCCGGGGAATCTGTAAAGTTATGTGAGAGTACTTGGGCTAAAGATTTCCCGCACCCAGCAGAGGTAGGCGTTTTACCATGATCCGAGGACAAACGATGGTGTGGGTGCTTCAGAGCTAATTTCATTCTACTCCCCGTTTGGTGTACTAGCCTCTACAAGCAGTATATATATTATTGTAGCCACGAACGTGTGGTATTTAATTAATAACAACACTGCGACTAGCCGAGGACTCGAACCCGTGTCGTTTTAGCCCTCCTCATGGTGAACGAAAATTCACGATGCTCTAACCCACGGGACCACCAAATCCTACAAAGGTCACGCACTCAACAGAGCTAGGTGTTTTACCACCCAAACCATCGTATGTCCTCTGATCACGGCAAAACACCTAGCTCTGCTGGGTGCGTGGAAATCTTTACCTCAAGTACTTTCACACTTCTCAGTGCGTCATCAGGAGCTGTGCAATGTTGCAAGGGCAACAACAGGAGAAATAGGGTAAGTTATCAGAGCATGGTAGAGCGGTGGCACCAGCCAGTCTCTGTCTGAGGGAGACCACCACCTACCGGTCCCCCCACACCCCACCCCATATGGGATCGGGTGGAGTAGGCCTCACAGTTTGCAGATAGTATGAGGTAAAATAACTAGAAGATAGTTAATAGCCAGCCCTAAACTTCTAATCGCTGGGAAGAGTATTTAGTTCCACAAGAAATGCGAAGTTCAGTACTGTATCGTACCTCTACTTAAAGCTATGTATGGATACTACCTCTCAGATTCCACTGTGCAGATCGTTTGACTTTCTGATTGCTCCAAGACTGACATACATCCTAACATCCCTGTGACTCATCTGTGTTTACAACTTCCAGCTGTGCCATCGTCTTCTTGATTTCTTAAGATGATAAATAGGAATGAGGTTATAAGTAATGTACAAAGAATATAAAACGTGTACTCAGTACACACCACAGGGACGACTTAGGGAAAAGGTAGTATGGACATAGTATGTACTCAGTACACACCACAGGGACGACTTAGGGAAAAGGTAGTATGGACATAGTATGTACTCAGTACACACCACAGGGACGGCTTAGGGAAAAGGTAGTATGGACATAGTATGTACTCAGTACACACCACAGGGACGACTTAGGGAAAAGGTAGTATGGACATAGTATGTACTCAGTACACACCACAGGGACGACTTAGGGAAAAGGTAGTATGGACATAGTATGTACTCAGTACACACCACAGGGACGGCTTAGGAAAAAGGTAGTATGGACATAGTATGTACTCAGTACACACCACAGGGACGACTTAGGGAAAAGGTAGTATGGACATAGTATGTACTCAGTACACACCACAGGGACGACTTAGGAAAAAGGTAGTATGGACATAGTATGTACTCAGTACACACCACAGGGACGACTTAGGGAAAAGGTAGTATAGACATAGTATGTACTCAGTACACACCACAGGGACGACTTAGGGAAAAGGTAGTATGGACATAGTATGTACTCAGTACACACCACAGGGACGACTTAGGAAAAAGGTAGTATGGA
The DNA here is from genome assembly GCF_038502225.1 of Cherax quadricarinatus. Lineage (NCBI taxonomy): Eukaryota > Metazoa > Arthropoda > Malacostraca > Decapoda > Parastacidae > Cherax > Cherax quadricarinatus. The sequence goes on from NC_091312.1 coordinate 28,303,763, forward strand.
CATAGTATGTACTCAGTACACACCACAGGGACGACTTAGGAAAAAGTAATATGGACATAGTATGTACTCAGTACACACCACAGGGACGACTTAGGGAAAAGGTAGTATGGACATAGTATGTACTCAGTACACACCACAGGGACGACTTAGGAAAAAGGTAGTATGGACATAGTATGTACTCAGTACACATCACAGGGACGACTTAGGAAAAAGTAATATGGACATAGTATGTACTCAGTACACACCACAGGGACGACTTAGGAAAAAGGTAGTATGGACATAGTATGTACTCAGTACACATCACAGGGACGACTTAGGAAAAAGTAGTATGGACATAGTATGTACTCAGTACACACCACAGGGACGACTTAGGAAAAAGGTAGTATGGACATAGTATGTACTCAGTACACACCACAGGGACGACTTAGGAAAAAGGTAGTATGGACATAGTATAATACCAGAAAGTGAATGTTTAATCACTTACAATATCACGAAGGAAATTAGTGAGTTTTTATTGCATTTGCATTTAATTGGCGGAGGTATTGCGTTGCCCAGATATGTATTATGGATTGGCAGAGTGACCCCAGTTGAGGTAATCACGCTTCCAGTAGTTGAACTCAATTATATGGAAATGAGATGGTGTGGACCCCAGCCTTGTCAGTCTTCTGATCGGCACGTTTAACGTGTACTCACTGATTTGAGCTCGTTTCTTTGTGTTTGCAAGAGTTTTGTTTCATCTCCTGGTACTAGTCGAGGTGAAACCCTCAGCTCTTTTGTATACTAACTTATTCGTGCTTGCAGGGGTCGAATCTCAGACCCTGGCCCAGCCTCTTATCTTCCTGCTAGTCGGAGTCTTTCCCTCTTATCCTTATGGGCTCTATCGTACATTATCCTTAAACTATGTAAGGAGCCTCTGTGTATGTGTAGGTGGGGGGGGGACCTATCATACCTACTCCCAAAACTATGTAAGGAGCCTACCTCCACCACCCTCCCGTTGAGACCATTCAGCTACCTGACCACCCTGAGGCTAAAGAAATATTGCCTGACATCTCTGTTGTTAATTAGTATCTTTAACTTCCAGCTGTGCCTCCATATATATGTTTCCCTCCTCTTAAACGGACTATCCTATCAATTTCCTTCAGTATTTTGTATGCTGTTATCATGTTTACTCTGGCTGTTCTCCCCTCTAAATGTCCCTAGATTCAGTCCCTTTAGCCGCTCTTCGTAGCTCATACCCCATAGTTCTGGAACAAGTCTCGTTGCGTACGTCTCCCCCTTTTCCAGCTAATCAACATAATTTTCGGGTGTCAGTTCCATGCCGGTGCGTCATACTCCCAGATGAGCTTGACACATGTTGGACAAAGGTCCCACGATATCTCCTTGTTAAGGTTCCTGAAGGCTACATTTAGATTTGCCAGACGAGCATTGGCTGCAGAGACAGTGTGTGTGTGTGTGTGTGTGTGTGTGTGTGTACTCGAGATGTTCCTAGTGTTCCATCATCTGGACATTGTAATATTATAAGTGTTTCAAAACTTGCAGTAGTTGTTGCACTCAACTTGTTCCTGCTCTTCCTTCTTACTCGTCAGACACTCGTAAGTATACCTCCTGGCTTCTTTTTCAAAAAATTTTTTGTGTAAAGTTCTTGAGTTCTAGTCCTCCACGTAGCTACTTCTCAGACATCTCTTGTCTGTTTACTCACTGCCTCTTGAAGTTGGTAATGAGCACTCGCTTGCGTGTGCACTTACCGATTCCTATTCTACTACTTATATCTCAGATTCTGACTACTTTTTTTAACCGGGCTCCTCTAAATTTCGTAATTAGTTTCTTCCTCTTACGTTTTATCTCATCTATCAACATAACAACGTACTGAATCTGCCGCCACTTCCACATTCAACTTATTTAATTTCTTCTACCGCCTTGAGAATTAAAAAGTTCTTCATAGCATTCATTTGGCTTCTCTGTCATTACCTACCCCCACTTGTGTTCCCTTAACCTAGTCTTATTGATTCTAGTAATCTCTCTCTGTCTGCTCTATCATTCCCTGCTAGAGTTTTCTACACCGCTGCCATGCCTTTCTTAGTTCTCTTTGTCAAGTTGCCTGGAATATATTTGGAGGGTGTTCCAGGGGTCAACGCCCCCTCTGATCGGTTCATGACCAGGCCTCGCGGTGGATCAGTTCTTGATAAACCAGGATGTTACTGCCGGCTGCATGCAGTGCAACGTACGAAGCAGTGGCTGGCCCAGTGGCTACAGCGTCGGTCTGGAGTTTCGTGACTCTCTGATCGAGGGTTCTAACCCCACCTGTGGTATGGTTTGGTCAGGTACTAACTTTAGCTATCTGTCCAGCTCCAGTTCTTCAGTTTCACTTCCTTTAACCTCTCATTACAGTGCATTTTCCTCAGTGCTTGAAGCAGCTGAGTGTTAACCAAGCCTTTACAAATTTGTGCATATAGTTGAGTATGTGCGGCCACGTTTAAGCTATACTTTTCACAAGCTCCATTATTTTGCAAGCAAACCTGCAATACCGAGTTGTGCTATGATCCACGGCTAGTATCAATCAGTAGTAATCAACGAGGAAACAAAGCACACACAGTAGGAACTTGTTTTTTAATGTCATGGATTTAGATAACACTTGGTTTATATGCCTTCTCTCCTTAAGAATTTTAATATCAAAGTTGTATTTAAAAATCGTGACACAGTTAAAAATATTTTCATAAAAAATTCCCCCCAAAATGCTGACAGGTGTCTATAAGATTCTTTGTCAAATATGTGATAAAGTTTATTATGGTCAAACTGGTAAAAGTCTTGAACTTAGATTAAAGTAATATAGATATAGCATTAGAAGTGGACAAGATTCTAATGCTCTGTTTATTCATGTGAGAGATTTTAACCATCCAATTTATTTAAAAAGGGCGAGAAAGTTATGTCAAGCAAGTCTATGGTCGACAGAAATGTAATAGAATCATCTTTCATAAAAAGTAGTTTTGAGAATAATATGAATATTTTTTTTGGTTATATAAATTGAATTCTTTTATAATTCAAAAAATTGGGAAGAATTTAAGGTACATTAGACAAATTTTTGGGTAGAATATTAGCTGTGTTTTACGGATCACTGATTACCTACCTATATCATCATAAAAAGTCAAGTGTTGTGGGTGGCAGCGAGGTGTAGTCTCGTCCTTATATGCCTTCCTGTTAACCTTTTCTTTTTATAGTTCCTTGGAATTTAACTATCTTTTTCACAGTGGTTGTTCTGCACACACACACACACACACACACACACACACACATATATATATATATATATATATATATATATATATATATATATATATATATATATATATATATATATATATATATATATATACACACACAGTGGTCCCTCGTTGTTCGTAATTAATCCGTTCCTGGAGCCGTTACTATAAACGAAATTTACGATTTACGAATCAATTTTTCCCATAAGAAATAATGTAAATACAATTAATCCGTTCCTGACACCCAGAAGTATTAAAACAAAAATTTTTTTAACATGAAATATACATGTAGTACATAAACAATACAATGGGAAATGATGAATGAAACATTAACAGCATAACACTTACCTTTATTGGAGATTCTTCTTAGTGTATGGGAGACTGGAGGAGGAGAGAGAGTGGATTGTTTATAGTTTGGACACCTCAGGTACCATTTGCTTTTCTGGGGTTGCTTCTCTTCTCTGTTTCTTAATGCCACTAGGACCACCTTGAGAGTCACTGGAGTCCTGTCTCACAAAATAACTGTGGAGAGAGCTCTGTTTCTGGCGTCTCTTTAACACTTCCCTAAAATGGCCCAAGACTTTGTCACTGTACATGTTGCCAACCTGGCTTGCAACAACCTTGTTAGGGTGATGTTTCTCCATAAAGCTTTCCATCTTACCCCACATAGTAAAAATCTCTTTAATTTCTGAAGAAGGCACCTTCTTCCATCTCTCTTCCTCCTCCTCTGCAGCAAGATTCTGAGCTGCGATGTTGCTCTTCCTGCTGAAGCTCTTGCAGCTCCTCAGTGGTGAGCTCTTCATTGTGGTCTTCCATCAATTCTTCCACATCCTCCAAACTCACATCCAACCCCATGAAACTCCCCAGTGCCACAATTGATTTTACAACAGACATAGGCTCATTAGGGTCAGTCCCAAATTCTTCAAAATCCCTCTTGTCGACACAATCTGGCCACAATTTTCTCCAGGCAGAGTTCAAAGTCCTGGTAGTCACTCCCTCCCAAGCCATACCTATAAGGGTTATGCAATGGAGGATGCTGAAGTGTTCTCTCCAAAATTCCCTTAGGGTCAAGTGAGTGTCTGTGGTCACAGTCAAGCACCTGTGAAACATTGCTTTTGTGTAGAGTTTTTTAAAGTTTGCAATAACCTGCTGGTCCATGGGTTGGAGGAG
>NC_091312.1:28313189-28315689 GCF_038502225.1 Cherax quadricarinatus
TCTTCACTGCTTTCAGTAACCTACCTCCTACACCATACACTTGCAACATCTGCCACATTGCCCCCCTATCCACCCTGTCATACGCCTTTTCCAAATCCATAAATGCCACAAAGACCTCTTTAGCCTTATCTAAATACTGTTCACTTATATGTTTCACTGTAAACACCTGGTCCACACACCCCCTACCTTTCCTAAAGCCTCCTTGTTCATCTGCTATCCTATTCTCCGTCTTACTCTTAATTCTTTCAATTATAACTCTACCATACACTTTACCAGGTACACTCAACAGACTTATCCCCCTATAATTTTTGCACTCTCTTTTATCCCCTTTGCCTTTATACAAAGGAACTATGCATGCTCTCTGCCAATCCCTAGGTACCTTACCCTCTTCCATACATTTATTAAATAATTGCACCAACCACTCCAAAACTATATCCCCACCTGCTTTTAACATTTCTATCTTTATCCCATCAATCCCGGCTGCCTTACCCCCTTTCATTTTACCTACTGCCTCACGAACTTTCCCCACACTCACAACTGGCTCTTCCTCACTCCTACAAGATGTTATTCCTCCTTGCCCTATACACGAAATCACAGCTTCCCTATCTTCATCAACATTTAACAATTCCTCAAAATATTCCCTCCATCTTCCCAATACCTCTAACTCTCCATTTAATAACTCTCCTCTCCTATTTTTAACTGACAAATCCATTTGTTCTCTAGGCTTTCTTAACTTGTTAATCTCACTCCAAAACTTTTTCTTATTTTCAACAAAATTTGTTGATAACATCTCACCCACTCTCTCATTTGCTCTCTTTTTACATTGCTTCACCACTCTCTTAACCTCTCTCTTTTTCTCCATATACTCTTCCCTCCTTGCATCACTTCTACTTTGTAAAAACTTCTCATATGCTAACTTTTTCTCCCTTACTACTCTCTTTACATCATCATTCCACCAATCGCTCCTCTTCCCTCCTGCACCCACTTTCCTGTAACCACAAACTTCTGCTGAACACTCTAACACTACATTTTTAATCCTACCCCATACCTCTTCGACCCCATTGCCTATGCTCTCATTTGCCCATCTATCCTCCAATAGCTGTTTATATCTTACCCTAACTGCCTCCTCTTTTAGTTTATAAACCTTCACCTCTCTCTTCCCTGATGCTTCTATTCTCCTTGTATCCCATCTACCTTTTACTCTCAGTGTAGCTACAACTAGAAAGTGATCTGATATATCTGTGGCCCCTCTATAAACATGTACATCCTGAAGTCTACTCAGCAGTCTTTTATCTACCAATACATAATCCAACAAACTACTGTCATTTCGCCCTACATCATATCTTGTATACTTATTTATCCTCTTTTTCTTAAAATATGTATTACCTATAACTAAACCCCTTTCTATACAAAGTTCAATCAAAGGGCTCCCATTATCATTTACACCTGGCACCCCAAACTTACCTACCACACCCTCTCTAAAAGTTTCTCCTACTTTAGCATTCAGGTCCCCTACCACAATTACTCTCTCACTTGGTTCAAAGGCTCCTATACATTCACTTAACATCTCCCAAAATCTCTCTCTCTCCTCTGCATTCCTCTCTTCTCCAGGTGCATACACGCTTATTATGACCCACTTCTCGCATCCAACCTTTACTTTAATCCACATAATTCTTGAATTTACACATTCATATTCTCTTTTCTCCTTCCATAACTGATCATTTAACATTACTGCTACCCCTTCCTTTGCTCTAACTCTCTCAGATACTCCAGATTTAATCCCATTTATTTCCCCCCACTGAAACTCTCCTACCCCCTTCAGCTTTGTTTCGCTTAGAGCCAGGACATCCAACTTCTTTTCATTCATAACATCAGCAATCATCTGTTTCTTGTCATCCGCACTACATCCACGCACATTTAAGCAACCCAGTTTTATAAAGTTTTTCTTCTTCTCTTTTTTAGTAAATGTATACAGGAGAAGGGGTTACTAGCCCATTGCTCCCGGCATTTTAGTCGCCTCATACGACACGCATGGCTTACGGAGGAAAGATTCTTTTCCACTTCCCCATGGACAATAGAAGAAATAAAAAGGACAAGAGCTATTTAGAAAAAGGGAGAAAAACCTAGATGTATGTATATATATATATGCATGTGCGTGTCTGTGAAGTGTGACCAAAGTGTAAGTAGGAGTAGCCAGATATCCCTGTTATCTAGCGTGTTTATGAGACAGAAAAAGAAACCAGCAATCCTACCATCATGCAAAACAGTTACAGGTTTTTGTTTCACAGTCATCTGGCAGGACGGTAGTACTTCCCTGGGTGGTTGCTGTCTACCAACCTACTACCTATAATATATATATATATATATATATATATATATATATATATATATATATATATACATATATGCAGTGAGAGGACTTACAAAATTGTGGTTTTTGTATTGCGTGCCTCAAATACAGAGCAAATCCCCAATTACGAGTTGAATGAACTGGAGTGCA
>NC_091312.1:28318189-28335689 GCF_038502225.1 Cherax quadricarinatus
GTGAGGAGCTCAGGCTGAGGGACTCATTGCCTCACATCACTTCTTACCATCCACCATTCTCCTTTGTGTTGGACTGAAGAAGTCACTGGCTTGCGAAACGTTTCCTCAGTCAAGATTCCCAAATGTTGCACAAGTGTCTCATTCTTCAACTTGTATTGAGTACCGAGTACTGAGTACTCGCTTCATTGTACCGTAGTTGATACTCGTATCATAGTGGCAGGTACTGGTAACAGCTCTGACCATTCGTACCACGGATCAATTATACATCCATAACCTCGGGTAACACTGAAGCTAACTTTCGTCATTGGCTCGTGCATGATGCAGATTAAGTAATTAAGGTTATCCTCGTGTAATTTACCTAACGAGGGAGTTATTAGCCAGATAAACCTATTTACTCTTAATTACACCTGGCCTTAATTGCCTAGCTGTGGACATCCGAAGTTATTATCATTGCCAGCAGCGTGAAGTCAAAGAGTCACACGCAAGGATGAGTATACTGTGGCAAGGATTTAGTATGCTAGTTCGTAGGATGCTTATTAAATGCAGGATCCAGCATACTAGGTCAGAACACCTTATCAGATTCAGCATATCGCGATGCGAACAGCCATTTATGTTCAGAATTCAGCCTATTAGATCAGACAGAACATAAGAACATAAGAAAGAAGGAACACTGCAACAGGCCTACTGACCCATGCGAAGCAGGTCTATGTTCCCTCCCCCCCGGATTAGCCCAATGACCCACCTGGTCAGGTCACTTCCACTTAAGGAAGGAGCAAGGCATCAGACCTAGTAGCACAAGCTAGTCAGGTCCAACTCACACCCACCCTCACCCACTCATGTATATATCTAACCTATTTTTAAAGCTACATAACGTTTTATCCTCTATAACTGTACTCGGGAGTTTGTTCCACTCATCCACAACTCTATTACCAAACCAGTGCTTTCCTATATCCTTCCTGAATCTGAATTTTTCCAACTTGAAACCATTGCTGCGAGTCCTGTCTTGGCTGGAAATTTTCAGCACACTATTTACATCCCCTTTATTTATTCCTGTTTTCCATTTATACACCTCGATCATATCCCTCCTAATTCTACGCCTTTCGAGAGAGTGCAGATTCAGAATACTTTATCCAGAAATCAGATTATTAGGTCAGGATCAACCAACTTATTGTAAGTAGGATGCAACATACTAGGTCAGGAACAGCTTGCTGTACTAAGGATTTAACTTGCTATGTAGCAGATAGCTACAGTAAGTGTTGATCTCCGTCTAACTACTTAAGTATGCAAGACAGGAACTGCAATGGTAATATATGCTGCCTAACTACGTTAATGTGCAATGTAACACATCCACACATGTAATGTGACACAAGCACACACGCAGTGTAGCACAAGCACACTTACAATGTAGCACAGCACACTTACAATGTAGCACAGCACACTTACAATGTAACACAAGCACACTTACAATGTAACACAAGCACATTTACAATGTAACACAGGCACACTTACAATGTAACACAAGCACACTTACAATGTAACACAGCACACTTACAATGTAACACAAGCACACTTACAATGTAACACAAGCACACTTACAATGTAACACAAGCACATTTACAATGTAACACAGGCACACTTACAATGTAACACAAGCACACTTACAATGTAACACAGCACACTTACAATGTAGCACAGCACACTTACAATGTAACACAAGCACACTTACAATGTAACACAAGCACATTTACAATGTAACACAGGCACACTTACAATGTAACACAAGCACACTTACAATGTAACACAGCACACTTACAATGTAACACAAGCACACTTACAATGTAACACAAGCACACTTACAATGTAACACAGCACACTTACAATGTAACACAAGCACACTTACAATGTAACACAAGCACACTTACAATGTAACACAGCACACTTACAACGTAACACAAGCACACTTACAATGTAACACAAGCACATTTACAATGTAACACAAGCACACTTACAATGTAACACAAGCACACTTACAATATAACACAAGCACACTTACAATGTAACACAAGCACACTTACAATGTAACACAAGCACACTTACAATGTAACACAAGCACACTTACAATGTAACACAAGCACACTTACAATGTAACACAAGCACACTTACAATGTAACACAAGCACACTTACTATCATGTGGGAGTTCGATACGTGGATTAGGGAAGAAATACTCACGTAGGCTGTTATTACGTATAATTGCTGTTATGTGGAGAGAGCCCTTGCCAGCCGTACCTATCTCCTTGGTTACACTCGTAATACTGGCTAGCCGGCTGCAGTACCCTATGTGAGGGGGCCTTTGAATACTGCTGAGGTCAGCACAATATGAAAGACCGTGACTCAGGCAGAGACGGTTGGTCGTTGAGTCAACGGACGGTTACTGGTAACTGGTTACTACTACTGAGACTGGTAACTGGTTACTACTACTGAGAGCTCGGCGACGCTAACGTATGTCGTCCCGACATACAACTAATACAAACTAGAGATGGCAGGTACGGCTTGGGCTGATTCTATACAATGTCAAAGTACACAACATTAAACATTATAGATACATAATTAGAACAATGGGATGAAAGCTTACGTAACTGAAACTGTAATGCAATACAAGGTATACTATAGTACAACTTAAAACTCAACAAATGAACAACGAACTCTACGTTGAGATTACAAGTGATAAAAAAAAATTTTTTTGATCGATCGATCTGTATTCATGTGATCTACGGATTCTGAGGAAGGAATATATACAAAGAAAGAGTGTTTAACAGAAAGGCAGATTCGGTGCACGCAAATCTAGACTGTTAACTCTCAGAATGCGGAGAGAACATGAACACAAAAAAAAATTCTTGAATACTGATAAGTTGATACTGTAATTATTCATCTATACAGGTTATTTACATTTAACCCCAACTCTGCTAGGGTAAGATTGGCATATGCAGAATGGGTGTCATCTCTGGGAGGATCAAACTCTGTAGCATTAGCTAACTCATGCTGTATTTGAGGCAAATCTGAATTGGAAGTTACAAATGATACTTGAGGATTTCTCAATACCTGTCGTGTACGTAGGGAATAACGACATTCAGGTTGATCGTCTGACTGAGTATCAGAGGAAGAGAGTACAGGATCAGGAGGATTGTCAGAGTCTGTCACATTAGTCTGGGTTGGAACGTCATTATCATCACATACTAACTTCATATGATCCAAATGCGATTCTTTATACTGACCAGTACTAATCTCTCTAACCTTATACTTATTACCAGTGATATGTTCAACTACTCGATAAGGACCAACAAACTTTTGATCAAGCTTTGGCATTGCAGACGTTTTGTTAAAGTTAATCAGCATAACTCTCGAACCTACTTTGATTTTGGATGGCTTTGATCGAGTGTTTGCGACTCTTGTAAATTCAGCTGTGGATTTATGAAGTGTTTCACGGATTCTTCTAAAAACACTTTGAGCTAAGCTGGTACGAGTTGCTATGAAATCATCAGGGTTGTAATTTGGTTTCGGATTAGAATACAACAACTCATAAGGCAAACGTTTATCTACACCATACAATGCATAATGTGGAGTGTCACCTATAGAAACATTGTAAGCAGAATTTATAGCACACTGCACATCAGGTATAACTTCATCCCAAGTTTCACTGTTGGGATTGATAGTGGCTCTCAAGACATCAAGTACTTTCTTATTGGTTCGTTCCGCTAACCCATTGCTGGCAGGATGATGAGGAACAATGGTGGATTTAGAGATCTTGTACAAGGTACACAAATTTTCAAGAATTTCATTACAGAATTCACCTCCATTGTCTGTTACTAGGGACTTAGGAGTGGTATGCCTGCAGATAATGCGTTCTTTAAACGCTTTAGCTACTGTCTCGGCAGTCTTATCTGCAATAGGAACTAACTCGCAATATCTGGTGAAATGGTCTACCATAACACACAGATGTTTGTTACCTTGGAGGGAACATCGGAAATTAGTTAACAAATCTAGCGCAACTCTTTCCCAAGGTTCGCTAGTAGTTGGATACACTTGGATTGGATTAGGACCATTAGCATTGCCTTTATGTTGCATGCAGACACTACATTTCTTAACATACTCAGAAATATCAGTTGCCATTCGAGGCCAAAAGTATTTCAATCTGGCTTGTTTTACTGAACGATCCATACCAGGGTGTGCAACACCTGGTACATCGTGAACTAGCTGTAAGGCTACATTCACTAGTGACTGTGGAATTACTAACTGGTATACTCTTCTGCTAGGAGTACCCAACTCGGCTGTTCGATACAGTAATTCTTGGTTCATGACAAAGTCACTGATGGGAGCTGGTGGCTTCACAGTCAGAATAAGATCTTCCTGGAGCAGGAATCGAATCACACCAGACCACATGGGATCTGTTCGTTGAGCATTCTTTACATCTTCAGCACTAAATGGAGGGTCTGCAGTTACTATACTAACATGTCGCGATAAGGCATCTGCGACTACATTTGACTTGCCAGGTAAATGCTCAAAGGTGGGATTGAACTCTTGGATAGTCAAGGTCCATCTGTAGGTTGTTTGTTCTGGAATAAGGGTATCAGTGGAGCATGATCTGTCAAGACATGAACAGAGTACTGATAAATAATGTCTCGGAAGTGCTTTAAAGACCATACTATTGCTAAAGCTTCTTGCTCAGTTACTGTATAATTACGTTCAGCCTTCGTAAGGACTCGGCTAGCAAATGCAACTGCGTTGTACTTGCCATCGGTCTTCTGAGCTAGTACGGCACCTATGCCAATTGAACTAGCATCAGCTGTCAGATAGAAGGGCTTAGAAAAATCTGGAAATTTCAAAATTGGAGCAGAAGTTAGCTTTTCTTTTAGAGTTTGGAATGCTCTTTCTTGACGGAAGGTCTAAACAAAAGGAGCATCTTTCTTAAGCAACTCAGTTAGAGGAGCAGCTATGGAAGAAAAATTGGCAATGAAAGATCTATAAAAACCTGCTAAGCCCACAAAGGATCTTACAGCATCAGCAGTTTTGGGAGTTGGAAAATTTAGTACTGCAGTTACTTTACTTTGGTCAGTCGTAACCCCTCTAGGAGTGACTACGTGACCAAGAAACTTAATTTCTGATCTGAAAAATTGACATTTTGACAGTTTGATCTTTAAATTGGCTTCTTCAAGCTTACCAAGTACTACATCAAGTCTTTTTAAGTGTGTATCCACATCTTTAGACATGACGATTACGTCATCTAAGTACACCATAAGTGCATTACCTATGAGACCTCTAAAGATATTAGTCATGAGCCTTGAGAACGTGATAGGGGAAGATCGTAATCCAAATGCCATACGGAGGAAGTGATAATGACCTGTAGGAGTGGAGAATGCAGTTAGCTCTTGGCTGTCCTCGTGAAGAGGGACTTGCCAAAACCCTTGTAACAAATCTAGGGTTGAAAAGACTTTGTTATCTCCGATATTACGTAAAAGATCACCCAGTACAGGGAGTGGAAAGCGATCTGGAATGGTTTTCGCGTTTAACTTCCTAAAGTCAATTACTGGACGCCAAGTACCATCCTTCTTAGGTACTAGTATCAAGGGTGCATTCCAAGGTGAATTGCTAGGTGCAATAACTCCATCATCAAGCATTTGATTGATCAATTCTTCTGCGACAGCAACTTGTGAATGAGGCATTCTGTACGCAGGTATGTAGATAGGTCTAGTACCAGGTTCAAGTGGAATACGATGGGACAATAAGTTCGTTATACCCATCTTCTCACCTGGTAAAGCAATGGCTTTACGACGTTTGTTCAACAGAGTCAACAAACGCTTGACTTCATCTGGGAAGTCAGTGGGAGCTAAGTCTTTCTCCTCCACTGGTGGAACAGATTGATCCAATGAAGTGGATGAGGTCTCCCCGGCAGAAATAGCACCGACCCACTGGTCAGGTGACAACTCATCCTCTACCTGAACAGGGTAAGGATAGTGAACAAGGTCAATATTACAAAAAAGTAATTTTTAAAAGAAGACGGTAAGATTTACTTCTTTTGTAATAAAGAGTTCGGGATACATAAATACACACATTAATATAAATTAATCTTTAATATATAAAAATCAACTATCTTTGGTCTAGAGGTATTTGAACTATGATATAATAATAATATGTACATGTTACTATAATAAATTATAATCAGCATTTTACTAAAATATAATTAATAACCCTACACAGGGTACAACTCTTGACACTACTGTCACTATATATATATATATCTCTATGCTAAAACAATAAATTATAAATAACATTTTTATAATAATAAATTACAATCAACTGCCTCTCACGACACGAAGTCAGTCACACGACACTGTTCAGTGTACACTACAACCAGGCCATCTTCAGTGTCCCACGACACCCTTTTCATCTCAGTGTTCCACTACGGTCCTGTGCATATCTCAGTGTTCCACTCCATCGTACGTCCCTCAGTGTCACACTACGGTCCTGGCCCAGTTCAGTGTAACACTCCAACCTTTTCTTCATGTAATGTCCCACTAAACAGCATCTGACGACTCCGGCCCACAGTTGATCAACGTAGACGGTGAGTCCACAGACATCACCGGTAGTCCAGTAAATCCTCTCCAAAGGCGGTTGACACACCGCTAGCCGAACACCATGCTGCAAGCTCACTGAATGCGGCCGTCAAGTAACTGAGGCCAACAGACTCAGTGAGCTGCGGTGAGCGGTTCTTCTAACGCCAGTAGATAGGTACGATTCGGTGGTCAGGTACCTACTGCATAGACGTGTACCCTGAGGAGTTCAGGTACTTAATGTTGAAGCCAGTAGACGTGTACCCTTCGGTGGTCAGGTACCTACTGCTTAGGTGTGTACAGCGAGGCGCTCAGGTACATAATATTTCTAAAGCCAGTAGACGTGTACCCTTCGGTGGTCAGGTACCTACTGCTTAGGTGTGTACAGCGAGGCGCTCTGGTACATACTGTTACTAAAGCCAGTAGACGTGTACCCTTCGGTGGTCAGGTACCTACTGCTTAGGTGTGTACAGCGAGGCGCTCTGGTACATACTGTTACTAAAGCCAGTAGACGTGTACCCTTCGGTGGTCAGGTACCTACTGCTTAGGTGTGTACCGTGAGGCACTCAGGCTCTTACTACTCTAAGGCCGGCTCAGCAGTCCCCACATTGGGTTTGATGACGTACCCAGTGGTACTGCCGGCCGGCAGGTTAACTATTTAACCGCTAGTTTGGCAGGGGCCGCAACAGTCAACAAGATTGGTATTTGCTCTGAGGCGGACACTGTGACCAGAAGTGTTGGCCAGGTAAAAATGGATCTTACTATCTCTTACAACATGTAAGGATGGTTCAACAAATAGACCTTTTACTTTGCAGGAATCACTGTCAACTAGGACGTTATCACCATCTGGGACACTAGGAACAACAACAGACACTCTAATGAGAGCACTAGCCGCAACAGAAACGTCTTTCTGCAGACGGCATGTGACATCAACAAGAGATGGCATTACTAGTTGCAAGTAATTGTTTTCCGACAAGGCGTCCCCTGTGGAGAAACTACTACTCGAACTAGCAGGCATTGCAGGGATAGGTTGTGCACTCAAGGCAATCTGAGCGTCCTCGGACACTTGAGGCATCGGACTATCCTGCAAATCTGAAGGTATGGGTGGAACACTGATGGGAGTGACAGAATTACCAGTGCCTGACCGCTTGGGTACGCTACTGGAGAATGCATTAGCTTGTAAGGACTTAATCCGTACATCATACTCTGCAGCAGTATAACAGATTTCGGATCCAAGCTGGTAACCCCAGAATGGAACGATTAAGTCTTCAATTTGTGCATGCCATCGATAAGGGTCGAGCACAATGCGTAAGTCTCGCATGGAAGCAAATCCCAGTAGAAGGTCACCAGGGAAAGTAATCTGGTTGACAACAAGGAAGGAAGCAGTGAAGTCTCTACCTTGGATAGAAAAGGTTAGGGAAGTCCGACCTCGGACACGCATGTGAGAACCAGATACTCCACTAAGGGAGGACACAGGAGTCGGTTCTACGAGAAGGACATGTCGTAACTTCTTATCCTTAAACAAACTAGACCTAATAATATTGACTTGCGCACCAGAGTCCATGAACAATTGAACGGGCGCATTATAAACAGATGCTTCCACTATAGGGCCTATGGTTGCATTGGAAGTTATGTGCAAACAAAAAGGTGGATTGTCATCAGAAAAGACTTGTTCTACTCCATCCCCAAAATCATCTATGTCAGAGACATGTGAAGCAACATCATCAGCAGGGTTGTCATTCTCGAGACTGCTTAAGGCTTCAAAGGAATTGTGAACGGGGATGGTGTACTCATTATCACCTACTGTCACCATGGGACGGTTTGACTGGGGCGCTCGAATTCCCCCGAATTGGAAGAACGAGCCTGGTTCTGGTTAGTTTGAGAATTGAATGAATGAGCCTGGTTCTGGTTATTTTGAGAACCACGATATCTGTTTCCTCGACGGGTTCTGCGGTTGGAACGACCACGGAAAGATCTAGAGTACTGAAGGTTATAGAGAGCATTACACTCAGATGTGTCATGTCCATGTATTCTATGATAAGTACAGTAGGGAAGATCTGAGTACTCATCATCAGTACGACGCCTCTTAGGGTAACTATCAGGACAATTAATTGCAATATGGCCACGGAAACCACAGTTGTAACAATTCCGCCGACTATGGTTACTGAATGTACTATGAATACTACGAGGTGTATAACGACTCTGTACACTGGTTCTTGATGATCTCTGAGATGGTTGACGACCACGATTTGTCTCTGTGGTGCAAACAAGAGGTGGTGCAGACTGAGGCATATGTGTGACATTACTTTTAATACAAGGGAAAGTACCCTGGGGGCACAAGGAACGTACATGATTTAAGGCTGTAAGTGGTTCCATCGTTACAGTTGGAGGATCAGCCTCATAAGCACACACAGAAGCAGGCGGCATTAGTTCTTTAATTGCTCCAAAAGCTGCTATTTTAGCAAGTGATTCTGTAAATGGTTTAGCCTCTTCAGGGAGAAAAGATGATGATTGGACAGCATTGATGAATGATGATAAAAGTTTGTCTAATCTAACAGCAAATGCACTCAACGATTCAGTACTCATGGGTGTAGCATTCACTAGTTCCCTAAGAACAACATATGGATCAGCTGTTTTTACTGGGACAAGGAAAGAACGAATCAGTTCCTCATATTGTGACCACTTAGTAAGATTCCTGAAGTCTCGCATATCAAGGAGATCAACAACGTGAACAGCAGCAGGAGATCTATAAAGAGCTTCTTTAGCAAGTCTGATAAGGCTTTCCTCTGAAGGAGGACCTTCACCTAGGGCACCAGCACGAGAACGAATGGCTGCAAACCATGCTTCAAGACTATGTACATGGCCATTGAATAAAGGTAATGCATCAAGGGAATCACGAGTATAACTATAATATCTCGGTGTCTGGGTCGGTCTTTCAGTCGGTAAGGAACTGTGAGGACTGATGACAGGACCAGCAGTAGCCTGAGAAGTCTGAGTGTCGACATTCACTAAAGTATCACTTGACGGTATGTGAGACATAATGGCAAAGTAACACGAGAACAAATAAGGCAAAAATAATGAACAATAAAAATGATATAAAATTCTAGAATTGAAATGAAAAGATATACAACTAATTCTGCAGAATAATGTCTAAATACACTGCAAGAGGAAGGAAAACTCAATTTAAAGGACTATTGACCAAGAAAAAAAAAATTTACATTGAAATATACAAGTAAAAATAGTACTGGAGACTGAATTAAATGCAAAATGAGCTGTCTTTACTCTTGCTAATAAAGAAATTAATTAATTAAATTTTTTTTTTTAACTGGGAAATTTAAGTATTTTCTAAGAATGCATAGACAAAATTAAAATATAATTCATAAAAATATCAATAAAAGAAAATAATTCACTGCAGAACAAGTACAACAAAATAAAGTGTCACTGGGAAAACTCAGGTAAAATAATAAATTAAAATTATGAAGATAAAAAAAAAAATAAACTGATTGAACACTTTAACTCTTAATTGTAAATTAGACAAAACAATTTACTCAAACAGAGTAAGAAAACACTTTACGTTAAAAGTAATTGAAATTACATCAAGAGTGAATTTGTTCAAGAATATAAAAATATGAAAAAATAAAACACAGGAACAAAACAGGTAATATAACACTTACAGTGACGGAGCACACAACAGTATTAGTTTATTCTTACAACAAATTCCTGCTGTGACTGATACAACAAAATCTTGCTGTGACTGATACGACAAAAATTTGCTGGCAAAAATAATGGTACACAGTCTGCGAAAAAATTAGAGGAATGAGACACTGCTGGCATACGAAAAAAGGACACACATAGAAATAAATGGATAATTTAGTATACTGGGGTGAATATCACTGCATGAAATACAATGATAATTACTGGGGTATACAACGCTGAAAGAATACAATAAAAAAAAATGAATCACTTCACACAGGGTGACTGACTGGTACACTACACAATAATACTTACTACAGACAGGAGTAGCATAAAGAAAAACACAGAATAAAAATATAAGATAAGTGAAAACACTGAAAAATATTGTAAAAATAATGAGTCAAAGAATACTGCGTTTACACTGAAAACACAAGGTTTAGAGTACACAAGCAATTTACTATAAATGTCTCACACACGCAAATGTCTTTAAATGCAAGAAAAATGTCTCAAGAAAATTATCACTGGAGTCTGGAGTAGTAGACGGGCGATGTAGGGTTTCCCGCGTGGTGATACTGACGCCTCCTACACTCACACTGTTGTCGTGAAGAAATGTGCTTTCTGGGCGAACTCACATAACTGGCTTTATCGTTGGCACCAGCTACAATCTCTTGACCAATTATGTGAGCCAAAACAGTACTAGGACCCGGTACAAGGGTGCAAACAACCACAGGTAGATGAGGTGTCTGGTGGTGGGAGAGAGTGGTGGTGGTGGGGTAGTGTGAGTAGAGGGGGGGTGGTGGGTGTGACTCTGCTGGCGCTCACTGGCGCGGACTCCACTCTCTACCCACGAAGGTGGCTTAAGCCACTCTATGCCACAGGAATGGTGAAAACCACTCTTAGCATCCAACAGGGAGCACAAAGCGATATAGACAATACTTCAGAGGAACTTGGCTTACTTCTTACTGCGTGGCTTACTTCTCTCTCTCAGCTGGGTTAGAAGCTGGGTTGGCTGACTGGCTTACCCCACGAGAATAGCTGACTGGAAGACGTGTAACGATGCACAAAGCACGGAGGAGCAGTTGGATGACAGGAGACAGGCTGGATGATAGGCTGACTGGCGTTCACTTCCACAGTCTGGCTTACTGACTGGCTTAATTGCAAAATCCGGGTCAACCCCTCGGAGATTGAAGCAATTAGCACACGAACTAAGCCAGGAAGCTTGAAACGGCTGCAACAGGCTTGCAGGCTGTAGTTTGTGAGTGAGGGTATAAACGGCTGGCTGGAGGTTGTGAGGGGAGTAGGCGACTGGCTGGAGATTCACCTTTGACCCTGCCGCTACTCACACAGCCTTCTAACGCCTTGAATTACCCTTAAAAACGTAAATCCACGCTCCACACCGCTGTACACCATTTATCATGTGGGAGTTCGATACGTGGATTAGGGAAGAAATACTCATGTAGGCTGTTATTACGTATAATTGCTGTTATGTGGAGAGAGCCCTTGCCAGCCGTACCTATCTCCTTGGTTACACTCGTAATACTGGCTAGCCGGCTGCAGTACCCTATGTGAGGGGGCCTTTGAATACTGCTGAGGTCAGCACAATATGAAAGACCGTGACTCAGGCAGAGATGGTTGGTCGTTGAGTCAACGGACGGTTACTGGTAACTGGTTACTACTACTGAGACTGGTAACTGGTTACTACTACTGAGATTACAATGTAACACAAGCACACTTACAATGTAACACAAGCACACTTACAATGTAACACAAGCACACTTACAATGTAACACAAGCACACTTATAATGTAACACAAGCAGACTTACAATGTAACAAGCACACTTACAATGTAACACAAGCACACTTATAATGTAACACAAGCACACTTACAATGTAACAAGCACACTTACAATGTAACACAAGCACACTTACAATGTAACACAAGCACACTTACAATGTAACACAAGCACACTTACAATGTAACACAAGCACACTTATAATGTAACACAAGCAGACTTACAATGTAACAACCACACTTACAATGTAACACAAGCAGACTTACAATGTAACACAAGCACACTTACAATATAACACAAGCACACCGACACATGGAGAAAGGAATGGAAATTATCAGTACTCGATGCTAATTCAATTGTAAAGGAATCATACCTCAGAGAGTCATACTCTCTTTATTCTACAGATTAGATATAAGACATCCATCAGTTTGTCTAGACAGGTCTCACCAATAGATCGGGGCAATACAGAGGACACATCATTAGAGCGGTAGTTGCAGTAGACATCTCGCTGCGAAAGATAGGTCACTGAAATAGACATATCATTGTAATAGACAGCTAACGGCAAGTAACAAGTACTCACCTAATTGTACTCACTTAATTGTGGTTGCAGGGGTCAAGACTCAGCTCCTGGCCCCGCCTATTCACTGAGTGCTACTAGGTCCTCATTCTCTCTGCTCCATGAGCTTTATCATACCTCCTCTTAAAACTATGTATGGTTCCCGCCTCCACTACATCACTTGCTAGGTTATTCCACTTCCTGACTACTCTGTTACTGATGAAATACTTCCTAACATCCCTTTGAATCATCTGGGTCTTCAACTTCCAATTGTGACCCCTTATTTCTGTGTCCCCTCTCTGGAACATCCTGTCTCTGTCCACCTTGTCTATTCCAAGCAGTATTTTGTATGTCGTTATCATGTCTCCCATAACCCTCCTGTCCTCCAGTTTCGTCAGGCCGATTTCCCTTAATCTTTTTTCATAGGACATTCCCCTTAGCTCTGGAACTAACCTTGTCGCAAACCTTTGCACTTTCTCTAATTTCTTGTGCTTGATCAAGTGTGGGTTCCAAACAGGTGCTGCATACTCTAGTATGGGCCTGATGTACACAGTGTACAATGTCTTGAACGATTCCATACTAACTTATCGGAACGCTGTTCTCAGGTTTGCCAGGCGCCCATATGCATTGGGACCTGTGTGCGCGTTTGTGTGTATGTGCTTGTGTGTGTGTGTGTGTGTGTGTGTGTGTGTGTGTGTGTATGTGTGTGTATGTGTGTATGTGTGTGTGTGTGTGTGTGTGTATGTGTGTGTGTGTGTGTGTGTGTGTTTCCGTAATAACCAGGTGAGTGGACTCCGGTGGGAAGCACAGCTCGGAATCTTTGATGTTACTCTTCATGGGGAAATTAACTTGTGATGTTAACAACAAGTTTCTTGAACGGAGAAACTTATCAAATATTAACAAGGAAGTAGTAAACATTGTACACTAGAAAATTGCTCTGAAACTCTCCATTCTTTCCTCTATATTCCTTCCTTCTTATTTTCTTCCTCTTTCGTCTCCTATTCCTCTTCCTCTACACTTTCCTCCTCTACTTTTTCCTCCTTCCTCTACCGTTCTTCCCTCGAGCCCTGCATTAGGAATGAAAGGAAAACTAATCATGGTTCGGGTGGGGGTTAGAACCCATGGCGAGTGAACCGTAAAACTCCAGGCCAGTGGTTTGATGTTACAATTTTGTGAGTTAAGATAAAAGAAAACTACCAGATAAGGTTTTGGTTCAGTGTGAACGTTAAGTCCTCAGGCTTAAGCGAAACTTTGTCCACTGAATGCTGGCCCTAGCAAAGTGCGCGCGTCATTCCCACACAGCATAATACTGACAACATTCACCTTAGCAGCATATATATATCCCACAAAATGTATCCTGGCTTCACTCAAGCAACAGTACATCCTCACTCAATATATCCTGTCATTACTCAGCCTAACATAGTACGTATATCCACGCACTACATCCTCAGCTAACATCTTTGATTCTTTTTCATTCTAAAGCAACATTTCTGGTGTACCTTCCTCTTGTGTTCGCTTCGTATCGTGGCTCGTGTGTGTTTCATTATGGTACTCCGGCCAGACCCCCGCGTCTGTGCCATCTTGAATGTGAATAGAAGAATAAAAACTTGTTGTAAAATGGGTTCTGCTGGGTATTTAAATATAACATGAATAAGCAAATTAACGAAAAAACACTGAAATTTTTTAGACAATCTCAGCAACTAAAGTAGAGTTGTCAAATTATTTTAAGTCAGGCGATCACTGTTTACAAAGGAGATGTGAGTGCTTAGAAAAACTTCACCGGTAAAATTGTAGTTTGTTTCGGTTGGTATTAATGTTTTTTTGCTAAGGCTCAGAGCAGAGAGAAATGCTCTCAGTACACAAATAACCCGCGGGTTATTTGTTTATTGTTCCAGTCACAGTATTGTGCCTTTTTTTGTTATGAAATACTCTCAGGCTAAAGCCTTGCTCAGTAAACTGTCTCTTCACCATACATGTCGACACCATTTGTCAGTCATTCCATACAGGGCAGCTTGTTTAGGTAAAAGAATCATCTCACTTACAGTGTAAGATTATTATTATTATTATTATTATTATTATTATTATTATTATTATTATTATTATTATTATTATTATAACTAACCGTTAAGCCCACAAGGGTCATACAGCGCTGTTACAAGATAAGAGCCTAAGATAAACACATGATATAACTGCACATCACACCCTCACAAGAGATAATGATGAACGTTTTAAGGATATTAAAACACTGGAAGTATCAGAAGTAATAGATTCGTGAAATAAAACTCATCCACTTGGCGTTTGAGTTCCTTCAGCAAAGGACCAAACGTAGTTACAAACGACGATGGAAAGAAATGGCATGACACCCACACGATGGATAAACACAAATGCAGGGACTTGATAAAGCCCACTGTGTGGGCGAAACGATGTCGATAAAGGATCGCATTACACTATATTTGTGTCTTTATCTAATCTAAACTATGCCAACTCATTACTTGAACTAATCGTAATTCCATTAGCAGACACGACATCATATGCTAGCACTCTGGGGGACCATATAAGTCAATTGACCTCCAGAGCTCAGATCAGTATGTCGAACACAGGTAGGTCAGACTGCGGTCTCTTCTACCCTCGCCTTCCGTAGGACCAGCGGTTATTGCACCTTACTGTGTCCCTAGACACACCATTTTATCGTGTCCCTTTCATCTTACGATAAAGTTTACCCTCTTAAATAAACAGCAGTCACCCAGCCAGGTCAGGAGACCCACCAGGTCGCCTTTCCTCCGACTTGAAGAGAGAGCGTGTGGACTACGACGCTTTAAGGAACTACATTATTAGTTACTACGATATGTTCTGCGTTATCAGATGTAGGTAGTCCATTTATTAGTTCCTTATTGGCTGTTGACTAGATATGGTTATAGATTAGTTCTGGGTTATGCAATCTAAGTTGAT
Source organism: Cherax quadricarinatus (assembly GCF_038502225.1). NCBI lineage: Eukaryota > Metazoa > Arthropoda > Malacostraca > Decapoda > Parastacidae > Cherax > Cherax quadricarinatus. The sequence goes on from NC_091312.1 coordinate 28,333,788, forward strand.
CTAACGTAGAATAAAATTTTTTTTAGAGATTTAGATCGTGTGGAAATCAAAGAACCGTAATGCGTCCTAATTCTCTCTTTAAATATTCAGTAGAGGCTGCAACACATCTTACAATCTACAGAAACTATGAACTTACCGGTTTCACTATAGAAACATTTTGATGTATAGATATATCTTAGGATACTAAGATATAGCTATACATTATGTACATATTTTTAATTTAGTGCAGAAAATACTGCAGCTTCAGACAATCCATTGGCTTACAGCAGTACATTAAGCTCCTTCTCCGCGCATATGCTGTGCTCTTATCAAAATCGATGGACTAATCACATCGACTGGAGGCTGAGGGACTGATTACCTCAAACTCCTTCTGATCATCAACCATTCTTCTCTGTAGTGGACTGAGGAAGCCACTGGTTGGCGAAACGTTTCCACAGTAAAGATACCCAAGTGTTGCACAATTGATGCTTGACTAATGAAAAGGTCGTTATCTGACAAAGACTTATGTTACAAAATGTTTGTCCTGTTTCCTGACGAAATAGCATAAGTGTCCACCTTTACCATCAAGTATATAGGTTATGTTGTATTACGAACACTGATGTAGTCTTGTGGTCTGCACACCTGGTTGTAGCACCATAACCAAGGTAGGAATGAGGAACGAACAAAAGTCAGCAATGAGTGAATACTTTTTATATGTTTTCCTTCACCAAAACAGCTTGGAGGTATATGTGCAATGTATATACATTATATAAAAGGGAAGTTTACCAGTGTTGCTTCACGAGTTTCCGGCATTATTTCACAACTTAGACAGGTTTCTTTGGTTGGACTGAACCAAGGTGCTAGCTAGCACAACAAGGAGGCCCCACTCTTGGCAGCTGGTTCGCTGGCCTGTATAGGTATATGACATACGTTGAATAAATCCGCCATACTCTTAGTGTGCCACATATGCCACATATGCGATGATGGTAAAGTATTTTATTCTAAGGGCATCCGTTTGACTGAATGAAATGTAACATTGTATAACGAGTTTGAAGAATAAATAATAAATATCAAATTTGCCTTGGAAGATATCATGTTCCATATTACGCAAATAAAATCAGTCACACTATTGCCAACAAATTTATTATTGTCATTATAATCATGGGGGAGCTCTAAACCCGTAGGATTATACAGCGCATGTGGGGGTGGGGTGGATGGAAGGTATTCAGGCTTAATTCAGGGAACTGGAGCACAGACCCAATTCCTTAGATCAAGAGCCCCTCACCAGCGTCAAGGAACCTCCCTTGAGGGGATTGCCAACAAATGTAAGAAACCAGTCCTAATCCAAACTCCAGAAGTCTACAGAACTGTCTGTCAGGTTTACAGCTCTCCTTACGTAAGACTGACTGGGAGGAACTTAGACAACAAGGATCACTGCGCACACAAGAACGGTCAGATTTGCACAAGATGGCGCAGTTATTCTTTTTAACACGTTCTGCAAGCCAAGTACAACGTACAGTGGAAATCTCTTACACCAAATATCCTGTCGCCACATTGTAATGTCTCAGGTACCTGTGCCATGGACTTCCAGTTTATAAATTGAATATTGTATAATTTCGTCCTGACATCTTGCTTGTGTGTGTGTAATTGAAGGCTGGTTGAGACCGTAACGTTCCTTGGACCGAAGTTGGATCGAAACGTCGTCGTAAGCTCCTCTCTCCTATGAGCGAGTTATCTGTGTATTGTTCCAGTCAGGGTATTGTGCCTTTATATTCTTCGTTCCTTGGGTAGTTTGTAATTACAACTCGACTTTATTTTAAATACCTTTACATTTATTTATTTTTAAATAACAAAGATGTATTTTGATAATATATAAATTGATTCATCTTACCAGCAAATCTTTGCTTAATATTTAAAAAGGAT
>NC_091312.1:28340689-28363189 GCF_038502225.1 Cherax quadricarinatus
CGTTAGAACGTGTGACTTCTACTTATGAGGCTGGTGAGGGGCTCTGAATCCAGGGAATCCGATTCCCTGAATTAGGCCTGAATGCCTTCCATCCCCTCCCCCCACACTGGCGCTGCATAATCCCTACGAGTTTAGCGCTCCCCATGATATTAATAATAATAATAATTATAGTAATAATAATCTGCTTGTCAGAGGCACTACCAGTAGATCTTTTATGACTATATTAAACAATCGTAAAAGTTACGATTATTTATTCTAGATTCTTATATATTAATGTGTATATTAATTGGGGCAGTGATGTAATAAGAAAACTGATGTTTATTTGAAAAATACGTGGCAGTGATATGACTGGTAATTAATTTAATAAGAGATATGGCCACTCTTAGCTTCTATAATCATTACTACACGCTGCGGCATAGAATCAACCGATGTTGAACACATTTTGACAAATTCTTCATCGTGGTAGCAGATCCTAATAACAGCAGCAATGAGCTTCTCAACAGTTGAAAAGTCCTGTTTCGCGAGCCTGCGTTTGTTATTGCCCATAGATTCTCAATTGGTCAGGAGATTCCAGACGAATTTGGAAGAATGTCCGCGTCTTTTTTGGAATTGTAGCATGGAGCAAAATCCTGCTGGAAAATGCTTTCTTCATCCACAATGGATAGTATATGAGTTGCCAGGATTGCCTTGTACTTCTCACTGTTCATCGTTCCCTCAACAATAACAAACCGTTGAAGGCCTTTAACAAAACATCTTGTTTGGTGGGTGTTTTGGCGCTTGTTGAAAGTGTCCATTCCAAAAAGGTTCGCCTTTGCTCCGTATCGCTACATGTACTTCAAAATGCGCTACATCTGAAAATATAACTTTTTCTCCATTCATCTGCCGTCCATCCCTTATAATCAAGTGCCCACCGCAGAGGTTTTTCCTTCATGGTAGCAATCAATAATTGTTTCTTTATTGGCTTTCTGGCAGTTCTGCCAACTTCGAGGAGCCTTCGTAGAGCAGTTGAAGAGTCAACATTTATGCTAGCTAAAGTCAAATCTCTCTGTAGATTTTTGCTGAGTTTCTTGGGATCCTTCACTCTATTTCTTATGATATCCTTGTCATCGTGAAGTGTTGTCTTGTGTTTTCTTCCCCATCTTCCTCGACACAGAGTTCCATAATCACCACTCTCATCAGCTCTCTTCAGAGTCCGACCAACAGTTGACTTTGCTAGGCTCAAATTTTCGGCGACCTGTCTGATACTCACATCAGTATGTTTTCTAAGAGTTACAATACTTGCACGCTTCTTATGTGTAACATCCGTCATGAATTTTAGCAATAATCATGAACTGAAGGGGAAAATTTGGCGAAACCACATTCACTCACGGAACACGCTTGTAGGAATAGCCTTACAGAACAAAAGCTGTTGTAGCACTAACGAGAGTTGCAGGGTAACACCACGGCTGGTTGGTTGCCAAAAGTAGGTAGCAAACTCTTCTGAAAAGAATCCGAATTACATTAAGCCGGAAACTGACATATTATGAGGTAATCACAAAATTTATTCCTGTCCCAATTAATTTGCACACTACATACAATGCGTATGAATTGATTTAAAATTTCCCTTAAATTAATACTTTTTAATTTTGCACCAGAACAAATTTTACACTGTGTAAAGTAAAAGGACACAAGTGCAACTAATGTGACATATATTGTGGCAACGTTTAGCTCTCCAGGAGCTTTATCAAGCCATTACGGTAATGGCTTAATAAAGCTCGTGGAGAGCGAAACGTTGCCACAATATATGTCACATTAGTTGCACTTGTGTCCTTTTACTTTATATATTGTCGGTAATTCTACCAACTTTATTACAAATTTTACACTGTTACCTGACCTTGCTGAAATATACATAATACTACATTGCATAACCCTACCAAACCCGTCCAAGTTTAGCCTAGTAACTTTTGCACCCTGGTCATTACCCAGTGGTCATTACCGCTCCAGCAGTTGCTGGTTCTTTCCATAAATTTTGAGTGGTCATTAATGATCATGGATTACGGATCTGCGTTCAAGTCCCGCTGGTCATTACTGCTTTTGGGGTTAATGGCCCGGCCATCAAGCTCTAGTGGTCATTACATTTCAGGAGTAATATCTCTTTAATCAAGTCCCAGTGTAATATTTTTTTCGTTATTTGTCTGTTAGTCTATATAGGCATGATACACAAGTGATTATAATTACTAACTTTATATTTTACGAACCAAGACATGGAAAGAAATAATTATTCTTTAATACCTTTTGACTTCATGATGAGTTAAGAGAAACATTGGTTGTGAATCACTGAAGAAGAGATAAGATATTGAAGATAGGGAAAGTTAGTGAAGAGAGTAACTATCTTAGTTTTTAGTACCAGCTGGAGTATAGTGAATAGGTGAGGGTCCAAACATGATTGATGGTGAGGATACGGGTGGATGTTATGTATGGTGAGGTTACCAGCAGAGTAATGATGGATGTATCACCTGGAGGATCTATATTGATTGTATCATCTGGGCAGTGTATGAGTGTATGAACATTATTGATGTCTTTTTTTTGGCCTCAACGGACGTCTTCCGCCAAGACAAGGTGACCCTAAGAAAAAAAAAACACATTCACCATTCATTCATTCCTATACCAGTGGTCACTACTGCTGCTGAGGTCACTGGTTCCTACACCAGTGGTCACTACTGCTGCTGAGGTCACTAGTTCCTACACCAGTGGTCACTACTGCTGCTGAGGTCACTGGTTCCTACACCAGTGGTCACTACTGCTGCTGAGGTCACTAGTTCCTACACCAGTGGTCACTGCTGCTGCTGAGGTCACTGGTTCCTACACCAGTGGTCACTACTGCTGCTGAGGTCACTAGTTCCTACACCAGTGGTCACTACTGCTGCTGAGGTCACTGGTTCCTACACCAGTGGTCACTACTGCTGCTGAGGTCACTGGTTCCTAAACCAGTGGTCACTACTGCTGCTGAGGTCACTAGTTCCTACACCAGTGGTCACTACTGCTGCTGAGGTCACTGGTTCCTACACCAGTGGTCACTACTGCTGCTGAGGTCACTAGTTCCTACACCAGTGGTCACTACTGCTGCTGAGGTCACTAGTTCCTACACCAGTAGTCACTACTGCTGCTGAGGTCACTGGTTCCTACACCAGTGGTCACTACTGCTGCTGAGGTCACTGGTTCCTTCACCAGTGGTCACTACTGCTGCTGAGGTCACTGGTTCCTACACCAGTGGTCACTACTGTTGCTGAGGTCACTGGTTCCTATACCAGATGTCACTACTGCTGCTGAGGTCACTGGTTCCTACACCAGTGGTCACTACTGCTGCTGAGGTCACTAGTTCCTACACCAGTGATCACTGCTGCTGCTGAGGTCACTGGTTCCTACACCAGTGGTCACTACTGCTGCTGAGGTCACTGGTTCCTACACCAGTGGTCACTACTGCTGCTGAGGCCACTGGTTCCTACACCCATGGTCACTACTGCTGCTGAGGTCACTGGTTCCTAAACCAGTGGTCACTACTGCTGCTGAGGTCACTAGTTCCTACACCAGTGGTCACTACTGCTGCTGAGGTCACTGGTTCCTACACCAGTGGTCACTACTGCTACTGAGGTCACTAGTTCCTACACCAGTGGTCACTACTGCTGCTGAGGTCACTAGTTCCTACACCAGTGGTCACTGCTGCTGCTGAGGTCACTGGTTCCTACACTAGTGGTCACTACTGCTGCTGAGGTCACTGGTTCCTACACCAGTGGTCACTACTGCTGCTGAGGTCACTGGTTCCTACACCAGTGGTCACTACTGCTGCTGAGGTCACTGGTTCCTAAACCAGTGGTCACTACTGCTGCTGAGGTCACTAGTTCCTACACCAGTGGTCACTACTGCTGCTGAGGTCACTGGTTCCTACACCAGTGGTCACTACTGCTGCTGAGGTCACTAGTTCCTACACCAGTGGTCACTACTGCTGCTGAGGTCATTAGTTCCTACACCAGTGGTCACTACTGCTGCTGAGGTCACTGGTTCCTTCACCAGTGGTCACTGCTGCTGCTGAGGTCACTGATTCCTACACCAGTGGTCACTACTGCTGCTGAGGTCACTAGTTCCTACACCAGTGGTCACTGCTGCTGCTGAGGTCACTGGTTCCTACACCAGTGGTCACTACTGCTGCTGAGGTCACTGGTTCCTACACCAGTGGTCACTACTGCTGAGGTCACTGGTTCCTACACCAGTGGTCACTACTGCTGCTGAGGTCACTAGTTCCTACACCAGTGGTCACTACTGCTGCTGAGGTCACTGGTTCCTACACCAGTGGTCACTACTGCTGCTGAGGTCACTAGTTCCTACACCAGTGGTCACTACTGCTGCTGAGATCACTGGTTCCTACAACAGTGGTCACTACTGCTGCTGAGGTCACTAGTTCCTACACCAGTGGTCACTACTACTGCTGAGGTCACTAGTTTCTACACCAGTGGTCACTACTGCTGCTGAGGTCACTGGTTCCTACACCAGTGGTCACTACTGCTGCTGAGGTCACTGGTTCCTACACCAGTGGTCACTACTGCTGCTGAGGTCATTGGTTCCTTCACCAGTGGTTACTACTGCTGCTGAGGTCACTGGTTCCTACACCAGTGGTCACTACTGCTGCTGAGGTCACTAGTTCCTACACCAGTGGTCACTACTGCTGCTGAGGTCACTGGTTCCTACACCGGTGGTCACTACTGCTGCTGAGGTCACTGGTTCCTACACCAGTGGTCACTACTGCTGCTGAGGTCACTGGTTCCTTCACCAGTGGTCACTACTGCTGCTGAGGTCACTGGTTCCTACACCAGTGGTCACTACTGCTGCTGAGGTCACTGGTTCCTACACCAGTGGTCACTACTGCTGCTGAGGTCACTGGTTCCTACACCAGTGGTCACTACTGCTGCTGAGGTCACTGGTTCCTACACCAGTGGTCACTACTGCTGCTGAGGTCACTGGTTTCTACACCAGTGGTCACTACTGCTGCTGAGGTCACTGGTTCCTACACCAGTGGTCACTACTGCTGCTGAGGTCACTAGTTCCTACACCAGTGGTCACTACTGCTGCTGAGGTCACTGGTTCCTACACCAGTGGTCACTACTGCTGCTGAGGTCACTGGTTCCTACACCAGTGGTCACTACTGCTGCTGAGGTCACTGGTTCCTTCACCAGTGGTCACTACTGCTGCTGAGGTCACTGGTTCCTACACCAGTGGTCACTACTGCTGCTGAGGTCACTTGTTCCTACACCAGTGGTCACTACTGCTGCTGAGGTCACTGGTTTCTACACCAGTGGTCACTACTGCTGCTGAGGTCACTGGTTCCTACACCAGTGGTCACTACTGCTGCTGAGGTCACTAGTTCCTACACCAGTGGTCACTACTGCTGCTCAAGTCACTGGTTCCTACACCAGTGGTCACTACTGCTGCTGAGGTCACTGGTTCCTACACCAGTGGTCACTACTGCTGCTCAAGTCACTGGTTCCTACACCAGTGGTCACTACTGCTGCTGAGGTCACTGGTTCCTTCACCAGTGGTCACTACTGCTGCTGAGGTCACTGGTTCCTACACCAGTGGTCACTACTGCTGCTGAGGTCACTGGTTCCTACACCAGTGGTCACTACTGCTGCTGAGGTCACTGGTTCCTACACCAGTGGTCACTACTGCTGCTGAGGTCACTGGTTCCTTCACCAGTGGTCACTACTGCTGCTGAGGTCACTGGTTCCTACACCAGTGGTCACTACTGCTGCTGAGGTCACTGGTTCCTTCACCAGTGGTCACTACTGCTGCTGAGGTCACTGGTTCCTTCACCGGTGGTCACTACTGCTGCTGAGGCCACTGGTTCCTACACCAGTGGTCACTACTGCTGCTGAGGTCACTGGTCCCTACACCAGTTGTCACTACTGCTGCTGATGTCACTGGTTCCTACACCAGTGGTCACTACTGCTGCTGAGGTCACTGGTTCCTACACCAGTGGTCACTGCTGCTGCTGAGGTCACTGGTTCCTACACCAGTGGTCACTACTGCTGCTGAGATCACTGGTTCCTTCACCAGTGGTCACTACTGCTGCTGAGGTCACTGGTTCCTACACCAGTGGTCACTACTGCTGCTGAGGTCACTGGTTCCTACACCAGTGGTCACTGCTGCTGCTGAGGTCACTGGTTCCTTCACCAGTGGTCACTACTGCTGCTGAGGTCACTGGTTCCTACACCAGTGGTCACTACTGCTGATGAGGTCACTGGTTCCTATATCAGTGGTTACTCCTGCTGCTGAGGTCACTGGTTCCTACACCAGTGGTCACTACTGCTGCTTAGGTCACTGGTTCCTACACTAGTGGTCACTGCTGCTGCTGAGGTCACTGGTTCCTTCATCAGTGGTCACTACTGCTGCTGAGGTCACTGATTCCTTCACCAGTGGTCACTACTGCTGATGAGGTCACTGGTTCCTACACCAGTGGTCACTACTGCTGCTGAGGTCACTGGTTCATACAGCCGTGGTCACTACTGCTGCTGAGGTCACTGGTTCCTACAGCAGTGGTCACTACTGCTGCTGAGGTCACTGGTTCCTACAGCAGTGGTCACTTCTGCTGATGCTTCTAAAGTCAATTACTAATCCTTCTTCCGAACTCAACATTACTTGTGTAATGCTTAACTCCGGAAACAGCAACAACAGCAGATGCAGTTATTCCGATGGACTCTTGCTTACATCCGTCAGTGGATTCATTTTGTGATACTTTTTTCCCAACAAATATCACTTACCAACTAATGTGCTTATTTCATCCCATGATATTCATTAAGGTTATTTTGTATCATCTATCACACCTTCCTTTCGCACAAGGCGAAATTGCAGTGTACGGATTTGGAAGAAGCCTCTCCAGTATTTTCTAACTGGGATTTATTATATATCATTTTCACCTGCTTTCTAAGGAATGCAGTTTGAGTGATTTTAGGAATCCCAAATAATGGTGATGCTTGAAATATTATGGGCAGTGGAAATTCTCTGTACCATCGGCAAATCTGCAATTTTTCCAGTCTAGAGAGTAAATGTGCCTAAAATTTACCGTCATTGGGACTGCATTTCTTTTTTTGAAGGTTTTAGTTATCCAGACTATAATTTTTCTTGAGACAGTGAATGTAATGATTTTGTTCTCCTTGAATATAAAATTTTCTGACATGGTTACCCCTAGGCTCCAGAAGGATCAGTACTGGGAACCCTACTGTGTCTAATACATGTAAATGACTTCCCAGAAGGGATCGAGTCCTATTTTTGTCTTCATACTGATGCTGTAAAATTAATGAGAGGGATGAGAACAGGAGAGGGGAAAGACAGGCTTCAAACAAGAGCGGGACAAGCTACTAGGATAGTCCACCAAGTTTCTTTTAGAATTCATTCAAAGGAGAGAAGCTACAAATATTAGTGGGGAAAAAATAGTCCTGAGGTTAACATGGCGGAGGTTAAGATCAATTATCAAACTTTAGCATCATATGCGAGACTAGAAAGCCTCAGAAAAGCTTTCATTAATCTCACAATAAATTCTTTAATATTATTAATGATGTGCCAGGAATATTTTCAAGTATTTGGCCCCAAAGCTGAGAGGAATGCACAACAAAGAGAGACTAATGAAACTGAATTTGATAATCTTGTCATGTATAGGGACTGTTCACTCGTACTTCTCAAATTTTTGGTTGCAAAAAAGGCTCGGATTTCAGCTAGGCAGCCGTAGGATCTGAGCCTATGTTGCTAATCTGCCGGGTCTAATGTCATGTTGGTCGACTGTAATAGGATGTGGCCTTTTCCCAGGTTATCCAGGTGTTTGGGAATGGCTTTCTAATTCGAGTCGATGTGGTTCGCCGGTAATGTCTTGGCCCGGATCTTGTCCACAAGGAAGAGAGTGAAGGAGGGAGGGAATGAGTAAGTCATTTGGGACCTGCATGGTCTAGAGGGCAGTTATATGCCTAATGTCTGCTTCAAGGAGGCAGAACTCTAGTTGGCTGGTGGCTCAGAGTAGATGTCCGTACACGAACTTGTATAATTTCCGCCACTAGGACAGTGTCCTCCATCGAAGACACCAAATCTTTAAATGGGCCGCAGAAAACAATATGAAGTTCAATGAAGGTACAAATTTCAACTACTCATATATGGAAAACTTGAGGAAATTAAAACTTTATCAGAGTATAAAACAAATTCTAACCACATAACAGAGTCGAAAACTAATGTGAAGGACCTGGGAATGATAATGTCAGAGGATCTCACCTTCAAAGACCACAACAATGTATCTACCTCATCTACTAGAAAAATGATAGGATTGATAATGAGAACCTTCAAAATTAGGAACGCCAAGCCCATGATTCTCTTCAAATCGCTTGCTCTCTCTAGGCTAGAATACTGCTGTACACTAACTGCCCCATTCAAGGCAGGCAAAATTGCTGACCTGGAGAATGTACAGAGAACTTTCACCTAAATTACTGGTAACGGTTGAAGTCCCTTGATTTGTATTCTCTGGAACGCAGGCGAGAAAGATGCATGATAATATACACTTGGAAAATTTTAGAGGGATTAGTACCAAACTTGCACACGAAATTCACTCCCTACGAAAGCAAAAGACTCGGCAGGAGATGCAACATTCCCCACGAGTACACTAAGAGACAACACAATAAGTGTCAGGGGCCCAAGACTGTTCAACTGCCTCCCAGCATACACATGGGGGATTACCAACAGACCTTTGGCTGTCTTCAAGAAGGTACTAGACAGACACGTAAAGCCAGTACTTGATCAGCTGGGCTGTGGTTCGTACGTCGTTTTACGTGCGGCCAGCAGTAACAACCTGGTTGATCAGACCCTGATCCACCACGAGGCCTGGTTTCAGACCGGGCCTTGGGGACGTTGACTCCCGAAACCCTCTCCAGGTAAACTCCAGGTAATTTCCAAACTCTGGTAAATATAATAAAGTTTTAGTGAGTGTAATATTTATTGCTAAGACTGTAATGTGAAGTGTAATGTAAAAGTTTACTCATTCTTTTCATTATTCATTAAATAATTGTCCTTTTTGACTCGATTAATCCCTCTTTATTCCCTCAATTTTTTATATTTATTCTTTTATTTATTTCATATTGAACGGTTATCTAACATTCTGCCAAACTGTTTCTTTTGTCACTTTACTGCTACTGATAAAATTCTTGCATTTCCATGGGTAATTCTATAGAACAGATCCAAGTGGCGTACTGCCGACGGTAACGAAGAGCAGGTAGGCAGTATTTAAATATAATCTACCAGACATTGCAGCAACATGGGACCTTCATTCAGAGAATACGCTACGCTACTCCTACAAACTTACGATTGCCCTAACAGACACAATTCTCGACGAAGATACACTGAAGACATTGTGTCTACTACCCATTTCACATAATTTGAAGAATCCTTCCCATCCTCACTCCTGTGCGACTGGAAGAGCGTTGCATCACACTCTCTAGCATCAAGGAAGCTTTATATAATGCTAGGAACAGGGGATTTATCATCAATGAACGCTTGGTGGAATACAGCATAATGATTATCTCCTTTTGGCAATGAACACCTGGGCAGAAACCTAGAGCACACACAAGCTCTATCGACTCTGCTCACACAACACCTGGAGAGAATAAAGATTCCCGACACTTCTCCATAAAGACTTTATCCATCATGAAGACCAAGGCCTGGTGTTTAGGGCTTAAATTTACTAAAAGAATATCCATAAACCGAAGCAAAACATCGCCCTGGTTACATGCAGTTACCGTCACAGACACTCCGAATTCTAGATAGATTTTATAAAGGGTATGCTGACATACCTGTGTACCTGTGACATACCTGTTTACCTGTGACATACCTGTAGCTCTCTAGGAACCTTCTAAATCGACAAACCACTGGCACACACTATAATACAAGGACACTCTTTGCAATAGAGTTGTACAGGAATGTGAAAAGACCAGTGAGGCGCAGACCTAAGCAAGTGAACAAAAATATTTGAACAGAGTTTAAGCAAGTGAGTAAAAATTTTAGAATATTGGTTAAGCAAGTGATTTAAAACACTAGAAAAGTGTTTCAGCGAGCAAAAAACAATGCTAGAAGAGTGTTAAAGCAAGTGAACAAAAATGTGAGAAGTGTTAAAGCAGGTGAACAAAAATGTTAGAAGTGTTAAAGCAGGTGAACAAAAATGTGAGAAGTGTTAAAGCAGGTGAACAAAAATGTTAGAAGTGTTAAAGCAGGTGAACAAAAATGTGAGAAGTGTTAAAGCAGGTGAACAAAAATGTTAGAAGTGTTAAAGCAGGTGAACAAAAAGCATTTGAACACTAGATTAAAAATATTAGAACAGTTCAAAACAAAGACAGAAGCGCGAGAGCGCTGAAGTACAAAACTAAAATAAATATACCTGATAATGGGCTTTTGTTGTGCTCTCCCCCCCGACACACTCTCGTTCCTGGAAAAAGAAACACCATTAAAAATGTACTTCCATGCCAGTGCCAGCCATGACTGAAACAATTAGTGCCTGAGAGCAAGTCCCCCTCTCCATTAGCATGAGAGTTTTTGTTCAGTAATTGCTTCATGTGGTCCATGAAGCCGCACGTAAACAACCCGGGTAGTTTATTTCATCGTAAACCAGCTGCCATTATCACGTCCAACCCCGAGGTACTCTCCCCCACCACCACGGCTGTAGTGGTAGTTGTCCGGTTCCACACTGCTGTAGTGGTTCAACTGCAGGATAGTAAGTACTAATTCCACCGTAGTAAGATAGTTGTATCTCCACTATTATCTTCATGTACGGTTATATACATGTACGCCAGACTCACTTTCTTGTGCGTCTCCAGCACCACCACTACTACCACTACCACCACTACCACTACCACCACCATCACCACGACTAGCACCACCACCACTAGCGCAACCACCACTAGCACCACCACCACTACCACCACCGCTACTACCACCACCACTACCACCACCACCACCATCACTAGCACCACCACCACTACCACCACCACCACTACCACCACCACTACCACCACCACCACCACCACCACCACCACCACTCACTACCACCACTCACCACCACCACTCACTACCACCACTCACCACCACCACTCACTACCACCACTCACTACCACCACTCACCACCACCACTTACCACCACCACTCCTACCACCACCACCACTCACCACCACCACTCCTACCACCTCCACTACCACCACTACCACTACCACCACCACCACTAGCACCACTAGCACCACCACCACTACCACAACTACCACCACTACCATCACCACTACCACCACCACTACCACTTCTACCACCACCACCACCACCACTATCACCACTACCACCACTCACTACCACCACCACCACCACTATCACCACTACCACCACTCACTGCCACCACCACCACTATCACCACTACCACCACCACTAGCACCACCACCACCACCCCCACCACTACCACTACCACCACAACTACTACCACCACCACTACCACCACAACTACTACCACCACCACCACCACCACCACCACCACTACAACCACCACCACCACCACCACTACAACCACCACCACTACTACCACCACTCACTATCACCACCACCACCACCACTACCACTACTACCACCACTCACTATCACCACCACCACCACCACTACCACTACTACCACCACCACTCACTATTACCACCACCACCACCACTACTACCACCACCACCACTACCACTACTACCACCACTACCACCACTCACTATCACCACCACCACGACTACCACCACAACTACTACCACCACCACCACCACTACTACCACCACCACTACCACCACTACCACCATTACTACCACCACCACTACCACCACTACCACCACTACCACCACCACTACCACCACAACTACTACCACCACCACCACAACTACTACCACCACCACCACTACTACCACCACCACCACCACCACTACACCAACCTTACCACCCACCACAACCAAACTACAACCAATTTTGATACATTTAAATATCTCACATACCCTTTCCGCTCTCGATGACTATTCAAAACTCCCCTTTCCCTGTCTCTCTCTCTGTCTCTCTATCTCTCTCTATCTCTCTCTCTCTCTCTCTCTCTCTCTCTCTCTCTCTCTCTCTCAATCAGCACCTGGACAATACAGAAACGCACTGAAGCGATCACCTGATAGTCACATTCATCTAACCTTTTATTAGATACCTCGACGTTTATATTGTGTTTCAGCACTGCCGGAAAAGAGCAACATTTTCTACCAGCGCTCAAACACCGCACCTGTTGAGCACCATAACAATACCAGCGAATTCATCGCTTTTGTATTTTTTTTTAGAGTTTTGTCAGAGGTTACGGCCTGTACATTAGGTGCCCTGACGATGTGTTATATTCCCATGTGATGAATAACTGGCTGGCAATTATATGTTAGGAACTATAACTGAATGGTTAATGTTATGGATCGGGTAGTGCAGGAGCTTATAGTTGAGCCAGGTCATATGTGGGTCATTGTTGCTTATGGGAGAATTTCTCACGGCAGGTGACACCCCTGGCTGGTCTCTTATCAAGAATATTATACCTTGATTATATCCTACCCTGGAGCGCTGTGTATCCCTTTTGGGTTTAGAGCTTAGTTATGATTATAATAATAAGAACACGGCAGGTGAGCTTCAAAAAGCTGACCCATGAGCTGAACGCTGTCCAATAAAGCCTTGCCGTACTGAAAGTGCCTTTGTACTGCCGCTCTCACTGGCATCTTTACATCTTTTACAGCAGCCGTGAGTTAACGAAGCACCGGCTCTTGCTCGGGGAAAGTAGCCAACTAGGTGTACTTTAGACGTTGTGGTGGTGCTGGTGGTTTGGTGTTATTAAATCGTAACTAGCAGTGATATACACAACTCAGAGGTGAAAAATAAATGTCACAATATCATAGCTGGAACGAATTTACAACTAACCCATGAGCTGGAAATGGTTTCCCTTTGCCAATATGTAGGTCGGTTGTATAGTGTCACATAAAGATCACGGGAAACACTGCAAAACCACGAGAATAAACAGATACACGATGAATAAAGGAATAAGGAAGATGGTATAGTATACCGGAGACTAAATAAACAGAGCATCTCTGGATTTTAGAGTTTACACTTAAAGTGCACACTTCGGCACTTCAGTTTTCCGGCGGCGGACAGCGAGTGGCGGCAGGTAAAGTTCCAGCCATTACGGTAACTTAGTTGTTTTTCATGGATCCTGGTTTCGGTACCTGGGCTTTCAATGGTACCTATAGTGACCTGGACACTTCCCTAGTCTAATTCTTGTGTGCTGCTGTGCCTCAGGTCCTGTATGTTTGTTCCCAGGCTCATGGCCCTTATCGTTTCTCAGATTTAGATTATGTAAAGCGGAGCGAGTTTATTGGTCAGCGCCACTCATACTGTGATAATTTTTCAGATTTAATGATGTAATTGCAACAAACTTTATGGCCACACCTACCACACTGGATTACCACATGTATAATTATTTATATAATAATTCACATTAAAGTGCTGATAGATCATTTCTCATGAAGATTATCATAAATCCTTCAGATTATATATATATATATATATATATATATATATATATATATATATATATATATATACAAATATATATATATAAAAAATATATATATATATATATATACAGATATATATATATATATATATACATATATATATATATATATATATATATATATATATATATATATACAGTGGACCCTCGAATTTAGTAGTGCCTTTTCTGTATGCAAAACTATTTTTATTATCTATAAAATGTATGTTTTGTTAATATTTCCCAGAGGAAATAATGTAAATCTAATTAAACCATTCCAGACACGCAAAAATATTAACAAACAATACATTTTATAGATAAAAATAATTTTGCATACAGAAAAGGCACTACTAAATTCGAGGGCCCACTGGTTCCTTGATAATGTGAGAAATCACGAAACCGCTTGGAATGTCACAGTAGATATTCAACGAGACCAACAGTTTTTAGAGCCTAACTGAACCACTTTCCAAAAATTTATTTAGAAGCTGTATAATTGCTCTTGTCTCTTTACCACCAAGCCCAGCTTCAGGATACACATAGAGGAATCCCTTGAAACAAGGCACAGGTAATATAGTGGTAGAGTATCACGAGAGTACGTTAACAACACACACATGACGAGTTGTGCAGACTTTTCCCGTCTCTTATTGTGAAGATGTTATGACGATTAAACCTCCAGAAACCAGAGTCAAAGAACATAGTAACGCATGACGGAGCGACGACACTAACAACGCATGTACTCTGCACCGCAACACCGAGAACCACATCACTTGGGAGATGGTGAAAGATCCTGACCTTTTGATGAATGCTGTTGGTTGTGGCTATTACTGCGGATTTTAAACATAATGTGCCGGGACGGTCACTTTCTCAAGAGGCCACACACGTCATCAAATATAATATTAATCAATAACGTTAATAAATAGCATTAATCAAGAGGTCAGGATTTTTCACATCATTTTTTAACCTCCTTAAAAAGAAAACCATGTCTGGTTCCCTTTAGGAACTGATGAAGTCTTTGTGGACGACACGTCTTCACAAGAAAATTCCATAACATACATTGCGTGTCTGATTGGCAAGTCACTGGGAGGTTAACTGGTGAAGAAAAATACCCGTAATACATCTGACAATGAGGTGACAGGAAGTAAGGTGGGAAACGTTCAAATCTGAACGAATTATCACTGGTGGTGGGAGGATGGTTGCCTACAGACATGTGTGGATCAGCGCCAGCTATGAATTTATTAGTGTCTCTGCTAGCGCTTCCGCTTCCGGCTCTCGTTCTCCGACTCTCTCTCTCTCTCTCTCTCTCTCCTTTTTTTTCCTGCCACTCTGCTTTCTTTTTCCTGGTGTCTGAGGTTTTGCCAGTCTTTATCTCGCTGTCAGTTCTCTATGCAAGAACATATATAGTTGTAATATCGTATTTCGTTTTACAAATAAAATGTGACCTCCAGAAAAACTTTCTTCAATTAATGAGTTAATATTTTGATTCAGAACACATATTAACTCGATGAAAACAACCTTCATTTTCTAAGAATTTTTTTCTGACGACCGTCTATTGCTCCATCATTCCAGCAACACTCGTTTTCGTCTACTACTTAGTATTGCTTTCAGCAAATACTTGCTAGTAAGAAATATAATTTCTTAATTCCTCTCTCATCTGAAACATATGTCAGCCATATTTCTCCATCTGTCTTATGTCATCGGTCAAGATGCTGCAAATGTTTCTGGTACACAGCTAGGCTCTTCTTCCTGTCTACATTATCCGGAATACTTTACACTATATCACTT
The DNA here is from genome assembly GCF_038502225.1 of Cherax quadricarinatus. Taxonomy (NCBI): domain Eukaryota; kingdom Metazoa; phylum Arthropoda; class Malacostraca; order Decapoda; family Parastacidae; genus Cherax; species Cherax quadricarinatus. The sequence goes on from NC_091312.1 coordinate 28,356,099, forward strand.
CACTCACTAGCAAGTTATTCTATATTTTCAACTTGTTCATAGAGCATCCATGAATCCCCTCGTATAATTTTCGCCACTGAGATGCAAGCCTCTGGTGATGTCCTGTATTCATTATTGATGCTGAAAAAAATTCGCGAATCTGAGGTCATTGTATATTGTTAGGTATATAATGACCTTGCATGGTTGTAGTTAGATATATCGTGTCTTGTAAATTTCTCTCACCCTCTCCTCTCTTTCCTCTGCATTCTACAAATAATTTCTCTTGCTCTCACCTAAGATGGACATGTCTTCATAAAAATTCCATTTCTCCTGTGGATGGGATAGGTTATCCTGAGAGATGGTAATTCCCTAGTGACAGGAATTTCCATTATGCTGGAAGGAAACCTTTGAAGCTGCCGTAGTTAATGAACCTCTAATAGAATATTTGACGATATCCTCATTGCTCTGTTAAAGTCTTCCAGCTCAGGCTGACCGATTTCAACACTGTGCATAAGTCCCATCCTAAATGATGGAGTATGACAAGGAAAAAAAAAATTTTCTTTCCATTTTGTAACTATCTTTTAGAATAAAGTAGCTGCATATTGCTGATGTATCCAATATTGTTTAAAAAAATAAGTGAGTGACTCTCCACAAAGGTGCTTCTAAGGCTTTTCGAGAGAGGCTGAAGAACTCCTGCCATACTCGATAGAACGTCTAACTGGACCAGATACTGAAAGGTAAGCAGCAAGCCGCATGTATGATATGTCAAAGACATTTAGACAGGGCAAAACTTTTTTCTTTTTTAAATGACGCTCGTGAAGCTCTCACTGAGAGAAACGTCGTTTTTAATGAGGGTTTGTTGCATGTAGGTCTTTCATTTGCTGCAACAGCAGGTATGTTGAGACCCCTCGTTGATTTCAGAGGTCGGTGGAGATCTGCAAAGCGGTCTGATCAGCGGGTTTTGAATATTAAATTTAGGCATTTTGTGATGATAATTAGACATATTTTTTTTATTTTACATTATACTGCTGGTCCCAGAGAACAGCCAGGGCCCTTCTGCGGGTATATAAGAAAATAATCTTTGCTGGCAGGAAAGTATTATAATTATTATTATTCATAAAGACGCGCTAAGAAAAAGTGGGATTACACAACACCTAAGAAATTTGAGGCAATAAGATTTGCTCCGAGCAAGGGGAGAGTAACTTCACTTCTTTGGATCAAGAGCCTTGCATCAGCCCCAAAACTTTCCTCTTGAAGATGGCAACTGGTAACGGAGGGAGAAAAGAACGAGATGGATGCGGGATAGTGTCAGTGATGGTGAGAGGAGACGCCCTTTACGTTACCCATAATACCTCGGGGTTGATTGTTTTTGTTTATGCTGTGCACCGTAATGAAAGGGAGAATAATGGATGTCACACTAAATAATAGGCGAGTCAATATTTACTTCCTCTTTTAAAGTTAGAGTAGCGGAGGTAAGTTCATGGTGTTCGGTGTTCAGTATTTATTCTACCAAATATTTTTTTTGCTGATCCCCAGTGTATGGCACTTGTTGCTATGTCTTTTAATCAATTCTACTACAAAGTTTAAAAATATAGTATAAATAGATGGGATATTATGACTATAGATTTGCTGCCATAAACATGACGTGTGTGTGTGTGTATGCTAATCAATCTCTAGTCATCAATACAATTACTAAGTAAACATTCTTGTTTAACTCCATACCTATAATTTATACCCGCCTACCGACACCTCTCCCTGAGGAATAATCAGCAACAATAAGAACACCATTACATCACACCAGCCTGGAAGCCCACAGCCTCGCTACTTATCCTGTCTCTGGGTACAGATCAAAACTTTTATTACAGACGAAGATTCTCGGTAATACCTGTCATCCATCATGCAATCACTCGACCCCTCGAGTAATGGAAAACGTAAACACTAGGTCGCGGTCAACGACTCTCTCAAGGCCATTCCTCGCTCCCACCACCACCATAACATTCAGCTGCTACCAAAAACAGACTGACGCCTGAACACCATAACAATTCTTAAAACTCCCCAACCCTTCCCTCTCCACTTGCGCAACCTACCCCTTCCATCTCCTCAGTACCATCCTTCCACCTACTTAGCTTTAAAACCCCCACACCTACCCAAACCCAGCCATCTACCTCGTCAGTTACCCACCACTCTGCCAGGATGTTGTGGCGGTCGATGGATGTTGATACAAGAAATCATGGCAATCTTGAAGGGGAAAATTGATGTGAAGATGAAGGAAGTGACGAAGCATGTCTAGCGTGTGGTATAAGCGATTGGGGTGACGTGAGAGGGAGAGAAATGACGTGAGAGAGAGAGAGAAGTGACGCGAGAAGGAGAGAGGCAAGATGTGAGGGAGAGAAATAAACACAAATCTTATTTATATTGAAGGATATTCTTTGAAAGAATATAATGAAAAAAGGAAATTAGTTAAAAGAGGATCAGTACAGTGTTATGGTAGAGGAGAAAAATTGTGTGTGTGTGTGTGTGAGAGAGAGAGAGAGAGAGAGAGAGAGAGAGAGAGAGAGAGAGAGAGAGAGAGAGAGAGAGAGAGAGAGAGAGAGAGAGAGAGAGAGAGAGAGAGGAAAGTAAAGTACAGATAGATTGTTAAAGGTCTGCTAAGAGAGAATGTTAAAGGTCCTTTAAGAGAGGAAATGATGGGTGGAAATCTGATGTAGTGAATGTTGAAGCCAACCGAGAGAATGAAAACTGTGATGTCTAAAGAGTTTAATCAGGAAATTCATATTATTCTACAGTGCTTCACATTTTTTCCATACCAGTTGAGACTTGGAAAATGAAACATGACAGTTTGACTTTTTTGATTAATTACTTGAAATATAATCTATATATTTTATGTTCCCCCCAATAAAATCAGCGATCTCCTCTGAATGAATTATATTTTATATTACATTATAATATTGCCAGTTGGTGACTAGTTGGTGCAGTATGTTGAACTGAGAATAGCATAGTAGTGAGTGTATACACGATAATACTACAAGTGAGTAGTTAGAATTATTAATATAACACGTAATTACTGTGTCCTTATGAGTAACAAGTATGGAGGGCTTATAAAACAAGCTATAATGCGAGTAAAATATAATAATCTTACTGTTTATGAGTGGAGAAAGAGAAAGAATAGCGACTGCCTTTGTTCTAGGGATCATTGACCTGTGGTTCAAGCAAACAGCACCTGACTGATTGGAAAGACTTTTATGAGACTCACACCGGACAGGTGTGTTATAAATTAGTATCTCAATATTTAAAGGTGTTAGAATTGATATACGATACTACTGACTCATAATTTAGCCAAGGCGGAGTATTGTACACAGATATTTGCTTTAAAGACAAAGGAGGGACCTAGAATTGTAAATTCGACTGCGACTCACCCTCTAACAATATGCTGGTTGCATTTCATTGTTTTCGGCAGCTTCTGATGTGCGTTCCTGGTGAGTGTTTCTTGCCTTCCAAGGAATGAGGAGAATGAGCCAAGGGTTCCCAAAAGCAACATATTCTATGATCACATGTTCACTCATCTAGATTCAACCTGTGTCAAACCTGTGTCACTCCTGTGTATAAATTTGATTTAGTCTCCGTATTATTGCTCAAGTTCTCACTAAGAAGCCGTATAGCCCTTGTGGCTTAGCGCTTCTTTTTGATTATAAAAATCTCACTAAGAAACATTATATATATATATATATATATATATATATGTATATATATGTTTATATATATGTATATATATGTATATATATATATATATGTATATGTATATATATGTATATATATATATGTATATATATGTATATATATGTATATATATATATATATATATATATATATGTATATATATATGTATATATATATATATGTATTTATATGTATATATATATATGTAGTATATATTTATAGGTAGTAGGTTGGTAGACAGCAACCACCCAGGGAGGTACTACCGTCCTGCCAAGTGAGTGTAAAACGAAGCCTGTGATTGTTTTACATAATGGTAGGATTGCTGATGTCTTTTGTCTGTCTCATAAATATGCAAGATTACAGGCATGTCTTGCTACTTCTACTTACACTTAGGTCACACTACACATACATGTACACATTTATTTATACACACTCATCTGAGTTTTCTTTGATTTTATCTTAATAGTTCTTGGTCTTATTAATTTTCCTTTTATATCCATGGGGAAGTGGAATAAGAATCTTTCCTCCGTAAGCCATGCGTGTTGTAAAAGTCAACTAAAATGCCGGGAACAATGGGCTAGTAACCCCTTTTCCTGTAAAGATTACTAAAAAGAATAAGAAGAAGAAAATTGTCAAAGTGGGAAGTCTGAATGTGCGTGGATGTTGTGCAGATGATAAGAAAGAGATGATTGTGGATGTTATGAATGAGAAGAAGCTGGATGTCCTGGCTTTAAGTGAAACAAAGCTGAAGGGGGTGGGAGAGTTTCAGTGGATAGGAATAAATGGGATTAGGTCAGGGGTTTCAAATAGAGTTAGAGCTAAAGAAGGAGTAGCAATAATGTTGAAGGATAAGCTATGGCAGGAAAAGAGGGACTATAAATGTATTAATTCAAGGATTATGTGGAGTAAAATAAAGATTGGATGTGAAAAGTGGGTTATAATAAGCGTGTATGCACCTGGAGAAGAGAGAAGTGTAGAGGAGAGAGAGAGATTTTGGGAAATGTTGAGTGAATGCGTGGGGAGTTTTGAATCAAGTGTGAGAGTAATGGTGGTTGGGGATTTCAATGCTAAAGTGGGTAAAAATGTTATGGAAGGAGTAGTAGGTAAATTTGGGGTGCCAGGGGTAAATGTAAATGGGGAGCCTTTAATTGAGCTATGTGTAGAAAGAAATTTGGTAATAAGTAATACATATTTTATGAAAAAGAGGATAAATAAATATACAAGGTATGATGTAGCACGTAATGAAAGTAGTTTATTAGATTATGTATTGGTGGATAAAAGGTTGATGGGTAGGCTCCAGGATGTACATGTTTATAGAGGGGCAACTGATATATCGGATCATTATTTAGTTGTAACTACAGTTAGAGTAAGAGGTAGATGGGAAAAGAGGAAGGTGGCAACAACAAGTAAGAGGGAGGTGAAAGTGTATAAACTAAGGGAGGAGGAAGTTCGGGTGAGATATAAGCGACTATTGGCAGAAAGGTGGGCTATTGCAAAGATGAGTAGTGGGGGGGTTGAAGAGGGTTGGAATAGTTTTAAAAATGCAGTATTAGAATGTGGGGCAGAAGTTTGTGGTTATAGGAGGGTGGGGGCAGGAGGAAAGAGGAGTGATTGGTGGAATGATGAAGTAAAGGGTGTGATAAAAGAGAAAAAGGTAGCTTATGAGAGGTTTTTACAAGGCAGAAGTGTTATAAGAAGAGCAGAGTATATGGAGAGTAAAAGAAAGGTAAAGAGAGTGGTGAGAGAGTGCAAAAGGAGAGCAGATGATAGAGTGGGAGAGGCACTGTCAAGAAATTTTAATGAAAATAAGAAAAAATTTTGGAGTGAGTTAAACAAGTTAAGAAAGCCTAGGGAAAATATGGATTTGTCAGTTAAAAACAGAGTAGTTAGTAGATGGGGAGATGGAGGTATTGGGTAGATGGCGAGAATATTTTGAGGAACTTTTAAATGTTAAGGAAGAAACAGAGGCAGTAATTTCATGCACTGGTCAGGGAGGTATACCATCTTTTAGGAGTGAAGAAGAGCAGAATGTAAGTGTGGGGGAGGTACGTGAGGCATTACGTAAAATGAAAGGGGGTAAAGCAGCTGGAACTGATGGGATCGTGACAGAAATGTTCAAAGCAGGGGGGGATATAGTGTTGGAGTGGTTGGTACTTTTGTTTAATAAATGTATGAAAGAGGGGAAGGTACCTAGGGATTGGCAGAGAGCATGTATAGTCCCTTTATATAAAGGGAAAGGGGACAAAAGAGACTGTAAAAATTATAGAGGAATAAGCTTACTGAGTATACCAGGAAAAGTGTACGGTAGGGTTATAATTGAAAGAATTAGAGGTAAGACAGAATGTAGGATTGCGGATGAGCAAGGAGGTTTTAGAGTGGGTAGGGGATGTGTAGATCAGGTGTTTACATTGAAGCATATATGTGAACAGTATTTAGATAAAGATAGGGAAGTTTTTATTGCATTTATGGATTTAGAAAAGGCATATGATAGAGTGGATAGAGGAGCAATGTGGCAGATGTTGCAAGTATATGGAATAGGTGGTAAGTTATTAAATGCTGTAAAGAGTTTTTATGAGGATAGTGAGGCTCAGGTTAGGGTGTGTAGAAGAGAGGGAGACTACTTCCCGGTAAAAGTAGGTCTTAGACAGGGATGTGTAATGTCACCATGGTTGTTTAATATATTTATAGATGGGGTTGTAAAGGAAGTAAATGCTAGGGTGTTTGGGAGAGGGGTGGGATTAAATTATGGGGAATCAAATTCAAAATGGGAATTGACACAGTTACTTTTTGCTGATGATACTGTGCTTATGGGAGATTCTAAAGAAAAATTGCAAAGGTTAGTGGATGAGTTTAGGAATGTGTGTAAAGGTAGAAAGTTGAAAGTGAACATAGAAAAGAGTAAGGTGATGAGGGTGTCAAATGATTTAGATAAAGAAAAATTGGATATCAAATTGGGGAGGAGAAGTATGGAAGAAGTGAATGTTTTCAGATACTTGGGAGTTGACGTGTCGGCGGATGGATTTATGAAGGATGAGGTTAATCATAGAATTGATGAGGGAAAAAAGGTGAGTGGTGCGTTGAGGTATATGTGGAGTCAAAAAACGTTATCTATGGAGGCAAAGAAGGGAATGTATGAAAGTATAGTAGTACCAACACTCTTATATGGGTGTGAAGCTTGGGTGGTAAATGCAGCAGGGAGGAGACGGTTGGAAGCAGTGGAGATGTCCTGTTTAAAGGCAATGTGTGGTGTAAATATTATGCAGAAAATTCGGAGTGTGGAAATTAGGACAAGGTGTGGAGTTAATAAAAATATTAGTCAGAGGGCAGAAGAGGGGTTGTTGAGGTGGTTTGGTCATTTAGAGAGAATGGATCAAAGTAGAATGACATGGAAAGCA
>NC_091312.1:28375689-28395689 GCF_038502225.1 Cherax quadricarinatus
ACATGTACAGTATAAACAGTATAAAAAAAAACCAAGTGCACACACACACACACACACACACACATATACACAAAAATTGTGAGACACCCTATATATATATATATATATATATATATATATATATATATATATATATATATATATATATATATATATATTTATATATATATATATATATATATATATATATATACCTGTGTGTCCACACTGGCTGACACCTATATCCATCACAATGTGGGGCGACAGGGAGGAGCTGCTGACCACAGGGAGGAGTACAAGATCAGCAAGTACAGGGACATTAGCCAACAGTATCAATTTGTCCCAGTGGGATCAGAGACCTTGGGATCATGGGGAAAAAATGCCACACGTTTCCTTAAAGAATTGGGTTCCAGACTCATCGACACCACCAGGGACCCAAGGGCAGCCACTTTCATGTTCCAGCGCCTCAGCGTCGCCATCCAGAGGGGAAATGCTTGCTGCATACTTGGCTCACGTCCAGCCTCGGAGGAGCTGGAGGAAATTCATGATCTTTGATACATTGTGCCATTGTATTCATGTTTATGTTTTTTTCTGTAAATGTATTTTGTTTATTAATAAATGTTCACATAGAATAATATATATATATAAATAAATATATATATATATATATATATATATATATATATATATATAAATATATATATATATTTATTATCACACTGGCCGATTCCCACCAAGGCAGGGTGGCCCGAAAAAGAAAAACTTTCACCATCATTCACTCCATCACTGTCTTGCCAGAAGGGTGCTTTACACTACAGTTTTTAAACTGCAACATTAACACCCCTCCTTCAGAGTGCAGGCACTGTACTTCCCATCTCCAGGACTCAAGTCCGGCCTGCCGGTTTCCCTGAATCCCTTCATAAATGTTACTTTGCTCACACTCCAACAGCACGTCAAGTATTAAAAACCATTTGTCTCCATTCACTCCTATCAAACACGCTCACGCATGCCTGCTGGAAGTCCAAGCCCCTCGCACACAAAACCTCCTTTACCCCCTCCCTCCAACCCTTCCTAGGCCGACCCCTACCCCGCCTTCCTTCCACTACAGACTGATACACTCTTGAAGTCATTCTGTTTCGCTCCTTTCTCTCTACATGTCCGAACCACCTCAACAACCCTTCCTCAGCCCTCTGGACAACAGTTTTGGTAATCCCGCACCTCCTCCTAACTTCCAAACTACGAATTCTCTGCATTATATTCACACCACACATTGCCCTCAGACATGACATCTCCACTGCCTCCAGCCTTCTCCTCGCTGCAACATTCATCACCCATGCTTCACACCCATATAAGAGCGTTGGTAAAACTATACTCTCATACATTCCCCTCTTTGCCTCCAAGGACAAAGTTCTTTGTCTCCACAGACTCCTAAGTGCACCACTCACTCTTTTTCCCTCATCAATTCTATGATTCACCTCATCTTTCATAGACCCATCCGCTGACACGTCCACTCCCAAATATCTGAATACGTTCACCTCCTCCATACTCTCTCCCTCCAATCTGATATTCAATCTTTCATCACCTAATCTTTTTGTTATCCTCATAACCTTACTCTTTCCTGTATTCACCTTTAATTTTCTTCTTTTGCACACCCTACCAAATTCATCCACCAATCTCTGCAGCTTCTCTTCAGAATCTCCCAAAAGCACAGTGTCATCAGCAAAGAGCAGCTGTGACAACTCCCACTTTGTGTGTGATTCTTTATCTTTTAACTCCACGCCTCTTGCCAAGACCCTCGCATTTACTTCTCTTACAACCCCATCTATAAATATATTAAACAACCACGGTGATATCACACATCCTTGTCTAAGGCCTACTTTTTCTGGGAAAAAATTTCCCTCTTTCCTACATACTCTAACTTGAGCCTCACTATCCTCGTAAAAACTCTTCACTGCTTTCAGTAACCTACCTCCTACACCATACACTTGCAACATCTGCCACATTGCCCCCCTATCCACCCTGTCATACGCCTTTTCCAAATCCATAAATGCCACAAAGACCTCTTTAGCCTTATCTAAATACTGTTCACTTATATGTTTCATCAACATTTAACAATTCCTCAAAATATTCCCTCCATCTTCCCAATACCTCTAACTCTCCATTTAATAACTCTCCTCTCCTATTTTTAACTGACAAATCCATTTGTTCTCTAGGCTTTCTTAACTTGTTAATCTCACTCCAAAACTTTTTCTTATTTTCAACAAAATTTGTTGATAACATCTCACCCACTCTCTCATTTGCTCTCTTTTTACATTGCTTCACCACTCTCTTAACCTCTCTCTTTTTCTCCATATACTCTTCCCTCCTTGCATCACTTCTACTTTGTAAAAACTTCTCATATGCTAACTTTTTCTCCCTTACTACTCTCTTTACATCATCATTCCACCAATCGCTCCTCTTCCCTCCTGCACCCACTTTCCTGTAACCACAAACTTCTGCTGAACACTCTAACACTACATTTTTAAACCTACCCCATACCTCTTCGACACCATTGCCTATGCTCTCATTAGCCCATCTATCCTCCAATAGCTGTTTATATCTTACCCTAACTGCCTCCTCTTTTAGTTTATAAACCTTCACTTCTCACTTCCCTGATGCTTCTATTCTCCTTGTAACCCATCTACCTTTTACTCTCAGTGTAGCTACAACTAGAAAGTGATCTGATATATCTGTGGCCCCTCTATAAACATGTACATCCTGAAGTCTACTCAACAGTCTTTTATCTACCAATACATAATCCAACAAACTACTGTCATTTCGCCCTACATCATATCGTGTATACTTATTTATCCTCTTTTTCTTAAAATATGTATTACCTATAACTAAACCCCTTTCTATACAAAGTTCAATCAAAGGGCTCCCATTATCATTTACACCTGGCACCCCAAACTTACCTACCACACCCTCTCTAAAAGTTTCTCCTACTTTAGCATTCAGGTCCCCTACCACAATTACTCTCTCACTTGGTTCAAAGGCTCCTATACATTCACTTAACATCTCCCAAAATCTCTCTCTCTCCTCTGCATTCCTCTCTTCTCCAGGTGCATACACGCTTATTATGACCCACTTCTCGCATCCAACCTTTACTTTAATCCACATAATTCTTGAATTTACACATTCATATTCTCTTTTCTCCTTCCATAACTGATCATTTAACATTACTGCTACCCCTTCCTTTGCTCTAACTCTCTCAGATACTCCAGATTTAATCCCATTTATTTCCCCCCACTGAAACTCTCCTACCCCCTTCAGCTTTGTTTCGCTTAGAGCCAGGACATCCAACTTCTTTTCCTTCATAACATCAGCAATCATCTGTTTCTTGTCATCCGCACTACATCCACGCACATTTAAGCATCCCAGTTTTATAAAGTTTTTCTTCTTCTATTTTTTAGTAAATGTATACAGGAGAAGGGGTTACTAGCCCATTGCTCCCGGCATTTTAGTCGCCTCATACGACACGCATGGCTTACGGAGGAAAGATTCTTTTCCACTTCCCCATGGACAATAGAAGAAATAAAAAAAGCACAAGAGCTATTTAGAAAAAGGAGAAAAACCTAGATGTATGTATATATATATATATATGCATTTGCGTGTCTGTGAAGTGTGACCAAAGTGTAAGTAGGAGTAGCAAGATATCCCTGTTATCTAGCGAGTTTATGAGACAGAAAAAGAAACCAGCAATCCTACCATCATGCAAAACAGTTACAGGTTTTTGTTTCACAGTCATCTGGCAGGACGGTAGTACTTCCCTGGGTGGTTGCTGTCTACTACAGCAGAGGAACGTTCCAGATAGACAGTTCCCCTGAACTAATCTTCTTCGACTTCCTACTCATTTCTTCAACATTACAAGCTCTTGATGATGTGATGATTGCAACGCGATAGGCCTAGAACTATCATTGAATATCCCTTATGATTGTTTTGCATCTTGTAATATATGAATACGTTAATTGTAAAAAGAACTCGTTCACAACATTCGGGTTTAACATTTAAATATACAACTACTGTGTGATGTTTATAAACAAAATAACTGAATATGTATAAACAGTGAAAAGGTTACCAAAAAAATTAGTCCCAGAGCTACAAATCAGAGTTGTGAAGAAAGGCTAATAACAAAAGGGAACTCATTGTGATAATAGCAAAAAACGAGGCGTGATAGGCATATATGAGGCAAATATAAGATAAGGTAAAAATAAATTTTAGCACTATAACCAAGGAGAACAAGACGCCATATTTATCAAAAAAGTGATAAAATAACACAAGGAAGTTTGTTTATGATAAAAAAAAATGGTGGGTCCAGGAGCTGAGATCGAACCCTGCTACAGTAATAAAGGTGAGCCAACCTTACCTACCTCTGAATTTCAATACAAGTTAAAAGCGCATACTTGGCTGTGTTTTTAAGAGTGTCAAGACATAGCAGGAGAGTGGCAGGTGTGGCTCCACCCTGTCAATACACACACACGTGTATACATAATCACTGTGAGGGAGGCGCGAGGGGACTGACTGACGGAGACTGGATTGTTGCTGCTACTTCAGCAGCACCCCCACACTTTGGACCAGCTTCTGCGACGCAGGATCTGGAAAAGAATATCGATGCAGGTTATTGCTGGCGGTGTCTAGAAGCCACAAGTGGTGCATGCAGGTGGAGAGGTTGAAGATTATTTGTGTGTTGGCGAGTCATGCTGGCCAGCCACAACAACCTTACTCTTTCGCGTCTCACTGCTGTTTCTCTCTTACATTGTAACACACCGAAATGTTTGAGTTACAGATTGTGACCAGTTATAAAATTAACAACATTCTCCCAGTGAAAAGGAAGGGTGCCATGAATACACTAAGAGACAACACAAGAAGTGTCAGGGGTCTAAGACTGTTCAACTGCCTCCCAGCATACATAAGGGGGGATGTCTTCAAGAGGGAGCTGAATAGATACCTAAAATCAGTACCAGACCAGCCGGGCTGTGGTTCGTACGTCGGTTTGCATACGGCTAGCAGTAAGAGCCGGTTGATCAGGTCATGATGCACGCAAGGCCTGGTCATGGACCGGGTCGCGGGGGTGTTGACTCTTGTAACAGCCTCCAGGTACAGTACAACGATCTTACATTAACAGTGATAATTTTTCCTCTTGCATCATAAAACATTTTTTTAATCACCATTTTTGATTGCTGGTGACCTGTGTTATGATAACATGACGATATTTGTTATGCAGCAACCAAACACTGGAGTCACGAGAACTGCTGTTGAGTCTTCACTTCTCAAAGCTAATCTTTGTTTTTAATTTGTGATCTACGCGATTCGTTTCACTTTGTGTTATCTTTGTGAAAACTTACCCTTCGTGAGTTTTCCTTGCAACACGAGGGGCGTGATAAGCTATATAGTTGCAGATAGGTGAGTTAGTAATACATGGTAGCATACACCAGCTGTGTTGTACTCCGGAAATGGGGAAAGGAGGGGAGTGGAAGGGAGAGAAGGAAAAAGAGGGGAGGGGATAAGGTGAGGGGGGAGTAGAGAGGGAGTGAATGCAAACAAGGCGTTAATAATGTCAGCGTGTAGAAGCCAGGCACTCCTAGCAAGCAAGGTGTTATGATGTAGCAGTTAGTGCAACACGCAATACAGAACAGCACGCATATCCCAGTCCCCAGACACAACAGTGTCCAAAGGTTTGCAACCAGCTCAGTACCTGGACTGATAGGAATGCGCTATGACGCGAGGTTGAAGGATCTGATCCTGACGACTTTCGCGGAAAGGACAAAGGAAAACATGGTACTGACACTCAGCATCCTAAGAAGAATTGGTAGGCAAATAGGGACAGACTTAATTAAGAGGACCAAGTGGAAACAGGAGACACAGATGAGCCATAGGGATGTAAGAAAGAATTTCTTTATTTTGAATCCAGGTCATACCACTTTTGCTTTCAAAAGTGGTATGACCTGGATGAGGCAGTGGTGGAGGCGAACTCAATGCACAACTTCAAGACTCGATGCAATAAAGCACAAGATCCCAGATGTCAGTAATACCGATGAAAGAAATCTAGGAATCGAGGTCAGGAGCAAACAAAAATCGGTGAACACACACACACACACACACACACACACACACACACACACACACAGAGGGTCAGGGGAGACATGATAACGACATATAAAATACTGCGTGGAATAGACAAGGTGGACAAGGACAGGATGTTCCAGGGAGGGGACACAGAAACAAGAGGCCACAATTGGAAGTTGAAGACACAAATGAGTCAGAGAGATAGTAGGAAGTATTTCTTCAGTCATAGAGTTGTAAGGCAGTGGAATAGCCTAGAAAATGACGTAGTGGAGGCAGGAACCATACACAGTTTTAAGACGAGGTTTGATAAAGCTCATGGAGCGGGGAGAGATAGGGTCTAGTAGCAACCGGTGAAGAGGCGGGACCAGGAGCTAGGACTCGACCCCTGCAACCACAAATAGGTGAGTACACACACACACACACAGTAAATAAAGACAGGATTTGAACATGAGGACCTGGTTGGAAACTGCATCCTTGAATGATCCATCGGAATATTATGATGTATTTATTTAATGTAAGAATGGTGAAGAAAAAGGAATAAGTTATGGCTCAGTGAATGCAAACTCTTTGCATGAGCTCGAAAATATTATACAGCTCATTCAAGTCAGTCAGTCAAGAGTTAAAAGGCCGGGAAAAAAGGCGAGAGTTTCTGCTCCATCTCATACACTGAAATATGTAGTTACAGATCATTAATTATATGTGAAGAGGTATAGTGGACTAATATAACAAGTGTGGGGATCCACAGGGACTGATATTTGTACTTTTAATGTTTATGATATTTGTGGTATTAACGAAGTCCTGGCAAGGTAGAAGAAACTCAAGGTTGGATTGTATCTTTCTGAAGAGCAGAAAGGAGGCTTTATCAGTGGCACACATGTAAACAGACATGTAACGTCTAGACTGTTTACATGTGTAACGAGATATCAAGCAATATCTCTACGGAGATGATCGACTAATTTCTCTTTTGCAAATATACAACCAAACCTTGATCGTCCTCTGCCTGCTAGGACTTAGTCGATCTCTCAGAATTCTGCATTAAATTCAATTATTTCTCTTTAAACATCTCACAGAAAGAGAAATATAACATAGTTAACAAAAAAAGGCATAATACCGTGACTGGAACAATACACAAATAACCCGCACATAGAGAGGGGCTTACGACAACGTTTCGTGTGACTTTGTAAATGGTCCAAGTCGGACCGAAACGTCGTCGTAAGCTCCTCTCTTCTATGTGCGGGTTATTTGTGTAATATAGCATAGTGATGGGTTTCCTCACCGGTGCTTTACTCGTCAACTTGTACATGGAGTTACACAAATAACCCGCACACAAAAGAGAGAAGCTTACGACGACGTTTCGGTCCGACTTGGACCATTGACAGAGTGTGGCTCTGTCAATGGTCCAAGTCGGACCGAAACGTCGTCGTAAGCTTCTCTCTTTTATGTGCGGGTTATTTGTGTATCGTTCCAGTCACGGTATTGTGCCTTTTTTGTTATTTATGTACATGGAGTTACTTTGACCACATTCATTAAATCACTCATAGGTGATTCAGCTTGGAATACTTCCTCCATTACGACGACACAGTGGAATCTGGCGTTCAGTTCATCCTCGAAAATGTCAGAATGACACACTACTCTTATTTGATGCCGGAGTTTTCAACGAAAAAACTGTCCTCAAATTTCAGGCCTGTAGAAACCCCACTAATGTAGAGGATCTCATCTACTTTTTTCCCTACAATGACAAGTGCATTATAGGTCCTCAAAATACGTAGCCCACGTTATTATTGTTATTGTTACCAGAATATTTACCAAACTGAATTTTTTTCCTTTTCATCATAGAGTGCACACATAAATCACAGTAGATAATAACCCTCGGGAGAACCCTGATCATAACTAACACATTATTTTACATACTGACAGCATAGGCTATAACATACCAGAGTCCCCAGATAAAGTGACATCAATATGTCAGTTATAATACCAAAAACGAAACGAAAACTAATCGAACCAAATACCGAGCATCACCACAACACAGAAACAGGATTATACATAATCCCATACAAGGGACTTAATAGAACCAACGTTGCTGGAAGCTAATGTAGTCTACAAACTTGAGTTCTTGAGCATAAGTACGCATATTAAACTTACACTTATAACAATACGTAACATATATAACACCTGGGTATATATGTTGAGAGACGTTTCTTCTGTGCAGCAAAAGAAACTTCAGAATAATCTACTTGATAATCTAAACAAGCAGCAAGAAAATTGGTGCGTGGAGGCGGTATACCACCTATAAAATCAATCAAGCACCAAAGTAACAAGTAGCCCTTGAAGTCCCTAAAACTGTACTCCATAGGATGTAAGCTTGACAGATAGATCATATTGTACTCCTGGAAGATACTGGAAAGATTCGTTCCAAGCCTGTTTACTACAGTCACTAGATATGAACACAAGAGGCGGCTTGGTACACGTTGCAGGATACCTTCATTGAAAAACAGAGGAGCGATTAGTACCGCGAGAGAGAACTGAGTAAATGTAAAGGGACCACGACTCTTCAACACCCTGCCTTCATGCATAAGGGAGATTGCCAACGAACCCTGAACTGTCTTCAAGAAAGAAATCGACAAATTGTTAACAGCTTGATCGATCAGACCAATAACCAGGAGGTCTGGTCTGGGACAAGGTAGCGGGGGCGGTGACCTCCGGAAACGACTACAGGTAACCAGAAGCAGGGGATATAGATGGAACTTTCTATCAAAACAACGAATTAGAGTGAACTTGAAACTTGCATGGTAAGTAAATACAGCAAAGAAGATCATGTCAATCAACCATATATTAAGAAACGTCTGAAAAGCTTCACTTAAACACCAGAAAATTTAATTTAGTAAATACGATACTACCAGCTTCCCTACTCCCTCTCAACCCCCCCCCCACTACTAACGTTACAAGTAGGAACAAACTCTGATTTGAGAATAAACAAACGGAATTTAAAAGAAAACTGTTTGCTACAATCAGCTTTGCCCCTCACACTCCCTGGGAAAGCACGTTTGTTGATATCCGGAGTGAGCAACACTGCACACCTCTCCACGGTCCCTTCACAGGCACCCTGCTGGCGCCTCCCAGTGGCACCTGCATCATACTGGCACCTTGGTAGCACCTGTATCATACTGGCACCTTGGTGACACCTGCATCATACTGGCACCTTGGTGGCACCTGCATCATACTGACACCTTGATGGCACCTGCATCACACTGACACCTTGGTGACGCCAACGGTCAAATCTTGTACAAGATGACTCCAGTCTTACTGGTAGTCATATCCTGGAGAAAGTATCAACGTGCATAGAGGAGCTCCAGCCACAGAAAGCTCCAGTTATAGAAAGCTCTAGTCATCGAAAGCTCCAGTCATAGAAAGCTCCAGTCATAGAAAGCTCTAGTCATAGAAAGCTCCAGTCATAGAAAACTCCACTCATAGAAAGCTCCAGTCATAGAAAGCTCCAGTCATAGAAAGTTCCAGTCATAGAAAGCTCCAGTCATAGAAGCTCCAGTCATAGAAAGCTCCAGTCATAGAAAGCTCCAGTCATAGAAAGCTCCAGTCATAGAAAACTCCACTCATAGAAAGCTCTAGTCATAGAAAGCTCCAGTCATAGAAAGCTCTAGTCATCGAAAGCTCCAGTCATAGAAAGCTCTAGTCATCGAAAGCTCCAGTCATAGAAAGCTCCAGTCATAGAAAGCTCCAGTCATAGAAAGCTCCAGTCATAGAAAGCTCCAGTCATAGAAGCTCCAGTCATAGAAAGCTCCAGTCATAGAAAGCTCCAGTCATAGAAGCTCCAGTCATAGAAAGCTCCAGTCATAGAAAGCTCCAGTCATAGAAGCTCCAGTCGTAGCGGAAGACTCAAATGTTAGCCAGATGGTAGCTGCACACTACACAGCTCCCCAACCTTGACTTCTCTCAGCTCCCCAACCTTAGCTTCTCTCAGCTCCCCAACCTTGACTCCTCTCAGCTTCTCAGCTTTATTTCACAGACAAATGAAATCTGCTGACTTGCAGCTCACCGCCAGAGAATTAAGCAAGCAGTGAACAGATACCTAGGTGTGGATCCCAGAAAAGAGGACCTACCACTTGCTACTTCCCACCTACACCCACCACGCCACCTACCCACTAACCTACTTACGTGGCAATTCTTTCCACTGTTCAGTTAAAACCAGCCGGCTTTTCCTGGATGGCATTAATTGATGATTTGTTGATGAGTTGGCCGTGTTAATTCATCAACAATCTGGATTTTCGAGCCTCTACTAATATCATCAAAAGTCACAGCGTTAAAACCTCGTTCACATTCACCTAATCAACTTCTCATTAACACCTGCCTAATAAACACTCATTAACACTCACCTAATCAACACTCATTAACACTCACCTAATCACCATTCCATTAACACTCACCTGATCAGCATTCACCCTACCAACGATCATCTCGCCAATACTCACTCGATGTAACCTGCCACGTATCATAAAAAGTTCGTTTTAGCACGAACCAAACAACACTATCACACCTGTGGATGCTGTGTTCCTTTACTATACGTTAAGCTAGATTGGTTGATGTCATATTAGGTTTAATTTGGCCAAGCTGGGTTAGATTATGCATTAAGGTTCAGTTATGTTAGGTTTGGTTAGGTTTAGTTAGGGAACCTAAAGTTAAAAGGGTTACTTCATTAAGTGAAGCTGAATATAAGCAACAAAACTAGCAAAGTATATAAAGTGCTACAGAGAATGGGTAAATGTATATGTCACTCTATTACTCTACAGTAAAATACTATGAATAAACAGAAGAATGGAGGAAAACTCGAAGCGTGGTCCTGCTGCTGTAGATGGGTTCGAGAAATGTAATGGAAGCGTTGGAGAAATACACGATTTCTCCTGCCGTGTTATATTAGAAAGAATTCTGAGTAATCCAGTTTCTTCGACACTGTGAGCCACTTCATCACTAAACTTATAAGCCGAGGGCTACAAATTATATATTTAAGACGTAAGGCATTAACATTAAATAAAAATATTGTATGATCTTTTAGTGATACAAAGGTTCTAATCAAAGTCTGCAGGTAAAGAAGCAAAAGAGAATTTCTTTTAAAGGCTCTGAATTTACACAGAAATAATGGTACTCGTGTTCTTACCTACTGATGAGAAGTCTGGGGTTGATACCTTCCTGTTACCAGAGTCTCCATATCGATTCTGATGTTGGTAGTGGCAAGTCGAAGACCAGCGTCCAGTGTTTCATTTCCCATCTGATTTCTGGTTTTAGATTTTACTTGCTTTATGGTAGAAAAGTACATTCAGACATATATATGTACTACCGAACACTGAGTGCAGCTTTAGTGCAAAATCTCTCAGCTTGAGGAATCTATCCTTGCAGACCACCTTCCAGACTCTCTCATGATTTTCATTTTTCTTTGCAAGCAACAATGGGTCAGACTGCAGTTCACAAAGTAACTGTGTCTCCACATTAACTTCCATGGGGTTATTAAATAAAAGGAGACTGGATTCCACTTTTTCAAAGTCTCTAAATCTTTCTTCAAACTCACTAGATAAAATTTCAAATTTTCTGACAAAAGTTGATAAGTCTGATCCGACATCATCTGCCATGAGTTCACGACGAGAAGCAAAGTGTGCAAGATCATTCTTTCTTAAACACACACTGAATATCTGCAGCTTCTTGTGGAAAGCTTCAATGTGTCCAACTAGTTGAGAAGTATTTTGTTGTTTGTTTTGTAAGCTCAGATTCAGCACATTTAAGAGTGCTCTCTTGTTTGTTAGGAATGCTGGGGTGCAAAGAAAGTCTTTATCTTGCAGCTGAGTTTGGTACACCTGTGTATTGCTTAGCTGTTCATTTTGAAGAAATGAAAGGATTTCTTTCCGAAGAGCAAAAAAAATACTGGAGCATTTTTCTAACACTCAGCCACCTGATACAGTGGTAGGTCACTGAATTCTGCATTCAGTCTTCAAAGAAAGATATGAATTTTCCGTGTCTCTGTGACTTATTACCGACTGGTATTAAATTCATTCTGCTGATAACATTCTGCATGACACCACTCATCTGTAATACCTTACCACATAATGGTTCTTGGTGTATAATACACTGTAGCGTGATACAATCAACAGTATTTTCCTTCAGCAAGCCAACTAACAGCTAACGTTATCATTCCAGTAACCTAGAATTATTTCACATGTATAACCTTAGCGTTGTAGATACTTCAATATTTTTTAATAGAAGAAAATTTAATAAATCAATATTTTAATGAGTGCTCGCTAGACACAAACAAAAAAAATCAACCCGCTGGCCACTTGAGGTTCACGGGCCCGTAGTTGGACCACCCTGACTGAGCCACGAAGCTTACAATGGAACATTTTTTTTTTCAGACAGCACTTCTGTGACATGTCCGTATCAGCTGCAGTAACTGTGACCCTGATGTTTCTTCCCACAGCCCCAAAAGTTTTCATTGTACATCTGTTTTCACACCCATCAGGCCATTGAAACCCAAACGCTTCTTATTAAGACAAGATGCTTTATGTGCCTCTCACTTGTCCTCTTCACGATGCCTCAGTACCTCTTAATTGTTCTTTTCACGATGCGTCAGTACCTCTTAGTCATCTTCTTCCTGTCTACCTACCTACCTGGAGGTAGGTACCTGCAACACTTCTCTTGATTTGTAAAAACAACAACTCCGATTTGAATATAATGCTTAACAGAAGCTTCTGTCCATCCACGTACATTAACATCAGCAAGTAACGACTGATAATAGGCTAGGATGGACAGAAATGTCGCCTAACTTGCTTCTTCAAATAGTAGGTTAGTTGTGAATTGTTCCTGCCACAGAATCGTGTGGGTTAGTTGTAAGTTGCTTCATCCACCGTGTTACCTGGGTTAATTGTAAGTTGTTCCAACCACGGTATTGTATGGGTTAGTTATTCCAGCCAAGATGCGGAGTTAGTTGTGAGTTGTTCTGGCCACGATGCTGTGACTTATATTCTACTCTTATATTCTATCAGCTTCGCAAGCCAGCGTCCCAGTTTGTGCTGTCAGCCCTTCCTGGCACCTTTTCCCCTCCTCTCCTAGCACTATCTTAAGCACCCCCTCCGAGCACCATCCTAAGCGCCAGTTCTGGCACCACGCTAAGCATCTCCCTCCCAGCAAACAAATTGCCCTTTCTAGCAATCCTTCCGCAAACAATAACAGTTCGCTCTTAGACACAACAAATTCCTAACCTCGTAAACTCACGTTTCCATATGTAGTTATGAGGCCGAGTGAGACTCAGATTTTCTAGCAGTGAGAGCAGCCGTACTCAGGGGCTAGAAGTCCCAGCATGAACCTTACTCCCAGCCACGTCAAAACAACAGTAAATCAAAGCTTTTTTTTTTCCCTTTCCTCCCTCTCTATAATGTTGTTCAGGGGTGTGTGGCTTAATTGGTTCACCACCAGCCCCGCCACCATCCCACACCAACACCAACATTGTTCTTACTGGCACTCATCTGTGTGTGTGTGCGTGCACGTGCCTGCTCTCACCTATTTATGATTGCAGGGGTCGATTCGCAGCTCCCGGCCCTGCCCCTTACCCTGTCGCTGGCCACGTACACGTACTCCCAGCCTCGTGAGCCATGTCTGTAGGCTGAAGTCATTGGTATTTACGCTCCTGAAGTTCCACTTATTTACCGTTACCGGAGGCATCCTTCAGTGTTTTTTCCCCTTCAGCATCTTCCTCTCAGTTCAAAGTTCCTTCCATCAGTTTCACCCCAGTTTCACACCTCTTCCGAGCATTGACATTCCAGTATCACTCACCAGATTAGCCACCTCGTCGCCTTTCAGGTGGTGTTGGTATTTGTTGTGTCACCTTTAATAAGAGTGATAAGGGAGAGAGAGAGAGAAACAGAGAGAGAGAGAGACGACACAGCATTAATCTTATCAGTGTGTTTTGTTGATAAATATGGTGTACCCTATTACACACGAGTCTAGTGCATCTGTTCCCGATTACACGATAATGCTATGTAATTATTCCCTATTACAAGTAAATGTGCAGTTGTTCCCTATTACGCGAGAATGATAAGCAATTGTTCCCTATTACACGAGAATGATAATTGTTCCCTATTACACGAAAATGATACATAATTGCTCCCTATTACACGAGGATGATAAGTAACTGTTCCCTATTATAGAAGAATGCTAGGTAGGTGCTTCCTATTTCATTTACAGACGTATTTACAGGGTAATTGGGAGATCACGTACGAGGGAGAAGGGCGGATGGATGAACAGCATTTATTATAGACTCTAAGAACTCCCCTTGTGTTGTACTCCACCAAAAACTTGGCGCAAGAGGAACAGATAAACAGGGAGCAGCAGGCAGATTACTGGCTTGTATTTGTAGTGCCATTTAAGCCGAATCGTCCAGTTTGGCTTGTCTGGTAAGGGTTCACTTTGCCGAATAAGCCGAATGAAAATTTGTTTTTGCAGTAAATCAGCGGAAATCGATCTGAGCAGTTCGAAAAAATATATATCATTATTTTAAATAATAGTTTAATTTAAATTAACCTATGATATTTTCTTTCAACGCACCGGCCGTATCCCACAGAGGCAGGGTGACCCAAAAAGAAAAAACGAAAGCTTCTCTTTTTAAATTTAGTAATGTATACAGGAGACGAGGTTACTATCCCTTTGCTCCCGGCATTTTAGTCGCCTCTTTCGACACGCATGGCTCACGGAGGAAGAATTAACCTATGATATATATAGCAGAATTTAGCTCAGTTAAATTACGTTAGTTAATGGAGGTTAGGTGAGGGCTCTATGTTACTTTTGGTCCAAAAATTAAAATCTTTATGTCACTGTTAATAAAAAAAATTAGCTATCAGTCCGTAAAATTTTTGGGGGGAAAAGTTTAATTTTTAAAGGAATTGGGCCTATTCAGCAAGTTCGGCTTGTTTAATGCGATATATTAAGGGATATTGTATTTGGATGGAAGACGATAGAGGAAGGAGCAGTGTGTCAGGATGAGGCTACATGTAGCCTCCTGCAGGAGGCTACTTGTAGCCCAATGCTGTTTTTTTTTAGCATATGGCAACAGAGATGAACTACAAAACGATTTTATCTCCTGCCTTTTTGCCCCATCTACATTTTATATACGAAACATTGCTGAGGAAGGATGGGGGGGGGAGTGATGTGGAATAACACAAGAAATGGTTGCAAGCAAAATAGTTCTCTATACCGTAGTTCGCCAGGATGCTGTGTCTCAGGTGGTCGGGTAACAGAAAATACTTGCAGCAAGTTTGCTGTAGATGCGCTAATTCATTAGCACATGATACTAATGGAGTAGAGACACTACAACGACGGAGAATGTGATTGTCAAAATGGACGGAAATGAACTATATTGCCCAGAATTTGTAAGAAAAACAATAACTCCGTTTTACGAAAACTGGTTGTTATCGTAATTTTTAATTTGTTACCAGGAGGTAACCTCCAGATATTTAGGTTAAAGTGGGGTTAAAAAGAATAAAACAGAGTATAAAAAAACGCATCAAGTACCCTGTACATGGGACAAATAAATACGGAAAACATAACGTGGAAATTAATCAGGTAGAGAGTAGGTTAGGCTAGTAATTGTGTCCCCTAGTTAATCAGGATTTTAATTGCTGGATATGATTTTTCATCGCAGAGTTCATTAAAAATGTTATGTTGCCAGAGGGAAATGATTTAAACTTCCATGTATGTGGGTAATGTTAAACACTCATTTAGTCAGTTCTATTAAGCGAATGATTTTTTTATGCATTATCGATTCCATCAAGTTTCTTCTTTTATGAAATTTCTTTGTTTAGATAAATAATTGCTTTGTTTATCTGAAAACTGATATAATTAAGTTTGAGTGAATCCCACCTACTTAGGTGGGTCCTGGTTTGGTTACTCTCTAACATGAATTGTTCTTATTGGTAGTTTGATTCATAAAGCTTCACAGTTGATGTTACGCTCAGCTGTATAGAGGTCGCTTCTGGTTTTACCCAAAAAAGGTTCTTTTGACAGAGTGAAAATACCTAAATGCTTAACATCTTGTTCTAAGAAATTTAAATGAGCCTAAAAAGTCATTTCTTGCTGTCCAAGGAGTGGAGCCAAGTGTGGTACCTTGACAATATTGGCCTTGGTAAGACACATAGGCAACATTTAGGTATCTTTATTCCGGAATAAAGATGTCTAAATGTTGCCTATGTGTCTTACCAACTTCTCGGTATTGTATACCATTCTGATAATCAATATTGGCCTTGTACATAACAGTAAGGCCATCCATATCCCTCCGGTGTAAAAAGCTGTGCTGAAATGACAGATCTGTCCAGGCTGGGTCCAGGCGAGTGATGAGTCGTCTTGCTCTGTTTTCTATTCTGTCAAGAAGTCGCAGATGAGACGGGGCAGGCAATCCAAGAAAGTGAAGCATACTCAATGTGTGAGCGTACTTGTGCCTCGTACAGAAACTTTCTGTATATTTTGTTCAAAACTTATCAATAGATAAAATACTGAAGCAAAGCATAACCTTAAACTTATAATAATAAGATATATATTTGGATTAATTTACAAAATAAATAAGATAAATACAATATTTGATGCCCTGAACAAGCTTTGATTTATGTTGTGTGTTCCCAGTTGTAGGGATTAAACTAACTCTGACTGATGGTGTACAGGTGATGTGCAACCCGCGAGTGATTGGAAAGCTTTAAACCTGCTGGCAATGATATGAATATTAAAACAATGATACAGAATTTAAAAGACTTTTCACGTGATGCTGAATGGGATCTACACGTGATCAAGACCAATGACTAGGAAGTTTTCCGGGAAGATAAATTAACGCGGATAATATTATTTGCCTGAAGAATGTACTTACGCAAATACACCAGAGCCTAATAGATGTTGACCTGTGTGCGATTGATGACGTGTTCTTCTATAGCATTACCGACTATCTGGTTGTTCAAGGGATAGCTACAGTATAGTCCATTCGATGAAAAACCTGCCTGCTGGTGTTTGGGCAGTTACCTGCAGGGCTGCAGATGGTTGATTCCCACCTGGAAGCACAGGAAAGTACATAAGTACTTTCATGTGCACAATGCAAAATGTGTGTACGCACAGACGTAAGGGTGCGGGAATGCACAGGTGTGTAGGTTACTGGGTAAGAACATAAGCACGTACTTGTGAATCTTTTATTTTTAAATGACGCAGAACAACGTGTGTGTGTGAGTTAACCTTATCAGCTGTACAAAGAGCACCGTTTATCAGCTTATCTATCATACGTTGTGTGTACCCAGTACCTTTCACTGTGTGTACTCACTACCCTTCATCATGTGTACCCTGCGTTGTGTACCCAATATCCTCAACTATATATACCCATTAACTTCCATCAAGTGTATCCTATGCCCTCCACAAGTGTATCCACTGTAAGGTTTAAAATGACTTTAATTCCTTAGTAATTATTAAATGTCTTTTAAATTAGTTTTCTTTAAGGGCAATTGATAACACATTTGCTTGAAAACACTCACTAATTTCCCAATTATTCTTGTTATATTTGAAATCCTAACGTGTAAATGCAAAGAAATGATAACAAGCGGAAATAAAACATCTGTTAACACCTGTGATTCTCTCTACAGCGTGCCAATAGCAAGCATCAGTCCTTAAGCTCTGTCTGCAAGCATGCCTCCAAGCAAGCACCAGTCCATAAGTTCTCTCTAGATGCCCGCCTCTAGGAAGCATCTGTCCTTAAATTCGATGATTAACGAATATGACACTTCAAATCAAATACCAGAATTCGAACCCGTGAGATATCTAGTGGTCTTTAAATTGCCAGTCCAGTACTCTCCCAGTCAAGCCACAAAAAGTGATAAGGCGTACATTCACCTAGAAAATGCTTATATCTAGACTGATCTAAGGACCACCGAAGCACCGGATCGAATCTTGGCGTTTCGTTTGAATTGTTACATTCCATTAATACGAACTTTCAGAGCATTGACAAGTAGCACTGAGATCTGACATAGGCCATTTAGATATATGTCAGTTACCTATTACACCGGAGTCAAAAGTTCACGGACGGTGAGTGCTGCCGCCTCGCTAGTTTCAATCTCGTAATGAGGGAATTAGCACCTACACAGCTCATTATATTCTAAAATGATTGCACGCGAACCTTGAAGAAAAATCCAGTAACCACCACTATAAATATCTCTCGTGTCAGGCCGCTCTTACCCTAATCATCAAAATGTGTAACCTAAGCTAACCTAACCTAACCTAATCCAACCTTATCTAATCTTACATAACCAAACTTTAACTAACATATCTTACCTATCGTAACTTTACCTTGCTTAGTCTAGCATAGCCTTAATCAAATTTTCCATTGTATATAGCCTAGCCTAACCTAGTCAAGACCAGACTACAGCTTGAAAGAACCGCTGCAACAGTCTATAAAGAAAACCTGAAACTCAGGAGGCCGCCGGATCACCATCTGAAAAAGACCCGGGCTGGCAAATGTACCGGCGAATCTACAACTCAGGAAGCTGACGTCGGTAAGAGATGTACACTAGTAACGAAGGAACATGTGCAGCATTACAATAGATTTGCCTTAAATCTAACGTGTGTTAAGAAACCTGAAATTGGTAAAAGAGAGCTGTGGTAGCCAGGATTCGTTTAGGTTTCCTGTATATGAGTAAAGTCGATGAAACAACTCCAAGACAGGAAATATAAAGGACATGGAGAAGGGAATAAACATACTCCCTGGCACTGTCATATAAAATATCAGAGTTCAGGAACACCAGTTAACACCACTAACATTTATCAAATACTATAAGCATGTTGTAACTAAAGTTCATAGCGTTTTGCAAAATTCTTCAAGATTTGTTAGATTTAGAGAAGGATGTGAAAATGACGTAGTTGTTATCGTCACTAACATCGTGTCAACTGTACTCACCTAGTTGAGGTTGCAGGGGTCGAGTCCTAGCTCCTGGTCCCGCCTCTTCACTGGTCGCTACTAGGTCACTCTCCCTGAACCGTGTGCTTTATCATACCTCTGCTTAAAGCTATGTATGGATCCTGCCTCCACTATATCGCTTCCCAAACTATTCCACTGTGTGAACTGATATATGGCAGCTTCATAGTCGTATGCCCACTTACATGATTAATAATGTTGTCTTATAAACTCTTCCAATGGGCAAAATTCTCAAGAAGACTGCATTTTAAGACTCTCTCTCCTATTCATGAGATAATAGTGAATCGCGGAGTTTGTGGCCGTATGAAGAGAGATAAATGTAAGGTCAGGTGCGTCAAGAAAATACGATCTATCACACGTGTGCCTCAACATACAGATCAGGGCCCCTTAGAGTCCCATTTTCTATTAATCTCATCTAATCACGTGCTTGGGATAATCGACCTTGTGGCAGCGGGACGCAGAGGCAGTTACTGCTAGCCATGGCAAGGAAGTCGCCATGAGAGCCACAAAGTTTGGGTTATGGCCTGACAGGCACGACCCGGTGTGAGGTCAGGGCGGTTCATCAGCCTGTCGTATCAGGTAGTAAATGTAGACATGAATGTTCGTGTTATTCACTGAAGATGTTGAAATTTTCAGGCCAGTTGTATAAATGATTTTATACTTAGGCTTCGCATGAGAGTAATAGTGAACACAGTCAGGAGCAATACTAAATAAGACACTTGAAATAACCAATATGTTGAAAGAAGCTAACTACAGAAACTAAGAATATAATTCTCGCAGTTTTGGAGACAATAGATATTAGTGATAACATAGAATATCATGTAGCAAGATAAAGAAAAATAAGGGAGTGTGTAGAAGACAAAGTCTCCCTTTAAAAGTAATGATGCGCAATACCAGACGAGGGAAAGTAATGGTGAATAAGAAAACA
>NC_091312.1:28400689-28405689 GCF_038502225.1 Cherax quadricarinatus
CCATGGTCAGATTTTTTAGATTTTGTAGCTGAAACGGCTAGTTTATTGTGCACCCCATATTTATCCTGCACAAAAAGCCTAGTAACTAGGCTCCGAAAGGATTTCCAGGTGTACGTTTTAATTTATTTTACAGTTTACTTATCTGTTACAGACTCAAGAAACTTCCTTAATATATCTAGTATCTTATTTTCATTGTTGTGATATCTTGACATATCACAGCTCTGTATTTCTGAATAAATGGACAAGCAAACCATACCACGGGTGGGGATAGAACCCGCGATCAGAGAGTCTCAAAACTCCAGACCGTCGCGTTAGCCAAGATTGTGCTTCAAGATAGTGGTCACAGCGTTGGCTACGTGAATCTATAAAAAAGGATGTTTTACCAAAAAAAATAAAAGACCATGATACGTCTGGCAACAAGATGGTTAAGAAAAGAAGACAAGGTTGAAATATGAATATTTAATTACTCGTGGTGAGTGAATGGGCTTTTACTATCACTTTTCATCATTATTTTCATCCTCTATTCAAAAATTTGAATGGTGTAAAGTGCTGCAGCATTGCTGAGCGAGATCATTGTGAGTTTATGATATTTTTTACCTTCCTGTCTCTGGTAGACTTATAAAAAGTCAAATGAGCCTACAATCAACGATCTTTATAGAAAATTAAATGTCAGAAATTGAAGTCAATGACTTATGACCCTTCAAACATGAACAGATAAAACTAAAACAAAAAAATAGGGATAATGTTTTGAAAATTGGCCCAAAAGAAACTTTATAGAGAACAAGAAGCAGACGACAGAACTCGTTATCCTCGGGAGCTAAGCGGGATTTTGACTCTTCAAGGGGAAAACATAAACGTGCTGAAGACTGCGAATGTTGCATTTAAAGAGGGATCGGGACCTCCTCGGGATCTGTTAAAGGAACCAGGGAGGAAGTCGACTGTATATATCCTGTATTGTGTGATTTAGGGAGTGCGGGAGATTTGGGTCTAAAACCTGGAGACGCGAGGACTGGCGTGAGGAAAGGGCGGGAAGGACAAATCCTACATTGTTCAGGCGGTTTGCAGGGGATGGGTCTGGTGTGAGGAACTCGCTAAGCCCTGTGAGAATCCCGCCACTGCGTGACCGACCTCAGTTATTGTTGTCACTGACAGATGTTTCTCCCTCGCTCGTAAACACACACAAACACTTCATTTTCTGGGATGCCTGCTTCTCCTCACCCCTCTAAGTGTAAGACGTAACGTGTGTACTTTATGAGATAGATGCTACATAAATCTTCAGAGATGCTGGTGTGAGTGTGGGTGTGTGGAGGGAATTAGTGTTCCGTGGCCTGGTAGGTAACGCTCTCGCTTCACACACATAGTGTCCGTGGTTCGATCCCCAGCAAGGGTGAAAACAATGGGTGTGTTTCCTTACACCTGCTGTCCCGTTCACATAACAAGCAAGTAGGTACCTGGGTGTTAGTCGATTGGTGTGGATCGCATCCTGGGAGACAAAAATTAAAGACCACAATGGAAATAAGACAGACAGCCCTAGATGAATCACTGACTTTCTTGGGTGATCTTGGGTGGCTAACCTTCCGGGGCTAAAAATCCGAACAAAATCATATCTTATCTAGTGTGTGTTTAGGGTAATGATCCAGGGGTGGAGGTTGACGTGGGTGCTGAAGGGGGGTTATAGGTCCTAGAGGCGTAGGCGTGGGTGCTAGAGGCGTGTGCATGGGTGGTGGAGATGGTTCTGGGCGTTTGAGGCATGGACATGAGAGCTGGATGCATGAGCGTGGGTTACCTGGAGGTTACCTGGAGGTTACCTGGAGGTTATTCCGGGGATCAACGCCCCCGCGGCCCGGTCCATGACCAGGCCTCCCGATGGATCAGGGCCTCATCAACTAGGCTGTTACTGCTGGCCGCACGCAGTCCAACGTACGAGCCACAGCCCGGCTGATCCGGCACTGACTTTAGGTATCTGTCCAGCTCTCTCTTGAAGGCAGCCAGGGGCTTATTGGCAATTCCCCTAATGCTTGATGGGAGGCTGTTGAACAGTTTTGGGCCCCGGACACTTACGGTGTTTTCCCTTAGTGTACCAATGGCGCCCATACTTTTTATTTAGGGCATTTTGCATCGCCTGCCCAGTCTTTTACTTTCGTAGGGAGTGATTTCTGTGTGCAGATTTGGGACCATTCCTTCCAAGATTTTCCAAGTGTAGATTATGATATATCTCTCCCTCCTGCGTTCCAACGAGTACAAGTCAAGTGCTTCCAAGCGTTCCCAGTAGTTAAGGTGCTTGACAGAACTTATACGTGCAGTAAAGGATCTCTGCACACTCTCCAGATCAGCGATTTCACCTGCTTTGAATGGAGATGTTAATGTACAGCAGTATTCCAGCCTAGAGAGAACAAGTGATTTGAAAAGGATCATCATTGGCTTGGCATCTCTCGTTTTGAAAGTTCTCATTATCCATCCTATCATTTTCTTTGCACGTGCGATCGTGGCACTGTTGTGATCCTTGAAAGTGAGATCCTCAGACATTACTACTCCCAGGTCCCTTACATTATTTTTCCGCTCTACTGTATGGCCGGAGTCAGTAGTATACTCTGTTCTAGTTATTATCTCCTCCAGTTTTCCATAACGGAGTAGTTGGAATTTGTCCTCATTGAACATCATATTGTTTACCGTTGCCCACTGGAAAACTTTGTTTATATCTTCTTGGAGGTTTACCGCGTCCTCAGCAGATGACAGCCTCATGCAGATCCTAGTATCATCCGCAAAGGATGATACGGTGCTGTGGTGTATATCTCTGTCTATGTCTGATACGAGGATAAAGAATAAGATGGAGGCGAGTACTGTGCCTTGTGGAACAGAGCTCTTCACTATGGCAGCCTCCGATTTAACTCTGTTGACCACTACTCTTTGTGTTCGATTTGTTAGGAAGTTGAAGATCCATCTCTCCACTTTCCCAGTTATTCCTTTAGCACGTATTTTATGGGCTATTACGCCATGATCGCATTTGTCAAATGCTTTTGCAAAGTCTGTGTATATTACATCTGCATTCTGATTTTCTACCAGTGCATCCAAGGCCATGTCATAGTGATCCAGTAGTTGTGAGAGGCAGGAGCGACCTGCCCTGAACCTATGTTGCACTGGATTGTGCAGATTTTGGGAATCCAGGTGATTTGCAATCCTGCTTCTTAGCACTCTTTCAAAGATTTTTATGATGTGGGATGTCAGAGCTATTGGTCTATAGTTCTTAGCTAATGCTTTACTGCCACCTTTATGGAGTGGGGTTATATCCGTTGTTTTAAGTGACTGTGGAATTTCACCCATGTCCAAGCTCCTCCTCCATAGTGTACTTAGGGCACGCGAGAGGGGTTTCTTGCAGTTCTTAATGAAAACAGAGTTCCATGAGTCTGGGCCCGGGGCTGAGTGCATAGGCATGTTGTCAATGGCCTTTTCGAAATCTATCGGAGTTAGGGTAATGTCGGAAATCTGGCATACATTTATGGAGTTTTGAGGCTCATTCATGAAGAAATCATTTGGGTCGTCGATCCTCAGACCGATTAGTGGTTCACTAAACACAAAGTCGTACTGGGATTTCAATATTTCACTCATTTCCTTGTTGTCATCTGTGTAAGTCCCATCCTGTCTGAGTAAGGGCCCGATATTAGATGTGGTATTTGCCTTGTTTTTGGCATATGAAAAGAAATATTTTGAATTTCTTTCAATTTCACTAATAGCTTTAAGCTCCTCCTGCCTCTCCTGGTTCCTGTAAGAGTCATTTAACTTAAGTTCGATAGTTTCCATTTCCCTGGTCAGCGCCTCCTTTCGTGTATCAGATATTCTAGCACTCCTGAGGAGCTCAGTGACTCTTCGTCGTCTTCTGTAGAGGGAGCGTCTTTCTCTCTCCAGTTTACTCCTGCTCTTCTTCTTTCTTAGGGAAATATGCCTAGAACATGCTTCGGCTGCCAGGAAGTTGATCCTTTCAAGGCACTGGTTTGGATCCATGTCATTTAAGACATCTTCCCAACATGTTTCGTTTAGGACATGGTTTACCTGGTCCCAGTTGATGTTCTTGTTGTTGAAGTTGTATTTTGTGAAGACACCTTCACAGGTACATGCATTCTGCTGATCAGGACCCCTATGCATGTACGTCTGGACTTCGATTAGGTTGTGATCGGAATTAGTTGTTTTTGATATTCTTATGTCTCTTATCAGGTCCTCATTATTCGTGAAGATAAGTAATGAGGTGCTGGAACCTGGCGTGGGTGCTGGATCCTGGCATAGGTACTGGAACCTGGTGTGGGTGCTGGAACCCGACGTGGGTGCTAGAACCTGGCACGGGTGCTGCAACCCGGAATCGGTGCTGGAACCCGGAGTGGGTGCTGGAACCTGGCGTGGGTGCTGGAACCTAGCATGGGTGCTGGAACCTGGCATAGGTGCTGGACGCTGGCGTAGGTGCTGGAACCTGGCGTTGGTGCTGGAACCTGGCGTGGGTGCTGGTACATGGTGTGGGTGCTGGAACTTGGCGTGGGTGATGGAATCTGGTGTAGGTAGGTTTGGAGTATGGAGTTACCTCAGCAACACTACACATGCATTACCCCAATTTTCTTAATCCTGACTACATTTCGTCCTTTGGCCTTTCAGTCAGTTGCCGCTGTTTCACTCACCCATCGCATTCTCAACCAGTCGTACTTTATCTCCCCTCTTTTTCTTGGTCAGTTATTCCCTTCCTCTCCGTTAATCATTCTCTCTTTCTCTTCTCCTCCTCTGTTGCTTAGCCAGTCCATCATTATTTCTTTTCCACTCTCTCTTAGTCAATTATTCTCTCCCTCTCTTCCTTCGTCAGTCATTCTGTCTATCTGTCTCTGTCTGTCTGTCTGTATCTCTCCTTATCCAATCATTCCCTCTCTCACGTCTCTGCCAACGTCAATCATTCTTTCTTTTTCTCTCTTCCCTTTCTTCCTCAGTCATTCTCTCTCTTCCCGTCGCCCTCTCGCAGACTTCAT
>NC_091312.1:28415689-28428189 GCF_038502225.1 Cherax quadricarinatus
ACCTGATGGAACACTCTACACAGTGGAGAGTTGAGGTACACAAGAGTCTACCTGATGGGACACACTACACAGTGGAGAGTTGAGGTACACAAGACTCTACCTGATGGAACACTCTACACAGTGGAGTGTTGAGGTACACAAGAGTCTACCTGATGGAACACACTACACAGTGGAGTGTTGAGGTACACAAGAGTCTACCTGATGGGACACACTACACAGTGGAGAGTTGAGGTACACAAGAGTCTACCTGATGGAACACACTACACAGTGGAGAGTTGAGGTACACAAGAGTCTACCTGATGGGACACACTACACAGTGGAGAGTTGAGGTACACAAGAGTCTACCTGATGGAACACACTACACAGTGGAGAGTTGAGGTACACAAGAGTCTACCTGATGGGACACACTACACAGTGGAGAGTTGAGGTACACAAGAGCCTACCTGATGGAACACTCTACACAGTGGAGTGTTCAGCCGCCACACAAGAGTCTACCTGATGGAACACTTTACACAGTGGAGTGTTCAGCCACACAAGAGTCTACCTGATGGAACACTCTTCACACTACACAGGATAGACGAAGACGGAATATATAAGCAGGGATAGTTTTAAATATTACCGTGGTGGCTGAGTTAATATTACGGTAGAACACGTACCTCAGCAGGCTGAGTGAATCATAATATATACACTTAGAGTATATATATTATTACCCTAGTATTATTTTGAGTGTAAATCTATACGCTTTTACGTGATTTGTATTTATGTTAATAAAATAAACAAATAAGCTACTTATTAAAAAATAAACACGTTAAGGCTGGATCTCATTAAAATAAATAATAGTTTTTTTTTTTAAGTAATGTCAACACACTCAAGATTTTCGAGCATTAACTTAAAATATAGTATAAATATTTAAAGTCGCTTTTGGCTCCTGTTAAGTGTAAACAAAACGAATAATGATTTTTTCTGCACCAGATTAAATTAAGATTGACATAAATTTAAACTGTAATATCTTTGCTATTGATCTTTGTTCATGTCTGTACTGCTGAACTTTAATTAATAATGTATACACTGTTGGTAATGTGGTATACTAATATTCAGGGGACGAATGTTGTTAGAGGATTGAAGGTAACTGTTGAGTCATCGGTGTTACTGTGTTACTTAGCTGCTGTTGGCAGGCGTGAGCTTATTGATAGCCAACACATGTTTATTATTGTTTTGAATGTTGGGGGTGAGTTTTGAGGATGAGTGTTGAGGGTGAGTCTATTCCCCAATCTTCCTTTCAGTTTACTCTTCCTTTCATTCCCTAACGCTTCTAATTGTTTTATTCAAGTTATTCCTGCGTGCGTCTACGTAGAGGTTCCTTCATAATACCTTGTAGATTCCTCCAGCAACAATCCTTCATTGTTTGTACTGAGTTATTCATGGCGAGTTAAAACCCAAAATAGCGAGATGGTATCCCTCTCTGACTACGCATCTTTGATATCCCACGTGTCGTCTTGCAACATATTGCTCATGCTGCAATCCGCCGGCTCGCAGTATGCTGCAATCTCGCAATCTTCCATGCAGCTATCTGTTCAGTCTGCGGTAAGCACGTTAGGTGTGGTGCTTCTCTGTCTGTGTTGCCTAACAGCTAGAGGCTGGCGCTTGTAGTTTACTCGGTACATGTTTTCTAGGATTTTGGTATCTTGTGTCAGCATTTGCTGATGTGTAGTGGATTATGTAGAGCACTGGTGGGTTATGTGGAGCACTGGTGGGTTATGTGGAGCACTGGTGGGTTATGTGGGTCACTGGTGGGTCATGTGAAGCATTGGTGTGTTATACTGTACATTGTTAGGCCATATGGAGCACTGGCTTATAAATGCGTGAAGAAGTAAGTGCTCAGGAAGGGTGGTTGCGCTCTCTGCTGTGCCGTTGTTATCACCACAAGCTCTCAGTGTTATTACTGAATCATTCAGTAAAGCATATTGATATATTTCAGAGCCACGCACTCAGTGGATTTGACACATGTGGTTATTAATCCCGCCCCAAACTGTTCTTAATTAATTCAGACCTAATAGAGCACTAATTCAAAACTCACTAATTCAGACCCATTGCGGTAACTATACTCAGTTACTAATACAGACCAAAACAGTTACTAATTCAGACCCAAACAGCTATTAGTTCAGACTCATGGAGTTACTGATTCATACCCAGATAGGTTCAGGTTCGGGTAGTTTTGCCAGCACGGGTCCAGACCCGGGTTTTCTCCATGTGGTGACCCAGCAGTGGCTCCCGTAGGAGTGTCGAGTTTGTACAAGTGATGTACCGTTTACAGCTCTATGGCAGGGGCAGCCTTATGACAAGGGCACAGTGACATACCCAAACAGTCAAGACTTGATAAATAGTGAAACTTAACTGGAAGTTTGTAGACGTGTGCTGGTGTAAACGAAACAGTTCCTCTCAAACGACGTCACAATGACACCAGAATCCTAATGTGATGATGCTACCTAATGTGATGATGCTACCTAATGTGATGAGGCTACCTAATGTGATGAGGCTACCTTAACTTTCATACAACTAACTCCCTATCTACCCACAATCATTTTTTTTTACCCTGCTCTGTTGAACCTCAATCCTTTTCCGGTGCCTGTTGGTGCCAATCCTATGGATTAAAGGAAAAAAAGTGTGTAATAGCCTCTGAAATAACCTCCGCTCTCCCATTTGTTCTCGTCTTGGTTTACATCACGTAAGCAAACACTTAACCACAGTTCGTCGGTATTATATATAAGATTCTTAACAAAACGCAGTATGGAGGGGAAGCCTCTAATGGACAAAGTTTCACTGAAGGCTTCACTCACGATGGGGGCTGTATCAGGCTCCTTGATCAAGCTCCTTGTCCTAGTCTCTCCACTCTTCGGCTTGCTGCCTCTACCGACATACTTCTGTTTTTCTTTGTTTGACGATTTGTTTATTTTTCCTTAATCATCGTTTCTTCTTTTAGACTTTCCTAACACGGCTCTCGATTTACCCAGTATGACCCTTATCCCATCTTTCATGGACTTTTAAACCTCTTCCTCCTCCTCCTTCCCCATCCATGGCCCCTCATCCCATCATTCATGGCCTCCTACATCTTCCCTCCCCAGGACCTCAACAAATGACCCTGGTATTATCTGAAACCTTTAAGCTCCAATTACTGGTAGCCTTAATCCCTGCGTGCAAGAAGACTTCCTTATCAGGAAATAGCAACTTCTCCCTCTTCCTCTCCTTCGTCCCTCTCCCTCTTCCCCTCCACCCTCTCCCTCCTCACATTCAGCAGGATCATTCCTACTTCAAACCCTCCCACCTTTCCATCCTACTAACAAAGAGAGAGAGAGAGAGAGAGAGAGAGAGAGAGAGAGAGAGAGAGAGAGAGAGAGAGAGAGAGAGAGAGAGAGAGAGAGAGAGAGAGGGAGAGAGAGAGAGAGAGAGAGAGAGAGAGAGAGAGAGAGAGAGAGAGAGAGAGAGAGAGAGAGAGAGAGAGAGAGAGAGAGAGAGAGAGAGAGAGAGAAAAGAAAAAGCATCGTTAAGAGTGGGCTCTAAACCTGTTGGTGATTGGTCAAGGACCAACAAGGATATTCACCTGATCAAACCATTCCACCTCTAAAATGGCAGGACGGGGCTGTCTATACCAAGCAATAAAAAAAAGCTGATCTGCTTGTTGAACATTTTGCTGCCGAGATGCAAGTCCCAGATATAGTTAGGGAACTTCCATTGTTAGCCGCGAGAACTGAGCCAAAGTTGTCAGAAGTGACGACGAGACAGGAAGAGGTGTGTCTCGTCCTTACATCCTTGGACTAAGAGAAGCTGGGGGGCTAGATATGGTGAGCCCAAGATTCCTGAGTAGATGTGTAGGCCAGTTAGCATTACCTCGAATTCGCATCTATTAATACTGTCTAACACAAAGTAAATGAGCTTTGGGGAAAAAGGAAATGTAGTCTCTGTTCACACATAAAAAATGAAGAGCAGAACGATAATCAGCAACCACGTCTCTCAGTCACTGGCAAAATTCTTATTACGAAAATTTCACTGTCACTATAGTTTCAGTGTATGTCGCTATGCAGCTGATCAAGTAAACCTCTCCACTATGTGGCACCAGTCACTGGATGAATTCAAGATTAGTTGTGTATTAGCATTGGGCACTGCTGGTGCCTTCGACCGAATATGGCACAAGGGATTCTTGAAAAACCGAAAGCATTTGGACTCTCTGGCTCTGCATTACACTTCTGTAGTGACTCCGTCAAAGTAGATCTTTTAGAGTAGTTCTCAGTGGAGTAGTCTACAAGCCACTCAGTCGGTGTCAGTGTTCCAAGAGGTAGCGTGCTTGGCCATTGATATGTAGAATCTACTTCAATGACCTACTCCACCTCATCCCAGAATACCATATTAATGCCAGCTGCCAACAGGCACATCGACTTACGACTTTTAGATAGAACAGAGAACCGTTCAAGACGACTTATGTGGAAAGACACTTATGTGCGGTTCAGGACATTTATTAAAGGAAACGTTTCGCCACAACTGACTTCTTCAGTCCTAATATAGGAGTATATATAGTGGCAGGAATCAGGGTATTATTATTATTATTATTATTATTATTATTATTATTATTATTATTATTATTATTATTATTAGTAGTAGTAGTAGTAGTAGTAGTACTAGTAGTAGTAGTAGTAGTAGTAGTGGAGCAACGTCTCTAATAAATGACCTGAACTGTACTTGTCTTTTTCCACATCTTGTCTGTATCACCATATCATTTTTCAAGACGACTTATCTCTCTCCTGGACCCATCCTTGGTAGATCTGTCATTTCAGCAGAACCTTCTGCAGCAGGAAGATGTAAGTGGCCTTACTGTTATGTACCTTATGTATCAAGGTTTCTCACTTGGCCCCACAGCTTCTGTACCACTCACTGATGGAAACTCTGTTTTGGCATCACGCTAGTGTGTGTACCCTGGGGTCTGGCATCACGCTAGTGTGTGTACCCTGGGGTCTGGTATCACGCTAGTGTATATCCTAGGGTCTAGCATCTCGCTAGTGTGTGTACCCTGGGGTCTGGCATCACGCTAGTGTGTGTACCCTGGGGTCTGGTATCACGCTAGTGTATATCCTAGGGTCTAGCATCTCGCTAGTGTGTGTACCCTGGGGTCTGGTATCACGCTAGTGTATATCCTAGGGTCTAGCATCTCGCTAGTGTGTGTACCCTGGGGTCTGGTATCACGCTAGTGTATATCCTAGGGTCTAGCATCTCGCTAGTGTGTGTACCCTGGGGTCTGGTATCACGCTAGTGTGTGTACCCTGGGGTCTGGTATCACGCTAGTGTATATCCTAGGGTCTAGCATCTCGCTAGTGTGTGTACCCTGGGGTCTGGCATCACGCTAGTGTGTGTACCCTGGGGTCTGGCATCACGCTAGTGTATATCCTAGGGTCTAGCATCTCGCTAGTGTGTGTACCCTGGGGTCTGGTATCACGCTAGTGTGTGTACCCTGGGGTCTGGTATCACGCTAGTGTATATCCTAGGGTCTAGCATCTCGCTAGTGTGTGTACCCTGGGGTCTGGCATCATGCTAGTGTGTGCACCCTGGGGTCTGGCATCACGCTAGTGTGTGTACCCTGGGGTCTGGCATTACGCTAGTGTGTACCCTGGGGTCTGGTATCACGCTAGTGTATATCCTAGGGTCTAGCATCTCGCTAGTGTGTGTACCCTGGGGTCTGGTATCACGCTAGTGTATATCCTAGGGTCTAGCATCTCGCTAGTGTGTGTACCCTGGGGTCTGGTATCACGCTAGTGTATATCCTGTATATCCTAGGGGTCTGCATCACGCTAGTGTGTGTACCCTGGGGTCTGGTATCACGCTAGTGTATATCCTAGGGTCTAACATCTCGATATTGTGTACCCTGGGGTCTGGTATCACGCTAGTGTATATCCTAGGGTCTAGCATCTCGCTAGTGTGTGTACCCTGGGGTCTGGTATCACGCTAGTGTATATCCTAGGGTCTAGCATCTCGCTAGTGTGTGTACCCTGGGGTCTGGTATCACGCTAGTGTATATCCTAGGGTCTAGCATCTCGCTAGTGTGTGTACCCTGGGGTCTGGCATCACGCTAGTGTGTGTACCCTGGGGTCTGGCATCACGCTAGTGTGTGTACCCTGGGGTCTGGCATTACGCTAATGTGTACCCTGGGGTCTGGTATCACGCTAGTGTATATCCTAGGGTCTAGCATCTCGCTAGTGTGTGTACCCTGGGGTCTGGAATGACGCTGGAGTGTATATCCTAGGGTCTGCATCTCCGCTAGTGTGTGTACCTGGGGTCTGGCATCACGCTAGTGTGTGTACCCTGGGGTCTGGCATCACGCTAGTGTGTGTACCCTGGGGTCTGGCATTACGCTAATGTGTACCCTGGGGTCTGGTATCACGCTAGTGTATATCCTAGGGTCTAGCATCTCGCTAGTGTGTGTACCCTGGGGTCTGGTATCACGCTAGTGTATATCCTGTATATCCTAGGGTCTAGCATCACGCTAGTGTGTGTACCCTGGGGTCTGGTATCACGCTAGTGTATATCCTAGGGTCTAGCATCTCGCTAGTGTGTGTACCCTGGGGTCTGGTATCACGCTAGTGTATATCCTAGGGTCTAGCATCTCGCTAGTGTGTGTACCCTGGGGTCTGGTATCACGCTAGTGTATATCCTAGGGTCTAGCATCTCGCTAGTGTGTGTACCCTGGGGTCTGGTATCACGCTAGTGTATATCCTAGGGTCTAGCATCTCGCTAGTGTGTGTATCCTGGGGTCTGGCATCACGCTAGTGTGTGTACCCTGGGGTCTGGCATTACGCTAATGTGTACCCTGGGGTCTGGTATCACGCTAGTGTATATCCTAGGGTCTAGCATCTCGCTAGTGTGTGTACCCTGGGGTCTGGTATCACGCTAGTGTATATCCTAGGGTCTAGCATCTCGCTAGTGTGTGTACCCTGGGGTCTGGCATCACGCTAGTGTGTGTACCCTGGGGTCTGGCATCACGCTAGTGTGTGTACCCTGGGGTCTGGCATTACGCTAATGTGTACCCTGGGGTCTGGTATCACGCTAGTGTATATCCTAGGGTCTAGCATCTCGCTAGTGTGTGTACCCTGGGGTCTGGTATCACGCTAGTGTATATCCTGTATATCCTAGGGTCTAGCATCACGCTAGTGTGTGTACCCTGGGGTCTGGTATCACGCTAGTGTATATCCTAGGGTCTAGCATCTCGCTAGTGTGTGTACCCTGGGGTCTGGTATCACGCTAGTGTATATCCTGTATATCCTAGGGTTTAGCATCACGCTAGTGTGTGCCCTGGGTCTGGTAACACGCTAGTGTATATCCTAGGGTCTAGCATCTCGCTAGTGTGTGTACCCTGGGGTCTGGTATCACGCTAGTGTATATCCTAGGGTCTAGCATCTCGCTAGTGTGTGTACCCTGGGGTCTGGTATCACGCTAGTGTATATCCTAGGGTCTAGCATCTCGCTAGTGTGTGTACCCTGGGGTCTGGTATCACGCTGAGTGTATATCCTAGGGTCTAGCATCTCGCTAGTGTGTGCCCTGCCCTGGGGTCTGGCATCATGCTGAGTGTGCACCCTAGGGTCTCGCATCACGCTAGTGTGTGTACCCTGGGGTCTGGCATTACGCTAGTGTGTACCCTGGGGTCTGGTATCACGCTAGTGTATATCCTAGGGTCTAGCATCTCGCTAGTGTGTGTACCCTGGGGTCTGGTATCACGCTAGTGTATATCCTAGGTCCTAGCATCTCGCTGGTGTGTGTACCCCTGGGGAGGTCTGGTATCACTCAGTGTATATCCTAGGGGTCTAGCATCTCGCTAGTGTGTGTACCCTGGGGTCTGGTATCACGCTAGTGTATATCCTAGGGTCTAGCCTCACGCTAGTGTGTGTACCCTGGGGTCTGGTATCACGCTAGTGTATATCCTAGGGTCTAGCATCTCGCTAGTGTGTGTACCCTGGGGTCTGGTATCACGCTAGTGTATATCCTAGGGGTCTGGCATCTCGCTAGTGTGTGTACCCTGGGGTCTG
The DNA here is from genome assembly GCF_038502225.1 of Cherax quadricarinatus. Lineage (NCBI taxonomy): Eukaryota > Metazoa > Arthropoda > Malacostraca > Decapoda > Parastacidae > Cherax > Cherax quadricarinatus. The sequence continues at coordinate 28,423,753 of NC_091312.1, forward strand.
GTATCACGCTAGTGTATATCCTGGAGTCTAGCATCTCGCTAGTGTGTGTACCCTGGGGTCTGGTATCACCTTCTAGTGTATATCCTAGGGTCTAGCATCTCGCTAGTGTGTGTGTACCCTGGGGTCTGGTATCACGCTAGTGTATATCCTAGGGTCCTAGCATCTCGCTAGTGTGTGTACCCTGGGGTCTGGTATCACGCTAGTGTATATCCTAGGGGAGTCTAGCATCTGGCTAGTGTGTGTGATCCTGGGGTCTGGTATCACGCTAGTGTATATCCTAGGTCTAGCATCTCGCTAGTGTGTGTACCCTGGGGTCTGGTATCACGCTGAGTGTATATCCTAGGAGTCTAGCATCTCGCTAGTGTGTGTACCCTGGGGTCTGGTAACACACTAGTGTATATCCTAGGGAAGTCTAGCATCTCGCTAGTGTGTGTACCCTGGGGTCTGGTATCACTGCAGTGTATATCCTGGGGAAGGTCTAGCATCTCGCTAGTGTGTGTACCCTGGGGTCTCAGTATCACGCTAGATGCTATATCCTAGGGTCTAGTATCTCGCTAGTGTGTGTGACCCTGGGGTCTGGTATCACGCTAGTGTATATCCTGAGGGTCTAGCATCTCTCTAGTGTGTGTACCCTGGGGTCTGGTATCACGCTAGTGTATATCCTAGGGTCTAGCATCTCGCTACTGTGTGTACCCTGGGGTCTGGTATCACGCTAGTGTATATCCTAGGGTCTAGCATCTCGCTACTGTGTGTACCCTGGGGTCTGGTATCACGATAGTGTATATCCTAGGGTCTAGCATCTCGCTGAGTGTGTACCCTGGGGTCTGGTATCACGCTAGTGTATATCCTAGGGTCTAGCATCTCGCTAGTGTGTGTACCCTGGGGTCTGGTATCACGCTAGTGTATATCCTAGGGTCTAGCATCTCGCTAGTGTGTGTACCCTGGGGTCTGGTATCACGCTAGTGTATATCCTAGGGTCTAGCATCTCGCTACTGTGTGTACCCTGGGGTCTGGTATCACGCTAGTGTATATCCTAGGGTCTAGCATCTCGCTACTGTGTGTACCCTGGGGTCTGGTATCACGCTAGTGTATATCCTAGGGTCTAGCATCTCGCTAGTGTGTGTACCCTGGGGACTGGCATTACGCTAGTGTGTACCCTGGGGTCTGGCATCACGCTAGTTTGTACCCTGGGGTCTGGCATTACGCTAGTGTGTACCCTGGGGTTTGGCATCTCTCACGGGTGTGAATTCTGTTCTGGCAACGATCTGATGTGTGAACATCTGGGTCTGGCAACACGCCCACAACAGCAACACTCTAAAAATCAGTTTTGTTATACTAGCAGTGTAAACATAAAGGCGTAGAGCACTTCATAGCATCTCCTCCAGAGCTTTCGTCATGTTGCTCCTCTCGTTTTTGTCGTGTTTTGTTGTCTGTTAGTGCTGTTTCTTTGTTTATTTCTTGCCTTTATAGTTATATGTTGTTGTTACATTGAAGGTGAAGCGCGCTAAAATCGTAGTGTTTATACAGAAGCTGAAGACCAGTTTAATCCAAGGAAGGGAAGGATCGCTGCAGCAATTTCTGGCATCAGCATCCCTTCAAGGGTATCAAGGCAGCCCCTACTTCTCCCCTCCTCCTCTCCGCCCCTCCTACCCTCCTCGTCTCTCCTCCTCCCCTCCTCACCTCTTCCCTTCCTGCTCGTTGAGGGGATCAAACTCTGGCATTTGGTACAACAACTGAGTTATCAATACACATATAACACTTGCTCGCTGATTACTGATCACACACATACACACACACACATACACACACACACACACACACACACACACACACACACACACACACACACACACACACACACACACACATAGTTGAGCTTCAAGTGGAGAGAGTAGCAGGAATAGGATGGGAAACACCAAACTACAAAAGGGGGGACTACTCAGGCATGAGGAACTTCCTGCAAGACATTCAGCGGGAGAGAGAACTGACAGGAAAACCAGTACAAGAAATGATGGACTATGTGGCAACAAAATGCAAGGAGGCAGAAGAGAGGTTTGTTCCCAAGGGAAACAGAAATAATGGGAAGAACAGAACGAGTCCTTGGTTCACCCAAACGTGTAGGGAGGAAAAAAGCTAGGTGTACTAGAGAATGGAAAAGGTACAGAAGACAAAAAACTCAGGAAAATAAAGAGATTAGCCGAAGAGCCAGAAACGAATATGCACAGATAAGAAGGGAGGCTCAGCGACAATATGAAAATGACATAGCATCGAAAGTCAAGTCTGACCCGAAGCTGTTGTATAACCACATCAGGAGGAAAACAACAGTCAAGGACCAGGTAATCAGACTGAGGAAGGGTGATAGGGAGTTCACAAAAAACGACCGAGAGGTATGTGAGGAGCTCAACACGAGATTTAAAGAAGTATTTACAGTGGAAACCAGTAGGACTCCAGGAAATCAGAACAGGGGGGTACACCAACAGGTGCTGGATGAGGTACATATAACCAAGGAGGAGGTGGAGAAGCTGCTATGTGAACTTGACACCTCAAAGGCGGTGGGACCAGACAACATCTCTCCGTGGGTCCTTAGAGAGGGAGCAGAGATGCTGTGTGTGCCATTAACAAAGATCTTCAACACATCCATTGAAACTGGGCAACTCCCTGAGGTATGGAAGGTGGCAAATGTACTCCCAATTTTTAAAAAGGGAGACAGACATGAGGCATTAAACTACAGACCTGTGTCACTAATATGTATAGTATGCAAAATCATGGAGAAGATCATCAGGAGGAGAGTGGTGGAGCACCTGGAAAGAAACAAGTGTATAATCGACAACCAGCACGGTTTCAGGGAAGGAAAATCCTGTGTGGGCACCTGTGACAAGCGGGGTTCCACAGGGGTCAGTCCTAGGACCTGTGATGTTTTTGGTATATGTGAATGACATAACGGAAGGGATAGACTCAGAAGTGTCCTTGTTTGCAGATAATGTGAAGTTAATGAGGAGAATCAAATCGGTCGACGATCAGGCAGGACTACAAAGAGACCTGGACAGGCTATAAGCCTGGTCCAGCAACTGGCTCCTTGAGTTTAACCTCGCCAAATGCAAAGTCATGAAGATTGGGGAAGGGCTAAGAAGACCGCAGACACAGTATAGTCTAGATGGCCAAAGACTGCAAACCTCACTCAAGGAAAAAGATCTGAGGGTGAATATAACACCGAGCACATCTCCTGAGGCGCACATCAGTCAGATAACTGCTGCAGCATACGGGAGTCTGGCAAACCTAAGGATAGCGTTCCAATACCTCAGTAAGGAATCGTTCAAGACTCTGTATGCCATTTACGTCAGGCCCATACTGGAGTATGCAGCAGCAGTTTGGAATCCACACCTGGTCAAGCACGTCAAGAAACTAGAGAAAGTGCAAAGGTTTGCAACAAGACTAGTCCCAAAGCTAAGGGAATTGTCCTACGAAGAAAGGTTAAGGGAAATCGGCCTGACGACACTGGAGGACAAGAGGGTCAGGGGAGACATGATAACGACATATAAAATAATGCGCGGAATAGACAAGGTGGACAAAGACGGGATGTTCCAGAGATGGGACACAGAAACAAGAGGTCACAATTGGAAGTTGAAGACTCAGATGAATCAAAGGGGTGTTAGGAAGTATTTCTTTAATCATAGAGTAGTCAGGCCGTGGAATAGCCTAGAAAGTAACGTATTGGAGGCGGGAACCATACATAGTTCTAAGATGAGGTTTGATAAAGCTCATGGAGCAGAGAGAGAATGGACCTAGTAACAATCAGTGAAGAGGCGGGGCCAGGAGCTATGAATCGACCCCTGCAACCACAAATAGGTGAGTACACACACAAACAAACAAACAAAATTGATCCTTTCCGAGGAAGGGGAGTGTGTCTACGTCAGCAGATTCCCATTTTCTCTACAAATAGATCATAAATGATTATAATTTACTAGTATAAGGATTATAATAGAGCAGCTCGGCCAGCGAGTGTCAATGGAGTGACCGAGAAGCTTCGTTACTGCACTCTGATCTACACTGAAAATTACAGTCTGTTGCTTCTGCTTCTCCCATGACTAGTGGCGTTTTGAATTATTATTATTATTATTATTATTATTATTATTATTATTATTATTATTATTATTTTTGTTTTTAGGTATCATATGTTGGTATTGGGAGAGTTAATACACATGTGTGTTGTTTGTGAGTTTTTGTTCGTTGCACACATCCACCCACACACACACACACACACACACACACACACACACACACACACACACACACACACACACACACACACACACACACACACACACACACCCACGCACACACACACACACACACACACACACACACACACACACACACACACACACACACACACACACACACACACACACACACACACACACACACACACACACACAC
>NC_091312.1:28429914-28452414 GCF_038502225.1 Cherax quadricarinatus
CCTCATTATCGATAGTGAGTACTATGTTAGACCTATCTACTGGCTTATGGCTATACCCCAACTGTTTTAGTTGTTGCCAGAGCTTTCTGGGGTTATGCTTATATTCTTCAATTTTTGAGCAATAGTGCTTTGCCTTTGCTCCTTTTATAAGCCTCTGTACTCTGTTCCTCACCCTTTGGAATTCATTTAGTGCTGCAATATCCTGTCTGTTTGCTTTAAATCTTTTTAGCAGCTGGTCTCTGAATTTCATATTATCTAATATCTCAGTAGTCATCCAGGGTTCAGTTCTTCGTTTAATCCTAACCTCTTTAACTGGTGCAATATTATTAAGAATGGTAGTGAACATTGTTTTGAATTTTTCCCAGGCATCGTTTACGTCCGTGCAACTTGTTATCTCTGTCCAGTCACAATTGTGTAGCCTATTTACCAGTGTTTCTTTACTGTAGTTTCTAGTTGACCTCATTTTTATTGTCCTGTGTAGGCCTATCCTATCCCTAGTGATTTTCCTGGTGCAGTAAATGATGAAATGATCACTAAGACCTGTGGTAATGACGCCTGACTGACTAATGTTCTCAGCGCGGTTGCAAAGTATGTGGTCAATTAGGGTGGCTGAGAACTGTGTGATCCGGGTTGGTTTATTAATTAGTTGGGTGTAGCTATTTAATCCTAGAATTTGCTTATACCTTTTGCATAGCCCGTTATTTTGTTGCTGAAAACAGATATTGAAGTCGCCCAGTATTATTGTTTCGCAATTGCTTTCAACTCCGGACAAGACTCTGGAAAAGTCTTCTAAGAACTGGTCCTGGGTAGGAGGGCGGTAACTAGTTCCTATTAAGATGGGTTTGGTCTTGGGAAGCAGCACTTCAAACCATAGAATCTCCAGTTTATTGTTATTTAAATCAGGTCTTGGGTTGTAAGCTAAGTCATTTCTAATGTAGGCACATACTCCACCGCCCTTTCTGTTCCTATCTAATCGTTTTATATTGTAACCTTCTATTTTGACCTCGTCGTCAGTCACCGTATCATCCAACCAAGATTCAGAGATGGTTATAACTGCCACCCTAATTTTGTTAGCTAGAATCCTAATCTCTGCCAATTTAGGAAGAAGTGATCTTGCATTGACATGAATAAAGTGAAGGCCTGTTTTCATAAAACAATCATAATCATCAATATATGGCAATGGGTCATTTGTATTAAAATTAGGTAAATCAATGTCATCACTGCTAAAGGGTAACTGTGCCAAAGTGCATTTGTTACACACAAAATGAATTCTGGCACCGTTGCTATAATTGTACATACATCCATCATGCACCCACCCCTTACACATTTTACATAAGGTGCCTTTTCTGTTTTTCATGCGTACTTTAGTACAGTGTATGCATCTGTTTGGTAGTGTTTGAGATAATAATGGCTGTATTGTCTCACACTGACCTATGTATGCATTACATATGGAGTTAAGGTTATCATCCCTAGCTACTAGACCGTCATTATTGCCGTCATTTATCTGTCTGTTTTGCCTCTGCACAATAGTTTGAGGTCCTGGATTAATTTGGATATCACCACTTAAGAGCGCTACAATAAGAGCTGTGTGCCATTGTTTTTGTTTGGGTATGCGGTGTTGCCATACCTTGCGGCGATAGTGAGGTTTACTTTTTTGGTAGGATGGCAACTGTTGGGCTTTTACTGTCCAGGGCGCTGTTACTCCATTCACCTTTTCCAACCCCCATGACTGATTTCTTTCTTCATGGAATTGAAGAAGAAATATAAATATAATTATGGCAGCCTGTACCCCTCTAATGCCTGCCATTTTCGCTCTTCGCTCTTTTACTCATATACAATATTTATTTCTCTTTTCCAGTCCCTAGTACACTTAGTATCTGCTTTAATCACACTGAATTACTAGTAAAATTTCCTCTTCAAAACCCTCTTCACTGCTCACTTTTCCCTTAACTTCACAACACCCTTACATTTGACCCCTTATTCACCCTCCCCTACCCACCTCACTTCACAGTCTGGCTTCACCAATTAACTTCTAACTCCTTTCCATTCTGGTAGACCAGAAAGGTTTAATCAATGGTTTTATCCTTCCAAATCCCCCTCAATTCCATTTATCGGGGGTTGTGTCGTGTTGTTGTCTCCTGACCTGTTTTGCTGACTCAGCCATTTTTAAAACACTGAGGGGAGTAACACCACCTGACTTTCCTTGAGTTTATAGATATATTTGGCTTTTTCTGCTATGATTCTCTCACTGTACACTGGTCAGCTGAATATAGTTCAGCTACTAAAATATTAACCTTGACTATTTAACTATTCACTTCTTTCCCACGACTGGCACTGAGGGATAACCGTCCTATACCTTGGAGTTTTGTACTGTTGATTTGACGATGTCTCCTGTGTTTCCCTCTCGTTAGCACTGGTACAGGTGATATGATGGTGGTACAGATATGATGCTACTGTCAACAGATGAACGTCAGTAAAGATGAGAATTTCACTTCGCTAGTTGTACGTCTGGCAGTAGCTGCTGTTTGAATGCTGGTCAGCCATGTTTAAAGGCTCAAATCTTTCCCTCGTTTGGCACTGACGAAAAAAGTCCTACAGACCTGGCATTTCCTTGGAGATTTAGTTGATCAGGAATTCTGCCATGTTGTCTTCCCGTTAAACACTGGTGCAGTTGATATGGAGGTCAGTTATTTCATTTAGTGGAAAACGTCTTGTGTCTGCTTCACGTCTGGCAGCAGGTCTGATACTTGAATGCCGGTCCCTCTTCTGTCATATTTAGTCCATTTCGTTGTCGTCACCGTCAGTTTTTATGTAACTATAGTTAACTTGCATGTTGTTGCAGCAGTACTTGCAAATTTGGCCATCACTGGAGTTTGGATAGACCCAGGGGACGGCAAGATATAGGAGCAGCCTTGTTGCTGCTTGCTGCGGCTGCAGCACAGCTGTTGGACGACATACATACAGATGAGGAGGAGGTGAAGAAACTGCTAAGGGACATCGATACCTCAAAGGCAATGGGACCGGACAACATCTCTCCGTGGGTCCTTAGAGAGGGAGCAGATATGTTGTGCGTACCACTTACCACAATCTTCAACACATCCCTGGAAACTGGGCAACTACCTGAGGTATGGAAGACGGCAAATGTAGTTCCCATTTTCAAAAAAGGAGACAGAAAAGAGACACTAAACTATAGACCTGTGTCATTGACGTGTATAGTATGCAAAATTATGGAGAAAATTATCAGGAGGAGAGTGGTGGAGCACCTGGAACGGAACAGGAGTATAAATGCCAACCAGCACGGATTCACGGAAGGCAAATCCTGTGTCACAAACCTTCTGGAGTTTTATGATAAAATAACAGAAGTAAGACAAGAGAGAGAGGGGTGGGTTGATTGCATCTTCTTGGACTGCAAGAAGGCCTTTGACACAGTTCCTCACAAGAGATTAGTGCAGAAGCTAGAGTATCAGGCGCATATAACAGGAAGGGCACTGCAATGGATCAGAGAATACCTGACAGGGAGGCAACAACGAGTCATGGTACGTAATGATGTATCACAGTGGGCACCTGTGGCGAGCGGGGTCCCACAGGGGTCGGTCCTAGGACCAGTGCTATTTTTGGTATATGTGAACGACATGACGGAAGGGTTAGACTCAGAAGTGTCCCTGTTTGCAGATGATGTGAAGTTAATGAGGAGAATTAAATCTGATGAGGACCAGGCAGGACTTCAAAGAGACCTGGACAGACTGGACACCTGGTCCAGCAAATGGCTTCTCGAATTTAATCCTGCCAAATGCAAAGTCATGAAGATAGGGGAAGGGCACAGAAGACCACAGACAGAGTATAGGCTAGGTGGCCAAAGACTGCAAACCTCACTCAAGGAGAAAGATCTTGGGGTGAGTATAACACCGAGCATGTCTCCGGAAGCACACATCAATCAGATAACTGCTGCAGCATATGGGCGCCTGGCAAACCTGAGAACAGCATTCCGATACCTTAGTAAGGAATCATTCAAGACACTGTACACCGTGTATGTCAGGCCCATACTGGAGTATGCAGCACCTGTTTGGAACCCGCACTTGATAAAGCACGTCAAGAAACTAGAGAAAGTACAAAGGTTTGCAACAAGGTTAGTTCCAGAGCTAAGGGGAATGTCCTATGAAGAAAGATTAAGGGAAATCGGCCTGACGACACTGGAGGACAGGAGGGTCAGGGGAGACATGATAACGACATATAAAATACTGCGTGGAATAGACAAGGTGGACAAGGACAGGATGTTCCAGGGAGGGAACACAGAAACAAGAGGCCACAATTGGAAGTTGAAGATACAAATGAGTCAGAGAGATAGTAGGAAGTATTTCTTCAGTCATAGAGTTGTAAGGCAGTGGAATAGCCTAGAAAATGACGTAATGGAGGCAGGAACCATACACAGTTTTAAGACGAGGTTTGATAAAGCTCATGGAGCGGGGAGAGAGAGGGCCTAGTAGCAACCGGTGAAGAGGCGGGGCCAGGAGCTAGGACTCGACCCCTGCAACCACAAATAGGTGAGTACAAATAGGTGAGTACACATACACACACACACATACTTAAACACATACACACACACACACACACAAACACACACACACACACACACACACACATGCACATACACACACACACACACACACATACCCACACACACCCTCCACCACTTGACACAAACACTTGACACAAACACGTACCCCCCTCCCCTAACCACCTCACCTTAGCCACCTACCCCTCCCGCAAACCACCTAACCCCTCCCCAAACCGTCTAACCCCCCCAACTACCTCCCTCCCTCCAATAACCATCCTCCCCCTCCCCCATAACCATCCATCCCCTCTCTCCCTCAAACCATCTAACCCCCTCCCCCAACTATCTCTACCCCTCCAATAACCATCCTCCCCCTCCCCCACAAACATCCATCCCCTCTCCTCCTAACCATCTATTCCCCTCCCTCTAACCACCCATCCCCCCTTCTGTGGAGCAACGGGGGAACCTAGAACCAGGATGAGGACAAGGGGCTCCAAGAACGAATCTGGGAGGGAGGAATGGGAGGTAGAGCTCAAAAAAAGGGAGGAAGACTGGGGAAGGAGACTAGATGAGCTGGAAAGGAAGATGGAAGAGAGGTTAGCAGCAGAATGCAGAAGGTGGAAGCAACAGGCCACATCAGCAGAAATCAAGATAGAGAGATTAGAAGAGGAGCTGAGACATCTGAAACAGCACAGAGACAAAGACATTACAGAAGTAGCATCGGCAATGGCTACATCAAACACAGACAACAGGTCTGAAGGAAGCATGGAAACTAAACTGTATGCAGAGGTCCTGTCAAACCCACATGGGGCCAAAACAAAGACAGGGAGCACACTAGGACAGAATGAGAGGTTGGAAGACATTGAAGGAACTAGGACATGTGCAAGGACCTTACCAGATACCTGTGGGGGCCAGGAACAGGTGAGCAGGAAGGACAAACCAAGAAGCATAGGGGCCATAACTGAAGGAAGGAACACTCCACGGGAAGGAACTAAAACACATCAGAGGATGCAATGGGAGTCACAGTGGGAGGTGGAAAGGGAGAGATCCGTGTTTGTCTATGGGCTAGACGAAGCTAAAGGGGAAACTTATGATGAAAGAAAGCAGGAGGAGAAAAAAGTGATTGAAGATATCATGAAGGTGATAGGCGAGGGGGACATGACCCAGGTGGCAAATTTTTGGAGAATCGGGTGGTTCACAAAGAAAAGGAATCGGCCTCTCAAAGTAATTTTCAAGGCAGAATCAACCCGAACCATGATCCTGCAGGAGAAAGCACGGCTGAGAGGCAAGCAGGAGTTCCGGAGTGTGTACCTCGATCGAGACAGAACACAGGACGAAAGGAAGACAATGAAAGAGAGAGTTCAAAAACGAAAGGAGAAATGGGAGGAAATGAAAAAGGAGAGCAGAATAACCCAGGATCAAATGGAAGGACAAGCGCACCCCCCAGAAACACCTGCAGAAGGACTCCAGCCACGACACCCCCAAGGCAACTGAACAATCTAAACCAACCATCACACACCGATCCCTCTGTTTCCATCCCCCGCACCACAGTTACAGTATTAGAACAGAAGTTGAAGGTTTGGTACACAAATGCAGATGGATTAACGAATAAACATGAGGAATGGCAAGAAAGAATCAATGAGAAGTCCCCAGACATCATAGCAGTTACAGAAACAAAACTCACAGAGACAATAACAGATGCAATCTTCCCACCAGGATACCAGATCATGAGGAAAGATAGAAGGGGCAGGGGGGGAGGTGGGGTTGTTCTGCTCGTAAAAAACAGATGGAAATTCGAGAAAATGGAAGGCATAGATGAGACGGGAGAAAGAGACTACATAGCAGGTACACTTCAGTCTGGGGAACACAAAGTGGTCATTGCAGTGATGTATAATCCGCCACAGAACTGCAGGAGGCCAAGAGAGGAATATGAAGAGAGCAACAGAGCAATGGTGGACACACTTGCTGAGGTGGCAAGAAGAGCTCACTCCAGTAGAGCAAAGTTGCTGGTTATGGGGGATTTCAACCACAGGGAGATCGACTGGGAAAACCTGGAGCCACATGGGGGTCCCGAAACATGGAGAGCCAGGATGTTGGACGTTGTGCTGGAAAACCTCATGCACCAACATGTTAAGGACACTACCAGAGTGAGAGGGGAGGATGAACCAGCAAGATTGGACCTTGTGTTCACCCTGGGCAGCTCAGATATTGAGGACATCAAGTATGAGAGTCCCCTAGGAGCTAGCGACCACGTGGTTCTGTGCTTTGAATACATAGTAGAGCTGCAAGTGGAGAGAATAACAGGAGTTGAATGGGAAAAGCCTGACTATAAAAGAGGGGACTACATAGGGTTGAAGAACTTCCTGCGGGAGGTCCAGTGGGACAGAGAACTGGCAGGAAAGCCAGTAAATGAAATGATGGAATATGTAACAACAAAATGCAAGGAGGCAGTGGAAAGGTTTATTTCCAAGGGCAACAGTAACAACGGGAAGACCAGAACGAGCCCCTGGTTTACCCGACGGTGTAAGGAGGCAAAAACAAAGTGCAATAGAGAATGGAAAAAGTACAGAAGGCAGAGAACACACGAAAATAGGGAGATCAGTCGCAGAGCCAGGAATGAGTACGCACAGGTAAGGAGGGAGGCCCAGCGACAGTATGAAAATGACATAGCATCGAGAATCAAGACTGACCCAAAACTGTTGTATAGCCACATCAGGAGGAAGACAACAGTCAAAGACCAGGTGATCAGATTAAGGACAGAAGGTGGAGAACTCACAAGAAATGATCAGGAGGTATGTGAGGAGCTGAACAGGAGATTTAAGGAAGTTTTTACAGTAGAGACAGGAAGGGCTGTGGGAAGACAGCACAGAAGGGAACATCAAGTGGGAGTATACCAACAAGTGTTGGATGACATACGAACAACTGAGGAGGAGGTGAAGAAGCTCTTAAGTGACCTTGACACCTCAAAGGCGATGGGACCGGACAACATCTCCCCATGGGTCCTTAGAGAAGGAGCAGAGATGCTGTGCGTGCCTCTAACCACAATCTTCAACACTTCCCTTGAAACTTGGCAACTACCTGAGAAATGGAAGACAGCTAATGTAGTCCCCATATTTAAGAAAGGAAACAGAAACGAGGCACTAAACTACAGACCTGTGTCTCTGACATGTATTGTGTGCAAAGTCATGGAGAAGATTATCAAGAGGATAGTGGTCGAACACCTGGAAAGAAACAAGATTATAAATGAAAACCAGCATGGGTTCATGGAAGGCAAATCCTGTATCACAAACCTCCTGGAGTTTTATGACAAGGTAACAGAAGTAAGACACGATAGAGAAGGGTGGGTAGATTGCGTTTTCCTAGACTGCGGGAAGGCCTTTGACACAGTTCCCCACAAGAGATTAGTGCAGAAGCTGGAGGATCAGGCGCATGTAAAAGGGAGGGCACTGCAATGGATAAGGGAATACCTGACAGGGAGGCAGCAACGAGTCATGGTACGTGAAGAGGTATCACAGTGGGCGCCTGTTACGAGCGGGGTCCCACAAGGGTCAGTTCTAGGACCAGTGCTATTTTTGATATATGTGAACGACATGATGGAAGGAATGGACTCTGAAGTGTCCCTGTTCGCAGATGATGTGAAGTTGATGAGAAGAATTAAATCGGACGAGGATGAGGCAGGACTGCAAAGAGACCTGGAGAGGCTGGACATGTGGTCCAGTAACCGGCTTCTCGAATTCAATCCAGCCAAATGCAAAGTCATGAAGATTGGGGAGGGGCAAAGAAGACCGCAGACAGAGTATAGGCTAGGTGGACAAAGACTACAGACCTCACTCAGGGAGAAAGACCTTGGGGTGACCATAACACCGAGCACATCACCGGAGGCACACATCAACCAAATAACAGCTGCAGCATACGGGCGCCTGGCAAACCTGAGAATAGCGTTCCGATACCTTATTAAGGAATTGTTCAAGACACTGTACACTGTGTATGTTAGGCCCATACTGGAGTATGCAGCACCAGTCTGGAACCCACACCTGGTCAAGCACGTCAAGAAGTTAGAGAAAGTACAAAGGTTTGCAACAAGGCTAGTCCCAGAGCTCAAGGGAATGTCGTACGAGGAAAGGTTAAGGGAAATCGGACTGACGACACTGGAGGACAGAAGGGTCAGGGGAAACATGATAACGACATACAAGATACTGCGGGGAATAGACAAGGTGGACAGAGATAGGATGTTCCAGAGAGGGGACATAGGGACAAGGGGTCACAACTGGAAGCTGAAGACTCAGACGAGTCACAGGGACGTTAGGAAGTATTTCTTCAGTCATAGAGTCGTCAGCAAGTGGAATAGCCTAGCAAGTGAAGTAATGGAGGCAGGACCCATACATAGTTTTAAGAAGAGGTATGACAAAGCTCAGGAAGCAGAGAGAGAGAGGACCCAGTAGCGATCAGTGAAGAGGCGGGGCCAAGAGCTGAGTCTCGACCCCTGCAACCACAATTAGGTGAGTACAATTAGGTGAGTACACACGGAGTACAGTCTAGGGGGCCAGAGACTACAAACCTCACTCAAGGAAAAAGATCTTGGGGTGAGTATAACACCAGGCACATCTCCTGAAGAGCACATCAACCAAATAACTGCTGCAGCATATGAGCGCCTAGCAAACCTCAGAACAGCATTCCGACATCTTAATAAGGAATCGTTCAGGACCCTGTACACTGTGTACGTTAGGCCCATATTGGAGTATGCGGCACCAGTTTGGAACCCACACCTAGCCAAGCACGTAAAGAAACTAGAGAAAGTGCAAAGGTTTTCAACAAGACTAGTCCCAGAGCTAAGAGGTATGTCCTACGAGGAGAGGTTAAGGGAAATCAACCTGACGACACTGGAGGACAGGAGAGATAGGGAGGACATGATAACGACATACAAAATACTGAGAGGAATTGACAAGATGGACAAAGACAGGATGTTCCAGAGATTTTGACACAAGGGACAAGGGGACACAGTTGGAAGTTGAAGACACAGATGAATCACAGGGATGTTAGGAAGTATTTCATCAGCCACAGAGTTGTCAGTAAGTGGAATAGTTTGGGAAGCGATATAGTGGAGGCAGGATCCATACATAGCTTTAAGCAGAGGTATGATAAAGCTCACGGTTCAGGGAGAGTGACCTAGTAGCGACCAGTGCAGAGGCGGGGCCAGGAGCTTGGACTCGACCCCTGCAACCTCAGCTAGGTGAGTACAACTAGGTGAGTACACACACACACACACACACACACACACACACACACACACACACACACACACACACACACACACACACACACACACACACACATACACACACACACACACACACACACATGCACACACACACACACACACATGCACACACACACACACACACACACACTGTATACACACAAGACTTTCTACACCGTGTACGTCAGGCCTGTACTGGAGTATGCAGCACCAGTTTGGAACCCACACCTGGTCAAGCACGTCAAGAAATTAGAGAAAGTGCAAAGGTTTGCAACAAGGCTGGTTCCAGAGCTAAGGGAATGTCCTTCGAAAAAAGGTTAATGGAAATCGGCCTGACGACGCTGAAGGACAGGAGGGTTAGGAGAGATATGATAACGACATACAAAATACTGCGAGGAATAGATCAGGTGAACAGAGACAGGATATTCCAGAGATGGGACACAGACATAAGGGGTCACAATTGGAAGTTGAAGACTCATATGAGTCAAAGGGATGTTAGGAAGTATTTCTTCAGTCACAGAGTTGTCAGGAAGTGGAACAGTCTGGCAAGTGATGTAGTGGAGGCAAGTACCATACATAATTTTAAGATTAGGTATTATAAAGCTCATGGTGCAGGAGAGAGAGGACCTAATAGCGACCAGTGAAGAGGCGGGGCCAGTAGCTGAATCTCGACCCCTGCAACCACAATTAGGTGGGTGAGTACACACACACATACGAGTACAAGTATTTTCATCAGGCCTGCAGTATCCGACCGTGATAAGTCCCAGCTTGAAATAAAGACACATGTGCAACATCTGGGTATCTTCATTGTAGACGTTTCGCCATCCAGTGGCTTTATCAATACAAATTCTAGGACATAACTTGAAGACAGTAGAACTATGTACAGAAGATGAGGTAATCAGTCCCTCAACCTAGGAGTAGGTGCGAAGAGCACCATAGTCGTGGGGATTCTGAAGCAGAAGAAAGGAGCCTGGCGCTTATATAGTAACGTCAGGTGTAGCAGACGAGGGCATAGTCACTGGTAGGCGGGATTCCCCAGTGGAAGTAGGTCCTTCCCAAAGAGATGGGTTAGTTGTAGTAGTAGTTGTCGTAGCCGTGAAGGTTATGTACATGTCCTCATGGAATCTTGATTCTGAGGACATCATGGAATCTTGATTCTGAGGACATGTACATAACCTTCACGGCTACGACAACTACTACTACAACTAACCCATCTCTTTGGGAAGGACCTACTTCCACTGGGAAATCCCGCCTACCAGTGACTATGCCCTCGTCTGCTACACCTGACGTTACTATATAAGCGCCAGGCTCCTTTCTTCTGCTTCAGAATCCCCACGACTATGGTGCTCTTCGCACCTACTCCTAGGTTGAGGGACTGATTACCTCATCTTCTGTACATAGTTCTACTGTCTTCAAGTTATGTCCTAGAATTTGCATTGATAAAGCCACTGGATGGCGAAACGTCTACAATAAAGATACCCAGATGTTGCACATGTGTCTTTATTTCATCTTGTCGGTATTATATACCATTCTTACACAAGTCCCAGCTTACACTGCAGTCATTATTTACACGGCCAATACGGTGTAAATAAAAAAAAATACCTTGTTCTTCTTAAACCACTCCTATAAAAATTCTGGTTTAGTTTGTGCAAAAAATAAACAGTAAATGCATTTATTTTTCTTCAATTTGTTTATCAACTTGCCCGGCCCAATCATGTTCATTCAGTTGTTGTTCCCAGGTAAGTTGTGTTTGACTTTTTTCCTAACTTCCTCCAATATTTGAGTCATGACGACTCAACACGCCGTTTAGGTTACATTACGTAAGGTTCGTCAGGAAACAGGACAAGCGTTTCCTGCCGCGGGTCTTAGTCATATGATGACCCGCAGCTGGAGCTTTTGGTCATCTGACCAAGGCCTTTCTCTGGCTTACCGGTCCACACCTTTAAAAATTAGGTTTATAATTATAACAAACGCCGTTTCCGAAGCTTCACTGTATAGTCAGAGATGGAGGCAACACCAACGACAGAGATACAGTGCCTCCGGTATAGTGCCTCCGGTACACTGCCTCACTGGTACAGTGAGACATAAGAACATAAGAAAGGAGGAACACTGCAGCAGGCCTGTTGGCCCATACTAGGCAGGTCCTTTACAATTCATCCCACTAACAAACATTTGACCTACCCAATTTTCAATGCTACCCAAGAAATAAGCTCTGATGTGCAAGTCCCACTCAAATCCAACCCTTCCCACTCATGTATTTATCCAACCTAAATTTGAAACTACCCAAAGTCCTAGCCTCAATAACCCAACTAGGTAGACTGTTCCACTCATCTACTACCCTATTTCCAAACCAATACTTTCCTATGTCCTTTCTAAATCTAAACTTATCTAATTTAAATCCATTACTGCGGGTTCTCTCTTGGAGAGATATCCTCAAGACCTTGTTAATATCCCCTTTATTAATACCTATCTTCCACTTATACACTTCGATCAGGTCTCCCCTCATTCTTCGTCTAACAAGTGAATGTAACTTAAGAGTCTTCAATCTTTCTTCATAAGGAAGATTTCTAATGCTATGTATTAATTTAGTCATCCTACGCTGAATGTTTTCTAACGAATTTATGTCCATTCTGTAATATGGAGACCAGAATTGAGCTACATAATCTAGGTGAGGCCTTACTAATGATGTATAAAGCTGCAGTATGACCTCTGGACTTCTGTTGCTTACACTTCTTGATATAAATCCCAGTAATCTATTTGCCTTATTACGTACGCTTAGGCATTGCTGTCTTGGTTTAAGGTTGCTGCTTACCATAAGAACATAAGAACATAAGAACATAAGAAAGGAGGAACACTGCAGCAGGCCTGTTGGCCCATACTAGGCAGGTCCTTTACAATTCATCCCACTAACAAAAATTTGACCAATCCAATTTTCAATGCTACCCAAGAAATAAGCTCTGATGTGCAAGTCCCACTCAAATCCAACCCTTCCCACTCATGTACTTATCCAACCTAAATTTGAAACTACCCAAAGTCCTAGCCTCAATAACCCAACTAGGTAGACTGTTCCACTCATCTACTACCCTATTTCCAAACCAATACTTTCCTATGTCCTTTCTAAATCTAAACTTATCTAATTTAAATCCATTACTGCGGGTTCTCTCTTGGAGAGATATCCTCAAGACCTTGTTAATATCCCCTTTATTAATACCTATCTTCCACTTATACACTTCAATCAGGTCTCCCCTCATTCTTCGTCTAACAAGTGAATATAACTTAAGAGTCTTCAATCTTTCTTCATAAGGAAGATTTCTAATGCTATGCATTAATTTAGTCATCCTACGCTGAATGTTTTCTAACGAATTTATGTCCATTCTGTAATATGGAGAACAGAATTGAGCTGCATAATCTAGGTGAGGCCTTACTAATGATGTATAAAGCTGCAGTATGACCTCTGGACTTCTGTTGCTTACACTTCTTGATATAAATCCCAGTAATCTATTTGCTTTATTTCGTATGCTTAGGCATTGCTGTCTTGGTTTAAGGTTGCTGCTTACCATGACCCCCAAGTCCTTTTCGCAATCTGTATGGCTAAGTTCTACATTATTTAACTTATAAGTGCTAGGGTTATGGACACTCCCGAGCTTCAGAACCTTGCATTTATCTACATTGAACTGCATCTGCCACTTTTCTGACCAAGAGTAGAGTTTGTCTAAATCCTCATGAAGTTCCCTAACATCTACGTTTGAATCAATTATCCTACCTATCTTCGTGTCATCGGCGAATTTGCTCATATCACTAGTAATTCCTTCATCAAGATCATTGATATATATTATAAACAACAACGGGCCCAAGACTGATCCCTGTGGAACGCCACTTGTTACTGATCCCCACTCGGATTTAACCCCATTAATGGACACTCTTTGCTTCCTGTCTGTGAGCCATGATTCGATCCACGAGAGCACCCTTCCCCCAATGCCATGAGCTGCTACTTTCTTCAACAGTCTTTGGTGCGGAACTCTATCAAATGCCTTACTAAAATCTAAGTAAATAATATCAAATTCTTTATCGTGGTCAACAGCCTCAAAAGCTTTACTGAAGAAAGTTAATAAATTAGTTAGACAAGACCGGCCTCTTGTGAATCCATGCTGAGTATCATTAATCAAGCTATGCTTATCGAGATGGCTTCTTATAATCTCAGCTATAATTGACTCTAGTAATTTGCCTACAATTGAGGTCAGGCTTATTGGGCGGTAATTTGACGGTAACGACTTGTCCCCTGTTTTAAAAATAGGAATTACATTAGCCATCTTCCACATATCAGACACTGCACCTGTTTGAAGAGATAAATTAAAAATATTAGTTAATGGTTCACAGACTTCCATTTTGCATTCCTTTAGAACCCTTGAAAAAACCTCATCAGGACCCGGTGACTTATTTTGCTTCAGTCTGTCTATCTGCTTCACAACCATTTCACTAGTGACTGTGATGTTACATAGTTTATCTTCTTCTGATCCACTATAAAAATTAATTACCGGAATATTATTAGTGTCTTCCTGTGTAAAAACCGAGAGAAAAAAATTATTTAAAATCGAGCACATTTCATTCTCTTTGTCAGTAAGATGCCCATAGTTATTTTTAAGGGGACCTATCTTATCTCTGACTTTTGTTCTATAGACCTGGAAAAAACTTTTTGGGTTAGTTTTAGAATCCCTAGCAACTTTAATTTCATAGTCCCTTTTAGCTTTCCTTATCCCCTTTTTAATGTCCCTCTTAATGTCAATATACTGATTCATAAGATGACCCTCGCCTCTTTTGATACGCCTATAAATTCCTTTCTTATGCCCTAGTAGATATTTCAGCCTATTATTCATCCATTTTGGGTCATTTCTATTTGATCTAATTTCCTTATAAGGGATAAACGTTCTTTGAGCAGCATGTATTGTGTTCAGAAAACTGTCATATTGATAGCTCTCTTCGTTACCCCAGTCAACAGATGATAAGTGTTCTCTAAGCCCATCGTAATCTGCTAAGCGAAAATCTGGGACTGTTACTGAGTTATCCCTACTATCATACTTCCATTCAATTCTACATGTAATTGATTTGTGGTCGCTAGCACCCAGTTCCTCTGAAACTTCTAAATTATTAACAAGGGATTCATTGTTTGCCAGAACTAAGTCAAGCAGGTTATTACCCCTTGTAGGTTCTGTCACAAACTGCTTCAAAAAACAATCCTGAACTACTTCTAAGAAATCGTATGATTCTAAATTCCCAGTCAAGAAATTCCAATCAATATGACTAAAGTTGAAGTCTCCTAGAATTACTACATTATCGTGCCTTGTGGCCCTAACAATTTCCTCCCATAGTAGTCTCCCCTGGTCCCTATCTAAATTTGGGGGACGGTATATCACACCTAAAATTAATTTTTCATGTCCCTCTGAAAATTCTATCCAAACAGACTCTGTATGTGTTACTTCAGACTTAATACCCGTTTTTATGCAACAGTTCAAGCGATCTCGGACATACAATGCCACCCCACCCCCCTTCCCGATACTTCTATCTACTTGGAACAATTTAAAACCCTGAATGTGACATTCTGCAGGCATGTCCCGACTTTTTGAATTAAACCACGTCTCAGTAATGGCAAATACATCTATGTTACCTGCACTAGCAACTAGTCTCAACTCGTCCATCTTATTCCTAGCACTGCGACTATTTGTGTAAAAAATATTTAATGACCCTCCTATCTCTTTACCCTTCCTGCTCCTTTCTGTTATTCCACTAAACCTATTACTGTCATTGTCAATTAGTGCCACTGGCTTTCCAATATCCTCCTCATTTTGCCTATTACTAGTTCTCCTAGTACTCATGTTACTACCCTGCGACTTCACAGTTTTCCCGCCAAAACCCATACCACTAACTATTCCTAGTTTAAAGACCTAACAGCTCCCTCCACTGCGTTGGCCAGTGCTCCCACCCCACACCTAGACAAGTGAACCCCATCCCTGGCATACATGTCATTTCTGCCATAGAAGAGGTCCCAGTTGTCAATGAATGTTACCGCATTTTCCTTACAGTATTTGTCAAGCCAGCAATTGACACCAATTGCTCTGGACAACCATTCATTTCCAACTCCTCTCCTTGGCAAAATGCCACATATGACAGGTTTCCCACCCTTCTTCCTAATTATCTCTATTGCTGACCTATACCTGCTAATCAGGTCCTCACTCCTACGTCTGCCAACATCGTTGCCTCCAGCACTGAGACAGATAATAGGATTGCTCCCATTACCTCTCATGATGTCATCCAGACGGCTAACAATATCCTTCATCCCAGCCCCAGGAAAACATACTCTCTGCCTCCTACTCCTATCCTTCAAACAGAATGCCCTATCCATGTACCTAATCTGGCTATCCCCAAGAACAACAATGTTTTTACCTTCCTTGGCGTCGTCCGTAGTGATGCTCCGAGTAGTCGACTCACATTCGCCAGGTAGCATTACACCACTTGTAGAATTCGTCATGACGTTCTCGATGGTCTTCGTTGGGGTTTCTAGGGATGTCTCACTCACGTCTGCCAATGCTTCCTTGGTGCTCGTTGTGGCATTCCCAGTAGAACACTCACATTCGTCAGGTAGCACCAAGAATGAGTTGGAAGTTTCCACGGCAGTCTTCTGGTTTCTCGTTGTTTCTGCCTCTCCAACCGTTTTCTTAATCTTCAGCTTGGTTCCATGTTGCCCGGCCACTGACCAAGCTCCCCTCTTAACCTGGGGACTCACAACAGGTGGATTACTACGAATCCTTTTGTTCTCCTCCGTTAATCGCCGTATCTCCAGTTTAGCAACTCTGAGTTCTTCTCTCAGCTGCTGGTAAAGCTGCTCAAGAGAGGGCATCCTGGTTCAGATTCACAGAGAGCACACAAACAGGTCTTCACAGAGCTAAGTACACGTCACCACTCTAAGTACACGTCACCACTGATGATGAATGTTACAGTGAAGAATCATGACGCTCATATAGCAATTCCGTGTACAGAAAAGTGTAACAGAACAGTGAGAGGTCGGGATAGTAAATTATCTTGACGTAAATTTAGTGATTAACTCAGGTTCCAGGAGAGTGCACAGGAAAGTGACGAGACAGTGTTGTCAAGTAGCGGCGTTGATAAAGTGATCTAGGCAAAGAAAAGGCACTTTTAAGAACATAAGAACATAAGAATGGAGGAACACTGCAGAAGGCCTACTGGCCCATACAAGGCAGGTCCTTATCAAAACGACCTCTACCCAAAGCTACCCAAGAATTAACTCCCGTACCCAACGACACTAATCAAACCAGCCCCTCCCACTCATATATTTGTCCAAAGATCTTTTATTGGAACAACGTCAAATCATGTAAAGGATAGAAACTGCATGGATACACACACACACACACACACACACACACACACACACACACACACACACACACACACACACACACACACACACACACACACACACACACACACACACACACACACACACACACACACACACACACACACACACACACACACACACACACACACACACACACACACAAAACAAACACAAACACACACAAAAAACATTTCCTTACCTCCGTTAATATTCTTTCTATACTAAGTAAAATTCTCCGTGGCCACGAGAGCAGAAGATATTATCAGTGTTCCGGCTGATGGTCACCTCAGCCTCCTTCCCCACCAAAATAACATTATTTCTGAAAATAAAAATGTTTCCCCTACTCTGCCTACTTTTTATTCTGGGACAGACGAGGACATCTGAGTGGCTCCTCCTGGGAAACAAATTTCAACTTGTCAAGACATTTATATTTTTCTTTTCTTGATTTGTTTCTCTTATTTGTGTGTGTGTGTGTGTGTGTGTGTGTGTGTGTGTGTGTGTGTGTGTGTGTGTGTGTGTGTGTGTGTGTGTGTGTGTGTGTGTGTGTGTGTGTGTGTGTATGTGTGTGCGTGTGTGTTTTCTCAATATATACATCCTGAGGAAAACATACATAAGGGGAAACAGGACACATAATTTTTTTTCCTCACCACAAAGATTTTTTCATCTTCTTAAGCCATATAAAAACAGAACTGAGAATCTCTTATTATTATAATATTAAAGTCGTCACTGTAATCAGAATTGCAATATTGTTATTATTATTATTATTGTGATGAATGGTTTGAAAAACCGACAAGTTGAAGATTGAGACACTTATGCAGCATATGGGAATCTTTATTCAGGAAACGTTTCGCCACACAGTGGCTTCATCAGTCCAATACAAAGAGGAAGGCGTAAGGAGAGGATGAGAATGAGGTAATCAGTCCCTCAACCTGGAGTCGATGTGTTCAGTCCATCAATCTTGTAGAATGTACATTCTACAAGATTGATGGACTGAACACATCGACTCCAGGTTGAGGGACTGATTACCTCATTCTCATCCTCTCCTTACGCCTTCCTCTTTGTATTGGACTGATGAAGCCACTGTGTGGCGAAACGTTTCCTGAATAAAGATTCCCATATGCTGCATAAGTGTCTCAATCTTCATTATTATTATTATTATTATTATTATTATTATTATTATTATTATTATTATTATTTTTATTATTATGGGTAGGACTTTTATTATTATTATTATTATTATTATTATTATTATTATTATTATTATTATTATTATTATTATTTTTATTATTATTATCATTATTAATCATTATTATCATCATTTACGGTAATTTTACTGTTTTGTTTATAGTTACAATAAATTGTATTGGATTCTTGTCTTTTAGTTACACATCAAAACGGTCAACGAAGTAAAGGACTAGTGCAGAGTGAGACACGATAACAACAAGAAATCTCAAGTGACAGAGAAAACTGCACAGCGCCTGGAAAACAGACAACCTAATCCTAGTATTCAAGAGAAAGAGAGAAAGAGACAATGGATGAATATCCATGATGAGTGCGTCATGCGAGGTGATGAGAAAATTATAAGAACTTACTGGGGAGGCCTCCTGCAGAGTTTGAAGACTGGAAAAAGAGTGGGCAGAAAGACGACAGAAAAGATGAGTGGGCAGAGAGACGATAGGAAAGATGAGTTGACAGAGAGACGGTAGGAAAAATGAGTGGGCAGAGAGACGACAGAAAAGATGAGTGAGCAAAGAGACGACAGGAAATGTGAGTGGGCAGAGAGACGACAGAAAAGATGAGTGGGTAGAGAAACGACAGGAAAGATGAGTGGCAGACGACAAGAAATATGAGTGGCAGAAAGAGACGACGAGAAAGATGAATGGCAGAATGCTTACATTTTGCCTCTAAAAACACCTCCGACAAAGCACTGCAGGGAAGACAAACACATACACACACACACACACACACACACACACACACACACACACACACACAGGCAACAACGAGTCATGGTACGTGAAGAGGTATCACAGTGGGCGCCTGTGACGAGCGGGGTCCCACAGGGGTCAGTTCTAGGATCAGTGCTATTTTTGATATATGCGAACGACATGATGGAAGGAATAGACTCTGAAGTGTCCCTGTTCGCAGATGACGTGAAGTTGATGAGAAGAATTAAATCGGATGAGGATGAGGCAGGACTGCAAAGAGACCTGGACAGGCTGGACATGTGGTCCAGAAACTGGCTTCTCGAATTCAACCCTGCCAAATGCAAAGTCATGAAGATTGGGGAGGGGCAAAGAAGACCGCAGACAGAGTATAGGCTAGGTGGACAAAGACTACAGACCTCACTCAGGGAGAAAGACCTTGGGGTGACCATAACACCGAGCACGTCACCGGAGGCACACATCAACCAAATAACTGCTGCAGCATACGGGCGCCTGGCAAACCTGAGAATAGCGTTCCGATACCTTAATAAGGAATCGTTCAAGACACTGTACACTGTGTATGTTAGGCTCATACTGGAGTATGCAGCACCAGTCTGGAACCCATACCTGGTCAAGCACGTCAAGAAGTTAGAGAAAGTACAAAGGTTTGCAACAAGGCTAGTCCCAGAGCTCAGGGGAATGTCGTACGAGGAAAGATTGAGGGAAATCGGACTGACGACACTGGAGGACAGAAGGGTCAGGGGAGACATGATAACGACATACAAGATACTGCGGGGAATAGACAAGGTGGACAGAGATAGGATGTTCCAGAGAGGGGACACAGAAACAAGGGGTCACAACTGGAAGCTGAAGACTCAGACGAGTCACAGGGACGTTAGGAAGTATTTCTTCAGTCATAGAGTCGTCAGGAAGTGGAACAGCCTAGCAAGTGAAGTAGTGGAGGCAGGAACCATACATAGTTTTAAGGCGAGGTATGATAAAGCTCATGGAGCAGGGAGAGAGAGTGAGGACCTAGTAGCAATCAGTGAAGAGGCGGGATCAGGAGCTATGACTCGACCCCTGCAACCACAAATAGGTGAGTACACACACACACGTTTGAACGAAAATAAACAAAGTAATCAGAGGGGTTGGGGTTACAATCAGATTGCATCCCGGGTAGTAGAGGGGAGGATGGGGGCAGTTCCAGTTCCCAAGATCAAGAGCCCTTCACCAGCACTTGTTGCTCCTTCGGGAATTCCGAAAATGAAGTGACTGCAGATGAGTATGTGGCAGGAACGTGACCAGAGTGGTGGTCTTCACTTTCAGGGATGATCGACATCTTCACTTGAAGCGAAAGTGATGTTGCTACCAGGAGAATAAATGTAAATATTTGGAATAAAGTGCACCTTTAATACAGACGACGTTTCGCTCTGGGTGGAGCATTGTTAAGTCATCATAACTTAACAAAACCCTACACAGTCGAACGTGAGTTGATGACGGTCTTCTACAAAGAGCGAAACGTGATTTGACGAAGCTCCACACAAAGCGAAACATGAGCGGACAAAGCTCTGCACAGAGCGAAACATTATTCAACAAAGCGCCATACAGCGAAACATGACTTGAAAAAGCTTCTTCACAGAGCGAAACATGACCAAACAAAAAGTTCCACAAGAGAACGAAACATGATTCGACAAAGCTCCACGCAGAGCGAAACATGACGCCATAAAGCTCTACACAGAGCAAAGCGTAGTCCACACCAAGCTCTGCTCAACACCCGAGTATTCCCCAACCATATCTGTCGAAAACACTTCCCTCAATATTGATATTGATGGGAGGTCCCTTGACACTGGTGAGGGGCTCTTGATCTAGGGAACTGGATCTGTGTTCCAGTTCCCAAAATTGAGCCTGAATGCTCTACGTCCCCACCCCTCCACAGGCGATGTATAATCCCTACGGGCTTAGCTGTCCCCCCCCGTGGTAATAATAATAATGTCAACAACACTCCACATCTTTCCTACGAGGAGACATACCGAGTGAATGTTGAAAGCTGCAACGAAAGGTGCCTCTCCCCCTGGCCGGATAAATTATCGCCTCCAGTAATTAACGTTAGTGATTAAAGAGACTTTTAAATATATATATATATAATAGCGTATGTGGGGGGCAGCAGGGATGGAGTGCACTAAGAGATTCCTCTCGTGACCAGACAGATAATCAACGATG
The DNA here is from genome assembly GCF_038502225.1 of Cherax quadricarinatus. Taxonomy (NCBI): domain Eukaryota; kingdom Metazoa; phylum Arthropoda; class Malacostraca; order Decapoda; family Parastacidae; genus Cherax; species Cherax quadricarinatus. The sequence goes on from NC_091312.1 coordinate 28,451,280, forward strand.
GTAATTAAAGGAGAGAGTGTAATTGTGTGGAGGAGTAATTAACTTTGTTTCTGGGCTAAATGTAATGGGGTTGAAATAGCATTGGAGAGAACAAGTGGTTTAAAAGGAATTAAGAACTGACTTACAGTTGTCTGGGACGAAAAGAACCCAACACAAGTTACATCGGGTTGTATTCTGTTTTCCAAAAATAAAAATGGACTTGATAGATGTAAAATATTACGAAGAATGGAGGAAGTGAAACGACAGGGAGAAAAATAGTATAATAATTGATAATTAAGCTGACAGAAACATAGATTTCGTAAGCTGTGATAATTAAGCTGACAGAGACATAGATTTCGTAAGCTGTGATAATTAAGCTGACAGAGACATAGATTTCGTAAGCTGTGATAATTAAGCTGACCGAGACATAGATTTCGTAAGCTGTGATAATTAAGCTGACAGAGACATAGATTTCCTAAGCTGTGATAATTAAGCTGACAGAGGCATAGATTTCGTAAGCTGTGATAATTGAGCTGACAGAGACAGATTTCGTAAGCTGTCTGTGTAAGCCAGAAGAGTGAACGAGTATAAAAAAAAAATGAAACCAAGAGATAATTAAGTAGAAGATACAATTTAGTAAATAGAAGAAAGTAGATTTGGTAAATGAATGAGACACAAGAAAACTGAAATAATGTTTCTGAAACTTGACTTTAGATAGAGTGAAAATCTTTAATTAATAATAAAAATAAACAGATAACTCAATAGCGAGGAAGATAAGGAGGAAGAGGAATATATAAAAGGAGGAGAAAATATCGTAAATGAATTGACTAATTGCCTTAATCCTCTATCGGCGAGGGTGAGGGAAAGACATTTTGATTAATTAAATATGAATAGATGTAAATTATTAGCAGTATAATTTTGGATAACAGCATAATTTTGGAAGCCAATTATATGTAGATGTCATTTTTTTTAACTTCACAGGAGAGGACTGATGATTTTTTTTTATGTCAAAAATTTTGATGACGGAATGTTTAAAGCGCAATATTGTGTCTGTCTTATGATTAGTTTTACGGGAAGGAATAAGTAGAGAAAACATCATTGAGACTTATTATTACAGCCATAAGAATGTTATTTAAGAAGAGGATACCATGCGGCG
>NC_091312.1:28459914-28567414 GCF_038502225.1 Cherax quadricarinatus
GAGCGTCACAGCAGTGACGTCATAGTTCGCAATATCGAAACTGTTTTATTTCAGAGTCACAAGAATGATCAAATTAAAGAATTCACACTTTTTTTCTACGAGTCAAGTGAAGAATTAGTTTTCGGAGAAAACTCTTTTCTTCGCAGAATATCAAGATACATTACATAACAATTTATTTTTTATTTTTTATCCATTAAAATATCTTGTCAAGAGCAGAAGGAGGTCCGCCGCCCTTGAGTGACCAGCTGCAAGCACTGTTAATCGCCCTTGACATTAAGTACTTGGCATCTCTATGCAAAATCAGTTTTTTAAACGATTGCAAGCGAGTATTTACGTTCATAAATCTCCAAGCGTCCTTGACCAGTTAGTCAATGTTTGTTTTCTTGTCTTTTTTTTTTTTTTTGATGGACTAGAATTAAAGTACTTAATGGTTCTAATATAAAAAAAACACTGAAAGACGAGTGTGAAATTTTGCCTAAGTTTGGCGTATCTTGTCATGCAGATAATAAAACTTTCCAAGCAAGCATGCAAGATGCAAAACAACCAAAGGGGGAGTTGAATGATAGCTCTAGACCTTTCGTGTTATAATCAAAACATCATTAATAGCATGCAATATTGCAGAAATGAGTAGAAGGTCCCAGCAGATTCGTTCGGTGGAACGTTCTTGCAAAGAATATATATATATATATATATATATATATATATATATATATATATATATATATATATATATATATAAGGAACAGTAACAGTCTACTGGGAGGCTCCAATAATATGATGCGTGTCTCATTAAAAATAATTATTTTTATAGTTCCGACTGGGAACATATCCTCTAATATTGTGGACAGCTGACTCACCCTCCCTCCCTCTCTCTCTCTCTCTCTCTCTCTCTCTCTCTCTCTCTCTCTCTCTCTCTCTCTCTCTCTCTCTCTCTCTCTCTCTCTCTCTCTCTCTCTCTCTCTCTCTCTCTCTCTCTCTCTCTCTCTCTCTCTCTCTCTTTGATTATGTTACATATCTAAACAGAATTAAAGGCGGCTAGACTTGAGTCATTCTGGGCACCTAGACTGGCTACGGACCGTGGAGTCTCCTGCTGGTCGCCTTTCCCATGAACACCCACAAACACAATTTATATTTGCAGACATAAACCTCTTTTTCAGCTCAGGCATCATATTTTTATGGCAATTTTATTTCACGTAGATCGCTGATCAAGAAAGATAACAGCACTGACCTAAGCGCCTTGTATGGGGTAGTCAACCCGTTATAAACCAGGCGGGCGGGAGGACCGGGGAGAAAGGGCTCGTTCACTGACCTGGCAAAGGGGTGAACATTTATTGCTCTTGCATCGTTTTGCTCTCTTATTGCTATTATCATCTTCGTATTGCTAAAACAGTGAATTCTGTTGTGTTGCAATGAGATGATCTACTAACTGATCGGGGAGATAACCTTCACATGAAGAACGTGCACCTGGAAGTGAAAAGTAATTTCTCATAGCAGTCGATCACAGCTACCATACTTGTGCTCCTGAGAGGATAATTTGTGGAGCTCAGTTATCATAAGTAAGTAAGTAAGTGAGAAGTAGATTAAAACAATTATTACGGAGGTCACAGTGGTTCTTCGGCAGAACCAGACGGGTACTGTTGTTTGCATCTTTAAGATAGGTCAGTCAACATTTTTTATATTACGATTTCATCATAGAGTTAAACATCTACCAATAAAATATCTGGATATAACCTCAAAGAAATGTTGAATAACTTATATTTACCAGTACAAACATCAAATAACAGCCTATTCCTGTAAGTCTGTGCAAAGTGTGGCTTCAATATTTAGATTTAGATACCTAGCTTCCAGAAACACTGCTGCCAATCCCGCATGTTTCAGTAGCGAGAAGTTTTATTACAAATTAAACTTAATTCCACTGTATAGATTTATTGTAACATTTTTCACCAATTTTCTTTTCTTGTCGAGTTTTGCATCAATATTACCTGGAGTTTACCTGGAGAGAGTTCCGGGGGTCAACGCCCCCGCGGCCCGGTCTGTGACCAGGTCTCATGGTGGGTCAGGGCCTGATCAATCAGGCTGTTACTGCTGGTTGCACGCAATACAACGTACGAACCACAGCCCGGTTGGTCATGTACCGATATTACGTGCTTGTCCAGTGCCTGCTTGAAGACTGCCAGGGGTCTATTGGTAATCCCCCTTATGTATGCTGGGAGGCAGTTGAACAGTCTTGGGCCCCGATGCAACATCCCCCCTGCTTTTCATTGGGGGGATGTTGCATCGTCTGCCGAGTCTTTTGCTTTCGTAGGGAGTGATTTTTCGTGTGCAAGTTTGGTACAAGTCCCTCTAGAATTTTCCAGGTGTATATAATCATGTATCTCTCCCGCCTATATATATTCAGATATTTGTATTAATCAAAAAAATTATTTCCTAACTGCGAATCTTTAATTAGCTAATTATATACTGAAATTATATAGAGAGCAGTTAATTGTATGTTGCCGGTAATTAGGTACTGCAAGTAATAATACGTTGAAATTACATAGCGAGAGTTTGACCAAACGGAAGAAATGTTTAGGCAACCTCCTGTGTGGGCTTCCAGAGGGAGATCAGTCCTTAGTACTGTGTTCTAATCTATCCTTACATAACCTACAACAACATCCAGCTGATTAAACCCCTGGGAAAACAAACACACAGCTGTACCTTACGCTGCTGACACTGTCAGTAGGAGCTTGTAACCACTGGAGATTACTCGGTGTTGAGAACACCTACACCTCTCTGTGTTTACAACGAAGCATTTGTACACGTCACCTCTGTCTACAAGCTTGTGATTATGGGCTAATTTATATCATACTCGCACCGTTAGGACCAAACCTGCGAGGGATCACGACCCATAAAGAAGAAGCAGATATAATCTCCTACTGCTTTTCTTGGTCTCGCATAATTTAAGTGGATGTTCTGCAAATTTGATTTTTTTTTGTCATAAATCATTTCTCACTCCGTTCCTTCTGGTTTAAAGATATGGACTTTGAGGCTTACTGTAAGCGGACAGAGGATCGAACCTTCATCATTCATTCCGTTGAATGACCCACACTGATAGCGCGATTCAGGTTAATGATTTTGTTTCTGATTACAACTAAAGCTGTCGCAAGGCAAGCTTACCAGCTTTTGATAACATATTGAGTACCTGTTTAAGAATCGTCCCGTATTATGGATTTCTTTTCGATTAGGATCATTAATCAGTCACACAGACTTAATATATGACGGTCTCTGACCCGCTTCTTCCCATTCCTCTCCTACATACTCTGACCTGAACCTCACTCTTCACATAAACATGATTCATAGCTTTTAATTAACCTCCGTCCATTCCAGGCATCTGCAACGCCTGCCAGGTCACTCTCCTAACCACCCTGTTATATGCCTTTTCTAAGTACTACTCGCGTATGTTTCATTAGAGCCGCAAATTCTCATCCTTTCTTAAATCCCTCTTATTTTCTTTACAATCATACACTAAGACTTTCCTCGGACTCTTCCCATAACAGTTCTGCAGTATGCTTTACTTGGTATACTAAACATATTTATTTCCCTTATGATTTATACACTTTCTCTTAACGCCTTTCTCCCACGCATAAATAAAAATTTATGCATGGGAACTATTTATACAAACAAGTATGTATACAAACAAATTATGCTTGCTCTCGGGCAATCCTTAGGTGCTTTCTCTATTCTCATACATAAATAAAATGAACTAAAAAAGTAAACTTTATCCACTACACGTATCTTAGAGGTTTTTCCGGGAAGTCAGCGGTTCATTGAGCAGGTTGTCATATAACTTTCTCCCGGCGAATAAATTACTCTCTTTCGGCGACTCATTCTTAAATGTATCCAGCATTGTTTCACGTTCCGAATGTCTGCCTCTTACTCCCACTAACAAATCATATTCTTCCCTGCTTGAGAAGGAAGGAAGGATGTCATGTGGGTTCGATAATGTGGATGGGGTAAAAATACTCACGTAGGCTGGTTAGTACGTATAATATATAACGGAAAGTATGGGAAGTGCCATCAGCCGACCTGTCTCTCTCTGCTCTCTATCTCAGACTGACCCACCAGTGCCTAGTGGGTGAATGGCATTCAAAAACATGCTATGGTCAGCAGCAACGTGAATAACAGTCAGTGATTCACACAGACAGTTGGTAGTGAGTCATCTACTGGTACACTGGTTACTGGTAACTGGTTACTAGGAACTGGTACTACTACTGAGAGCTCGGCGAAGCTAACGTATGTCGTCCCGACATACAGCTAATACAAACTAGAAATGAATAACAAAAAGGCACAATACCGTGACTGGAACGATACACAAATAACCCGCACATAAAAGAGAGAAGCTTACGACGACGTTTCGGTCCGACTTGGACCATTGACTTTGTCAATGGTCCAAGTCGGACCGAAACGTCGTCGTAAGCTTCTCTCTTTTATGTGTGGATTATTTGTGAATACAAACTAGAGACGGCAGGCGTACGGCTTGGGCTGATTCTATACAATGTCAAAGTACACAACAATTGAACATTATAACATACATAAATAGAATATTGTAACGGAAGCTTACGTAATTGAAACTGTAATGAAACTGTAATGAAGCTCAACATTGGGATTACACAATAGAAGCGATAAAAAAAATTTGATCGATCGATCTGTATTCATGTGATCTACGGATTCTGAGGAAGAAATATATGCAAAGAAAGAAGTGTTTAACAGAAAGGCAGATTCGGTGCACTTAAATCTAGACTGTTAAATGGTCCAAATTGGACCGAAACGTCGTCGTAAGCTTCTCTCTTTTATGTGCGGGTTATTTGTGTATTTGGAGAGAACGTGAACACAAAAAAAAACTCTTGAATACTGATAGGTTGATACTGTAATTATTCATCTATACAGGTTATTTACATTTAACCCCAACTCTGCTAGGGTGAGATTGGCATATGCAGAATGGGTGTCATCTCTGGGAGGATCAAACTCTGTTGCACTGGCTAACTCATGCTGTATTTGAGGCAAATCTGAATTGGAAGTTACAGATGATACTTGAGGATTTCTCAATACCTGTCGTGTACGTAGGGAATAACGACATTCAGGTTGATCGTCTGACTGAGTCTCAGAGGTAGGGAGTACAGGATCAGGAGGATTGTCGGAGTCTGTCACATTAGTCTGGGTTGGAACATCATTATCATCATATACTAACTTCATATGATCTAAATGCGATTCTTTATACTGACAAGTACTAATTTCTCTAACCTTATATTTATTGCCAGTGATATGTTCAGCTACTCGATAAGGACCAACAAACTTTTGATCAAGCTTTGGCATTGCAGACGTTTTGTTAAAGTTAGTCAGCATAACTCTCGAACCTACTTTGATTTTGGACGGCTTTGCTCGAGTGTTAGCAACTCTTGTAAATTCTGCTGTTGATTTATGAAGTGTTTCACGGATTCTTCTAAAGACGCTTTGAGCTAAGCTGGTACGAGTTGCTATGAAATCATCAGGGTTGTAATTTGGCTTCGGGTTAGAATATAACAACTCATAAGGCAAACGTTTATCTACAACGTACAATGCATAATGTGGAGTGTCACCTATAGAAACATTGTAAGCAGAATTTATAGCACACTGCACATCAGGTATAACTTCATCCCAAGTTTCACTGTTGGGATTGATAGTGGCTCTCAAGACATCAAGTACTTTCTTATTGGTTCGTTCCGCTAACCCATTGCTGGCAGGATGATGAGGAACAATGGTGGATTTAGAGATCTTGTACAAGGTTCACAAATTTTCAAGAATCTCATTAAAGAATTCACCTCCATTATCTGCTACTAGGGACTTAGGGGTGGTATGCCTGCAGATAATGCATTCTTTAAACGCTTTAGCTACTGTCTCGGCAGTCTTATCTGCAATAGGAACTAACTCACAATATCTGGTAAAATGGTCTACCATAACACATAGATGTTTGTTACCCTGGAGGGAACATTGGAAATTAGTTAACAGATCTAGCGCAACTCTTTCCCACGGTTCGCTAGTAGTTGGATACACTTGGATTGGATTAGGACCATTAGCATTACCTTTATGTTGCATGCAGACACTACATTTCTTAACTTACTCAGAAATATCAGTTGCCATACGAGGCCAAAAGTATTTCAATCTGGCTTGTTTTACTGAACGATCCATACCAGTGTGCGCAATACCTGGTACATCGTGAACTAGCTGTAAGGCTACATTCACTAGTGACTGTGGAATTACTAACTGGTATACTCTTCTGCTAGGGGTACCCAACTCGGCTGTTCGATACAGTAATTTTTAGTTCATGACAAAATCACTGATGGGTGCTGGTGGCTTCACAGTCAGAATAAGATCTTCCTGGAGCAGGAATCGAATCACATCAGACCACATGGGATCTGCTCGTTGAGCATTCTTTACATCCTCGGCAATAAATGGAGGGTCTGCAGTTACTATACTAACATGTCACGATAAAGCATCTGCGACTACATTTGACTTGCCAGGTAAGTGTTCAAAGGTAGGATTGAACTCTTGGATAGTCAAGGTCCATCTGGCTAACCTTCCAGTAGGTTGTTTGTTCTGGAATAAAGGTATCAGTGGAGCATGGTCTGTCAAGACATGAACAGAGTACTGATAAATAATGTCTCGGAAGTGCTTTAAAGACCATACTCTTGCTAAAGCTTCTTGCTCAGTTACTGTATAATTACGTTCAGCCTTCGTAAGGACTCGGCTAGCAAATGCAACTGCGTTGTACTTGCCATCAGTCTTCTGAGCTAGTATGGTACCTATGCCAATAGAACTAGCATCAGTTGTCAGATAGAAGGGCTTAGAAAAATCTGGAAATTTCAAAATAGGAGCAGATGTTAGCTTTTCTTTTAGAGTTTGGAATGCTCTTTCTTGACGAAAGGTCCAAACAAAAGGAGCATCTTTCTTAAGCAACTCAGTTAGAGGAGCAGCTATGGAAGAAAAATTGGCAATGAAAGATCTATAAAAACCTGCTAAGCCCACAAAGGATCTTACGGCATCAGCAGTTTTGGGAGTTGGAAAATTTAGCACTGCAGTTACTTTACTTTGGTCAGTCGTAACCCCCCCTAGGAGTGACTACGTGACCAAGAAACTTAATTTCTGATCTGAAAGATTGGCATTTGGACAGTTTGATTTTTAAATTGGCTTCTTCAAGCTTACCAAGTACTACATCAAGTCTTTTCAAGTGTGTATCCACATCTTTAGACATGACGATTACGTCATCTAAGTGCACCATAAGTGCATTACCTATGAGACCTCTAAAGCTATTAGTCATGAGCCTTGAGAACGTGATAGGGGAGGATCGTAATCCAAAGGCCATATGGAGGAAGTGATAATGACCTGTAGGAGTGGAGAATGCAGTTAGCTCTTGGCTGTCCTCATGAAGAGGGACTTGCCAAAACCCTTGTAACAAGTCCAGGGTTGAAAAGACTTTGTTATCTCCGATGTTACGTAAAAGATCACCCAGTACAGGAAGTGGAAAGCAATCTGGAATAGTTTTTGCATTTAACTTCCTAAAGTCAATCACTGGGTGCCAAGTACCATCCTTCTTAGGCCCTAGAATCAAGGGTGCATTCCAAGGTGAAGTGCTAGGTGCAATAACTCCATCATCAAGCATTTGACTGATCAATTCTTCTGCGACAGCAACTTGTGAATGAGGCATTCTGTACGCAGGTATATAGATAGGTCTAGTACCAGGTTCAAGTGGAATATGATGGGAAAATAAGTTCATTGAACAAACGTCACTTTATGACATTTGTTCAACAGAGTCAACAAATGCTTGACCTCGTCTGGGAAGTCAGTGGGAGCTAAGTCTTTCTCCTCAACTGGTGGAACAGATTGATCCAGTGAAGTGGATGAGGTCTCCCCTGTAGGCTTAATTGCAAAATCCGGGTCAACCCCTCGGAGATTAAAGCAATTAGCACACGAACTAAGCCAGGAAGCTTGAAAAGAGGCTGCAACAGGCTTGCAGGCTGGAGTACACAGGGTGGAGGTGGGTGAGGGTAAGCTGCTAGCTAGCTAGGTGGCAGAGACAGCTCGCCTCTGACCTGCCGGCACCCCACAAACACTCTTCTAACGTCTGAAATACCCGTAAATCCACGCCCACACCGCTGTCACCAGTTTGTCATGTGAGTTTGATAACGTGGATGGGGTAAAAATACTCACGTAGGCTGGTTAGTATGTATAATATATAACGGAAAATATGGGAAGTGCCATCAGCCGACCTGCCTCTCTCTGCTCCCTATCTCAGACTGACCCACCAGTGCCTAGCGGGTGAACGGCATTCAAAAACATGCTATGGTCAGCAGCAACGTGAATAACAGTCAGTGATTCACACAGACGGTTGGTAGTGAGTCATCTACTGGTACACTGGTTACTGGTAACTGGTTACTAGGAACTGGTACTACTACTACTACTGAGAAGGAAGCCATACATAAATATTACAGTTATAAGGAGTATAGAGTGCTCAGTATTTCTGGAAGTATTACAGGTGTAAAATGTAACAATATCAAAATTTTGATTAAATAAGTTTCACTTGTGTTGTGCACTACAGTGCAATACCAAAACGATTGTCGAGATGAAAAGTGTTTCTCTAGAAGTGGTCCTTAACATTGTCTTAGGTTAGGTTAGGTAAGGTTTGTCAGGAAAGAGGACACGTGTGACGTGGGTATTAGTCTTTGGAGCTTTGGTTATCTGACCGAGGCCTTCCGCTGGCTTACCGGCCCACCCCTTTAAAAAGTAGGGCTTTATTAATGTATATATAACATTGTCTCGAAGTAAAACAATGTAAATATGGCAGAAATATAATAACATCAAACAAGAAGCTACAGTTTTAAACGAGAACATCACAGTGAGCGCAACACACAACCCTAAATACTATCTCGCTCTCACTACATTGATGAATTCAAACGTCTTTCATTTTATTTTGTTTGTGAAAGATATAAAATATGCAAAACAGATGACGTAAATCCAGAATATGAAAACGTTAGAATGGTATTTATGCAAATATAAGCATCAAATCTTCAATCCCAGCCATGCCAGAATAAATATTTGTTGTGTAGCTTGCATACAGTACGCTGAGGCTCAGCCCCTCGCTCACACATATAATAATCATTTATAAATGATAAAATATGCAAAAGAAGAACATAAATATAAGACTAATTACATCTGTAAAGAGTTCCAGGTATCGTCGCTCCACCCGCCCAGACTCATACACGGGGGAAAAAATATAACAGGAATAAGAAAACTTAAGAATCACAGGCAAATATTTATATATATATATATATATATATATATATATATATATATATATATATATATATATATATATATATATATATATATATATATATATATATATATATATATATATATATATATATATATATATATATATACTCTAGGCAGAAACTGCTGTTTCTTGGAAAGGTTTGCGGGTAGTATCAGTCAGAGACGCTTTGTGACTTAGCGATAACGTTAGTTTTTCAAATGTCTTTCATCAAACTGTTCAAAGAACTCTCTCTTAAGAGGATGGGTTGTGTATGTGGCAGCAGAGGCGCCTGGATACACACACACATTTACACTCCGTGAGCTAGCAATGTTACCAGCATCTCTGTCACCTAAGCATGTTGATTAAATAAAATCGCTCATCGTCGCTTCGCTAGGGAAATTATACACTCGTTTTGTACTTGAAAGAATAACTTCATTTAACACATCGCTCATTATTCATGGAATATGGCAATACACTTTCATATACATTCATGTTAGACAGGTGACACCGTGTGTTGAATCTTTAATCCCCAGCTACACACCTGATGCGCAAGGTAAAAGCTCTGTGTTGTCAGGTAAGCTCCTGAGCCCTAGACAGACAATATTACTACTACTACTCACTACTCTAGACTTAACTTACATGTGGTCTTAGCTGCCACACAACTAAAACTCCCAAGACCAATTTAATCTTCTTATTCTTACACAGTTTACATGTTTGCAGTAAGTTTCCTATCCTTCCTTCTTTACCATTCCACCTCTACCTGGTGATCAAACTCTAGCACTGTGTAACTCTCAGGAGTAAGCCGTAGGTAATTTTATCTATTTTCGATTTATTCATTATGTAGACCAGGTAATGTCTGGCTGGGTCATCTCCCTTTCCATTTTCTTTGACTAAGAGGCTCAAAGTTTTCCATTTTTCTCTTTCCATTTCCAGACTCTCAGGTGGACCCCAGTTCTCCCAACTTCTTTTCCCTGTGATTGAAGTTACCTTTAATTTAGCTTCGTATAATTCCTTTCAACTTCCTTTGTACACAAAGTGGCGTTGGCAGAAACTCACTTCTCGATTATTTTTTCCACAATACTCATTTTCTGGTCACCTCTCCCTATTTTTTTTCTACGTATCTTCTCCCTCTGGAATAAATTATTCAGCGAGCCTCCCACACCTAACCATCCCAGCCATCAGCGGGAACCTCACCAATATTTTATCGTCGGGGTTAAAAAAAAGAAGGGAGAACGATGTTTCATTGCATTAACGCTGTTTTTTTTTTCATTTCTCACCAAAATAGGGGATTGTTATGATAAATCGAATACTGGAGAAGCCATTTCTCCTCTAAGAGGTATCAGTAAAGATCAACAAAAACTAAGGAGTAAAAGGCAGAGAAATTAGCAGACGATAGAGAGGAAAAGGGTGTTCGGGAAAACAGAAGATAAAGTGGTAGAAGGATATAAAGGAGAAGAGGAAACAAAATAAAGCTCAACAGCAGTATTGACGACTTTAAAAAGTTGAAGAGTAACAAAATGATGAAAAACAGTAAGATATAATAAGTGTGAGGGGTCCAAGACTGTTCAGCTGCCTCCCAGCATACATAAGGGGGATTACCAATAGACACCTGGCAAGCCGGGCTGTGGCTCGTACGTCGGTTTACGTGCGGACAGCAGTAACAGATTGCTGATCGGGCCCCGATCCACCATGAGGCCTGGTCACGGACCGGACACCGGGGGCGTTAACCCCCGAAACCCCCTCCAAGATATACTCCAGGTATAAACTTATCTATTAATGGAATATATTTAGTTACCTGTATCACTGTAAACTTCTCGATCTTGCTCAAGTTTACGAGTCTTGGAGACAGTAACTTAAGTTGTCTCTAGCTTCCCAGAAGACAACTTAAGCTCTGTGGAAACAAAAGCAGAGTTTACCACTTTTTTTAATATTTTCTCTGATGTGATTTAAAATAACTATTTGGGGTCTGGAATGTTCTTTTTTCTTTTTTTTTTTATCCACTCTCCGAGGTATATTTCGGGAACAACTTTTCATTACACTCACTGAAAGACAAAAAATGGCATTAGAACCTTTTTTTAAGCTGACGTTTCGTTTGCCTTTATTAATCCAATACAGAGAAATGTAGTAGAGAATATATAGGTGCAAGGTGAGGTGCTGCGCATAGAAGCCTGGTCTCTGAGATAGCTGGACAATTCTAATGGAAACCTCTGCCAAAATTATGGGTGATGGTACTGGTAGCGGTAATAAGAGCAGATTCCAAACAGCGTCTGTAGTGCCGGTCAGTGTCTTTCATGACTGTTTTGGTGTATTTGAAGTTCGTGAGTTTCTTTGCGCAGTGCAGGTGTTGTTTAAGGCTCTCTGACATGAGTACTGATGTTCAGGGTTTCGAAAGTCTCCCCGGACACAGACCAGGCCGCGGGGGCGTTGACCCCCGAAAACCTCTCCAGGTATACTCCAGGTTACTTAGAATGTTTTGCTTCATCCACTCGAGATATAGACGCCAGTGCTAGTTTCTTCACGTTGCTCGTTTATCTTGGTTACCAAATTCTTGACATTGCTGGATGTATTATTGGCTATGGTGATTTGCTCTTTGCAGAAATGTTGGAGTGATTTCCGGAAGCCAAGTTGCCTGGATGTGTTAAGAATATGTCATGTAACTATCTTCGTCTGGAAGGGTGACTGATTCTTTCGGTGTAGTAAAAGAATGGTGGTGCATGTTGTTACATTCTTCCAGGAAAACAAGGCTAGAGACTTCATATACTCTCAAGTAGAATCCTGTGATATGTTCTTTCTTAGTCCTCGCCTCGTAGCGTGACAAGAAATGCAGCAGGTCATTTTTGTAGGTGGGCTTCCCGTAGACCTTTTATTGTTGTTCCTGCAATGTAATGCACGAACAGAAGGGAATTAATCCACTGTGTTTACTCTGTATAGTATGATTGAACGTTCTACATAAATGATTTTATTATGTAGTTCAGTAGTGACGAGTCCTTCGCCCACGATGGGATGTTGTTACTCCATCTGTCTGCCTTGTTCCTAGGTGCCAATAGTCAGCAGCCTGTCAAGTGGGAGGCAACACTGCACGAGTATCACCACAACTCTCAGTTTTAATATAATAATATTAAAATTATTATGATACGGCTTTTTAGAACATACGATAAAATCCTGTGGGGTCATGAAACATTGTTTTAGATAAGTTCAAAATGCAAAAGTCTAGAGGTAATTGATGATATAAAACACAATAAAAATTATATATATATAAATAAGAATTATGTTAAGGCTACACTTATATAGTTAAATAATCACTCACTTAAATATTTATCTCATAAAGCTTATTTTACTTTACAGTAGTATGAATAAGTTGTCCTAACCTAATTACACAGAGAGCACGTAAATTAATGCTTGATCACTCTGATATTGATACATTTATACTGAACATAACCTCAGGTATTTCTATATAGAAATCATGATATGTTATTTACACATGAGTGCAGAAACTGAGTACGATCCTGCAATGTACCGCAGTGCAATCACTGCAGCAACAAGAATGTCATTAGCAAAAAATAACACAGCAGAAATGAGCATAATGCAACAGAATAATAGCATCATGGCAAGGGACATCCAGGAAGTAGCACAATAACACATGCTGTTTTATTCGTCAGAAAACGGGACACGTGTCTCCTGACACGGGTATCAATCATATTGATGACCTGTTTACTTTAAAAAAACTGACCCAGGTCCGTAGCAATAAACAGTGTTACTGAGGCCAGGCTCAGTAAATTCACTGAACCCCAGACTGTAGCAAAACAGATATCCAAACTAAATGAATTGTTAATACAAGCTGCCACTAATTCCCAGAACTCTAGCCTATTTATTCTCTGCAACACACTGGCTATACACACAAGATACAACAAATAGTGCTACTTTCAGCTGGCCTCAACCCGAGCTGCATTACAGCACTAACAGTGACTAGCTGCAACATGTGGTGTATTTATATGAAATTGTATGGACAGAACCTGCTACCCACTTCCTACCTTGAATTTCAATGACTTTGTATTTACTCTCTACTCCAGAATGCACAATGAACCGGCCGTGCTGGGTACATCAGTGTTAACCACGTTTGGTTAAGCAAAAACAAAAATTCTATCCCGCTTATATAAGTATCTGCTGCTACCTGTCGGCGCTCTTGTCGACCATCCCTCCCATACAGGACATCACGAAGCTTCCCATGAAGACTGGACTACTCTGGACAAGAGTTAGAGTGACAGTTTCATCAACGTCTTGGACTCTACGTCAAAATACCAACAACCATCTCATGAACCTCAAATATGTCAGGTTAGTTATCAACGTGATCAGCACTACAGGTGCTGTTTAGAATCTGTTTGTATCGTCGCTACCAACAGCATCGCACAAAATTCTGGCAGTTTTATAATTTCAGGTGTTCGTGGCCGGCACATCCTGACCAAACCGGACAGTCACCAAGCATCTCCGCCCCTGCATGCAACACCTGACCTTGGAGACCTGTACATTCTGCCTTCTTTTTGACTCTGTTTTAAATTGGATGAATAAAGACACGAATGTAGTATAATGTGATCCTTTATTGACAACATTTCGCCCACACAGTGAGCTTTATTAATCCACAAACAGTTCTGTTTTTGACTTGATAAGCAAATCTGTTTGTGACATGATAAAGGCAATAAAGGTTTGCATTGTACCGCATTTATGTTACTATCCATCATGTCGGTATTTTACACTATTTCTCTTCCTCTGTGTTGGATCCATGAATTCTCTAGAGACAAAATGTTTCCTTCATAAATATCCTAATATTGGCTTTAGTCTTACCCTCAAACATTGGACGGTGTTTAAACACTACTTTCAACCATCATACTCACTCTTGCACCACACTCCAGTATACAGCATCTTCCCTCCACCATCAAATCCACTGCACCACAGCATTCACTCCAACATCACGCCCACTCCGACCTCCCACTCAAGCATTCCACACACACACACACACACACACACACACACACACACACACACACACACACACACACACACACACACACACACACTCCTATATAACATACCATAATAACGTCATCCCACTGGCTTCAGCACCCAGGACCCGTTGTTCCCCCACCAGCTTCCCTTCCGGCAAACAGGCTGGGCAAGTGACACAAAAATGACTTATTCATTCCAGATTTATTGCAATTTCATGATAATAACAGTGGAATTCAGTCACAAGGTACATTAAAAACCCAGGATAATCAAGTCAGATATTGTGAATATTTTCCCTGTTCTGAGGCGTATTAAACTCTGAAGCAATTGTAATATTATAAGTATTCATTGTAGATAACTTTAGTAGACCAAAACAGTAAAAAATTAATTAAAACCAGTTATAAAATATAAATAGTGTATATATAACCCAGTAAAGTTAATCAATGTAACTTATTTGTATGTTTTTAGAAGTAATACACTCACTACAACACCACACTCACTACAACACCACACTCACTACAACACCACACTCACTACGACGCCACACTCACTACAACACCACACTCACTACAACACCACACTCACTACAACACCACACTCACTACAACACCACACTCACTACAACACCACACTCACTACAACACCACACTCACTACAACACCACACTCACTACAACACTCACACCCACTACAACACTACACCCACTACAACACTACACCCACTACAACACTACACCCACTACAACACTACACTCACTACAACACACACTCACTACAACACTACACCCACTACAACACTACACCCACTACGACACCACACTCACTACGACACCACACTCACTACAACACCACATTCACTACGACACCACACTCACTACGACACCACACTCACTACGACACCACACTCACTACGACACCACACACACTACAACACTACACCCACTACAACACTACACCCACTACAACACTACACCCACTACAACACTACACCCACTACAACACTACACCCACTACAACACTACACCCACTACGACACACCACTCACTACAACACCACACTCACTACAACACTACACTCACTACAACACCACACTCACTACAACACCACACTCACTACAACACCACACTCACTACAACACCACACTCACTACAACACCACACTCACTACAACACCACACTCACTACAACACCACACTCACTACAACACCACACTCACTACAACACCACACTCACTACAACACCACACTCACTACAACACCACACTCACTACAACACCACACTCACTACAACACCACACTCACTACAACACTACACTCACTACAACACTACACCCACTACAACACCACACCCACTACAACACTACACCCACTACAACACCACACCCACTACACACACTACACTCACTACAACACTACACCCACTACAACACTACACTCACTACAACACTACACCCACTACAACACCACACCCACTACAACACTACACTCACTACAACACTACACTCACTACAACACTACACCCACTACAACACTACACCCACTACAACACTACACCCACTACAACACTACACACCACTACAACACCACACACTACACCACACTCACTACAACACTACACCCACTACAACACTACACCCACTACAACACTACACCACTACAACACACACCCACTACAACACCACACCCACTACAACACCACACCCACTACAACACTACACTCACTACAACACTACACCCACTACAACACTACACCCACTACAACATCTACACCCACTACAACACTACACTCACTACAACACTACACTCACTACAACACCACACCCACTACAACACTACACTACAACACTATCACTACAACACTACACTACAACACTACACTACAACACTACACTACAACACTATCACTACAACACTACACACTCACTACAACACAACACACCCACTACAACACTACACTCACTACAACACTACACCCACTACAACACTACACTCACTACAACACTCCACCCACTACAACACTCACTACAACACTACACCCACTACAACACTACACCCACTACAACACTACACACTCACTACAACACCACACTCACTACACTACACCACACCCACTACAACACTACACACTACACCCACTACAACACTACACTCACTACAACACTACACGCCACTACAACACTACACCCACTACAACACTACACCCACTACAACACCACACTCACTACAACACTACAACACTACACCCACTACAACACTACGACACACCCACTACAACACTACACCCACTACAACACTACACCCACTACAACACTACACCCACTACAACACTACACCCACTACAACAGTACACCCACAACAACACTTCACCCACAACAACACCACACCCACTACAACACTACACCCACTACAACACTACACACTCACTACAACACTACACACCACTACAACACTACACACTACAACACTCCACTACAACACTACACCCACTACAACACAACACACCCACTACAACACTACACTCACTACAACACTACACCCACTACAACACTACACCCACTACAACACCACCCACTACAACACTACACCCACTACAACACTACACACACTACAACACTACACCCACTACTACACCCACACACCCACTACAACACTACACCCACTACAACACCACACCCACTACAACACTACAACACACCCACTACAACACTACACTCACTACAACACTACACACTCACTACAACACTACACACCACTACAACACTACACCCACTACAACACTACACTCACTACAACACTACACTACACACTACACCCACTACAACACTCCACACCACTACACACACACTACACCCACTACAACACTACACCCACTACAACACTACACCCACTACAACACTACACCCACTACAACACTACACTCCACACCCACTACAACACTACACCCACTACAACACTACACCCACTACAACACTACACCCACTACAACACTACACCCACTACAACACTACACCCACTACAACACTACACCCACTACAACACTACACCCACTACAACACTACACCCACTACAACACTACACCCACTACAACACTACACCCACTACAACACTACACCCACTACAACACTACACCCACTACAACACTACACCCACTACAACACTACACCCACTACAACACTACACCCACTACAACACTACACCCACTACAACACTACACCCACTACAACACTACACCCACTACAACACTCCACCCACTACAACACTACACCCACTACAACACTACACCCACTACAACACTACACCCACTACAACACTACACCCACTACAACACTACACCCACTACAACACCACTATCCTTGTAAAAACTCTTCACTGCTTTCAATAATCCACTTCCTATTCCACACATTTGCAACATCTGCCACATTACCCCCCTATCTTCCCTGCGCCATCCCTTTACTCCCGGCACCATTTGATCACAAAGGTCTGTCTCCATCCCCCACTAAACTTCCCTTGGTCACACACACACCCAGAGTTTTGGCATCTTCCCAATTTTTTCCTTTTGAAATCATCTCTTTAAGCTGAAACACCCAATTGTTCACCTACTTTTTATAATCTAGTGATTCCACAAGCAAAACCATGGAAAACCACTCCCCGCCCCTTACACTCATGAAATCGCAAGCAGCACAGATACCAATACAAAACTATTGTAACTTTACAGGTACAATTTACACGAGTCACTGGCTTACCTTAAATCTGCTTCCCCACTTCTACTGACTCCAGTGTTATAATCGTCTGTATATGACAAGCCTGTTGCACAGGAGAAGAGATATTGATTATGGTGAATGTGATAGTTATGCTGGTGCTAGTAATAATAGCTGTGATGGTGATGGTGGTGGTGATGGTAATGGTGGTGGTGGTGACGGTAATGGTGATAGTGGTGGTGGTGGTGGTGGTGGTGGTGGTGGTGGTAATGGTGGTGGTGGTGGTGGTAATGGTGGTAGTGGTGGTGGTGGTGATGGCAATGGTAGTAGTAATAGTGGTGGTGGTGATGGCAATGGTAGTAGTAGTGGTGGTGGTGGTGGTGGTGGTGGTGGTGATGGTGGTATGGGTGTTGGTAAATGGAAACAAAATTTCCTCTCTCTCTCTCTCTCTCTCTCTCTCTCTCTCTCTCTCTCTCTCTCTCTCTCTCTCTCTCTCTCTCTCTCTCTCTCTCTCTCTCTCTCTCTCTCTCTCTCTCTCTCTCATTCGATTCTGCTTCTGACTCTCGCTTTGGCAGGTCATAGCAGCTCTCCTTACTTGCACAGTATCCCTACGATCCCCGTTGGGGAGGGGAACCTCTACCATCTCCACGATGTCACATCGTGTGAGAATTAAGCCCAAGTCTGCTGCCGTTGACGACACCACGAAGCTTGAGCTTGCAACCTCGCTCAACACTTGTCTTCACGCCAAATTCTCCAAGATTACCTCACTGAAAGAAGCCTTCATCGTTACCTTCCTCGATGATGCTGAAGCTGGCATGAAGACATTGGAAGACCGCGGTTTTACCATCTCCACGTCGCCATACATGCGTGCAAAACGCTCTGTGTTCATGAAACGCCTTGACAGGCTAATCACGAACATGTCTATCGAGGAAATCACGTCATCATTTGAAGACCTCAACACTTGGGCCAAGATTGACTCTGTTGCGAAGATCCCCAACGCTTCCTCGATGCTCAAAGTCACGTTTCTAGACGTTACCATGGCAACCAGAGCACTGTCTGATGGCCTGGCCATCTCTTACTACTACATCAACCCTCGGCAGATTGAACCTGAACGCTTCAAGTACATAACACCTTGCTGGACATGTTATTTGTACAATCACTCTACTGCCGACTGCCACGTGAAGAATAAGAAGATATGTTCCACCTGTGGGTCTGCAGGTCACGATTTTCGTTCTTGCAATTCCACTGCTGCTCCCACTTGCATCAACTGTAAGAGTGACCACCATACTCTTGCAGCTGAATGTCCAGTGCGTAAGGATATCCTCTCTAAGAAACTGAAGGAAGAAACTAAGAAGTCATCTGGAACCTCTCCTTCATACGCTGCAATTGCGAAGATTCAATCAACAACATCCAAGATTCTACAAGCCACTCAACAGTCGTCTCCACCACCTCTCACTACCCAACCTCCACCTGATGATATCTCTACCAAATTCTATTACTGCATGATGTTTGCTCACATGCAAAATGCTGCAAAACCTGGCTCTTTCAACACGACTATTAATGAACTTCTTGCACTTAACAACATGCCATCATTTAACTTCCCTGCAAGTCCACCATCAGCTGATATTTTGCAAATAATCCCGAAGATTGTCACTCTTGAAGCGCCAGATGACTTGAAGGAATTAATAATAGATAACGACGATACCACCTCTGCTGCAGCAGCTCCAACACCATCACCAACAACTAATGACGTCACTCCAACAACGTCCAATGAGAAGCCTCCACCGCCACCACTCCTCACTGAATCCAACCAATCAGAAGCCTTGCCACCAGAAACATCTTCTAATTCGTTTACTGAAGTTGACAACGTATCTACACTTCCACCTCCAACACTTCTTGAAACTGACCAATCAACGACTTCACCTGTCTATTACTCTAAGGATGAACAACAATATAATAAGATACGTGGATTCGCTTTCTACACTACTTCTGATTATCCTAAAGAAATGGATGCACATTGATCCCCCTCCTCCAAAGTGAAGAAGTCAAGTACGTCGTTTGTCCATCACGTTTTCTCTACCTTAGAGAACTCATCAATGTCCTTAATTCTCCAAAGATCGACCAAGACTGCAAATTTAGAATCAGGCACATGAAGTTCCAGAATCTTTCTAATGGGATAGTAGCTTAACACACCTCAAGCTGACCACCACCAATACAACTCAACCTACTTGCTGCCTTCTGACACTCCCAGCTCCTACCGCTGCCTTCGCCACCCTCTCCTAGTGAGCCAAGTAACGACATCATTCAAGGATCTCCATCTACGTCTCCAGTACTTCGGTACCACATGTCCCAAAGTGGTTGGGCCACTTGCCTTGATTCCTCCTCTTCTCCTCCTTCCCATCCTTTTACAGTCATTTCCATCCTTCCTTATCCTTCTTCCTTCCCATCTCACGACAGCTCTCGTCGTCTTAATCCTAATCCTAATTCTCTCTCTCTCTCTCTCTCTCTCTCTCTCCCCTGTCTATACACTGTGCCACCTGATTATGGTACAATATATAAGCAAGAGAGAGAGAGCAAAATGTATTATTGTCAGGTGTACACAAGAACATAAACACTGACCAGGGAAGCAATTACAGCAGGTCTGCTGGTCCACAATATGGTGGTGATTGGTAGTAGTCTGCTGATTATACGTTCTGAAGGTACGTAGTCCCTCAGCCTTGATTATTAATAAAAAAGTTCACTCCCATAGCCTTGAAAGTTTTTTATATGTTTTAACAGCTGTTATTCTACCTCAGCTTATTTCAAAACCGACCCACAACAGTCGACTAACATCCAGGTACCTACTTACTAGTAGCCAGGTGACCATGGGCAGCAGGTGTAAGAAAACATGCCCAGGGTTCCTATCCGTGCTGGGGATCGAATCATGGACTCTCAGTATGTGAGTTGAATGTACTAGCAACCGAGCCTTGATCTACATTAAACATCAGAATATATAAGAATCATGAATACATTCGTACAGAAAATTGGTGGTGGGAGTTAAGGTGTGTGGGGGGAGGGTTGTGCGATGGAGGAGTATGTGGGGGAGGGTTAGGTTCCGGGGATATTGGGAGGAATGGGAGTGGTGAAGGGGAGTAGGAGGGGTGAGGGGATACATGGGGTGACCTTGAGTGATGTGGGTGGCCTAGTGGCCACGCCCAGGTATCTTACCTGCCACACCCACACTCCCTGGGCCACACCCACACTCCCTGGCCACGCCCTGCCTGGGGACGGCCACACTCATCTAGAGGTAGCCAGCTTCTCCCTGGAGGATGTTACTCCACAAGAAGTGGAGGCGGTAACCCACCACTTACATATGGCCACATCCTAACTGGAGGTGATCACCCACCTCCCTATAGGTGACCACATCTCACTGGATGTTGTTTTACCACCCCTGAGGGTGGCCAGACTTCTCTGGGATGGCCTCACCTCTCTGGAGGTGTGGTTACAATAGGTAATTACCCCGACCCCTCCCCTCTTGGAGGAGTCAACACTGCCCCGGAGGTGGCCACAACCATCCTAGAGATGACCACACTGCCCTGGAAGCGGCCACACCCCTCCTAGAGATGGCCACACTGCCCTAGAGGCGGCCACACCCCCTGCTAGAGATGGCCACACACTCCCCCCCTCTCTAAAGTGGTCTGGGCAGCCAGACTTTAAGTATTATTACCCCCCTCCCATCTCCCTCCAATCCCCTGAGGGGTCTTAACCAGAAGCTGCACACAACTATTACCCTTATGAAGTTGCACCACAGCGGTGCTTCTCTCCTGCTGTGCTCACACCTGTTGCCAGTATTTTGTTCAGGGTGATTACAAGGCGAGACCATCAAAATATGAACAATTTGGCTGTCATACTCTGTGAAACAGGTATTAAAAAAAAAAAAAGACGCCGTCTTAAAACTTATGACTAGCGACATATATTCCTCTCTCTCTCTCTCTCTCTCTCTCTCTCTCTCTCTCTCTCTCTCTCTCTCTCTCTCTCTCTCTCTCTCTCTCTCTCTCTCTCTCTCTCTCTCTCTCTCTCTCTCTCTCTCTCTCTCTCTCACTCCATAGTCTGGAGTGCAACCCTTGGACGACGTTTCGGTGCGTCTTGTACGACTTACGGGGTGTCACGTATCTACGAGGTTTAGGTGAGTCCTGTACGATGTCTCGGTCAGTCCTTGACCATTATCAGGTCACGGTTGTGCCCTAATAATGGACTATATATGAACATTCCATAAGCAACACAAGCACAGACGGGGACTCCAACAGTGTTCCACTGAGAGTCGTTCATTGCTGCCTCGATTTATAAGAACAAAAATTCAGCAGAGCACTGCAGTAGGCCTACTGGCCCACGCTAGGCAAATTTTTCCTCACACCTTATCCTTCTTATATATTTTACCTGTTGAGACCTGCCTAAGGTGTTAACTTCCGCTGACAGGTGAGTAAACGTTTCTATCATGAAACGTTTCGGTCAAGAGACCCTGTTCACTCTTATGATACTCGGGGTGGAGGAAACACTGTTTATAAAGGCAATGTGCAAATCTGTGATGATATATTAGGTTAAGTATTGGCAGGAGTCGGATCAGGTTAAACCGGGTGGAAGTAAGGATGTCTGTGTCATGATGTGGGGGGCCAGGGGGAAGCCTGGCCTACAATCATGGGGGGAGGGGCGGGGGCGGAGCCTGGCCTACAATCATGTGGGGAGGGGGCGGGGGCGAGGGCGGAGTCTGGCCTACAATCATGTAGGGAGGGGGCGGGGGCGAGGGCGGAGACTGGCCTACAATCATGGGGGGAGGGGCGATTGCGAGGGCGGAGCCTGGCCTACAATCATATGGGGAGGGGGCTGGGGCGAGGTCGGAGCCTGACCTACAATCATGGGGGGAGGGGGCGGGGTCGAGGGCGGAGCCTGGCTTACAATCATGTGGGGAGGGGGCGGGGGCGAGGGCGAAGCCTGGCCTATGATCATGTGGGGCGGGGGCGAGGGCGGAGCCTGGCCTACAATCATGTGGGGAGGGGGCGGGAGCGAGGGCGGAACCTGACCTACAATCATGTGGGGAGGGGGCGGGGGCGAGGGCGGAACCTGTCCTACAATCATGGAGGGAGGGGGCGGGGGTGAGGGCGAAGCCTGGCCTACAATCATGTGGGGAGGGGGCAGGGGCGAAGGCGGAGCCTGGCCTACAATCATGTGGGGAGGAGGCGGGGGCGAGGGCGGAGCCTGGCCTACAATCATATGGGGAAGGGGCGGGGACGAGGGCGGAGCCTGGCCTACAATCATGGGGAGGGGGGGGGGGCGAGGGCGGAGCCTGGCCTACAATCATATGGGGAGGGGGGCGGTGGCGAGTGCGGAGCCTGGTCTACAATCATGGGGGGAGGGGGCGGGGGCGAGAGCGGAGCCTGGCCTATAATCATGTGGGGAGGGGGCGGGGGCGAGGGCGAAGCCTCGCCTACATCATGTGGGGAGGGGGCGGGGGCGAGGGCGGAGCCTGGCCTACAATCATGTGGGGAGGGGGCGGGAGCGAGGGCGTAACCTGACCTACAATCATGTGGGGAGGGGGCGGGGGCGAGGGCGGAACCTGACCTACAATCATGGGGGGAGGGGGCAGGGGCGAGGGCGGAGCCTGGCCTACAATCATGTGGGGAGGAGGCGGGGGCGAGGGCGGAGACTGGCCTAAAATCATGTGGGGACGGGGCGGGGACGAGGGCGGAGCCTGGCCTACAAACATGGGGGAGGGGGTGCGGGCGACGGCGGAGCCTGGCCTACAATCATGTGGGGAGGGGGGGGGGGCGAGGGCGGAGCCTGGCCTACAATCATGTGGGGAGGGGGCGGGGGCGGGGGCGAGGGCGGAGCCTGGCCTACAATCATGTGGGGAGGGGGCGGGGGCGAGGGCGGAGCCTGGCCTACAATCATGGGGGGTGGGGTCGGGGGCGATGGCGGAGCCTGGCCTATAATCATAGGGGGAGGGGGCGGGGGCGAGGGCGGCGCCTGGCCTACAATCATGGGGGGAGGGGGCCGGGGCGAGGGCGGAGCCTGGCCTACAATCATGGGGGGAGCTAGCAGGGGCGAGGGCGGAGCCTGGCCTACAATCATGGGGGGAGCTAGCAGGGGCGAGGGCGGAGCCTGGCCTACAATCATGGGGGGAGGGGGCGGGGGCGGGGGCGGGGGCGATGGCGGAGCCTGGCCTATAATCATAGGGGGAGGGGGCGGGGGCGAGGGCGGAGCCTGGCCTACAATCATGGGGGAGGGGGCGGGGGCGAGGGCGGAGCCTGGCCGACAATCATGGGGGAGGGGGCGGGGGCGCGGGTGGTGCCTGGCCTACAATCATGATGGAGGGGGCGGGGGCGAGGGCGGAGCCTGGCCTACAATCATGTGGGGAGGGGGCGGGGGCGAGGGCGGAGCCTGGCCTACAATCATGTGGGGAGGGGGCGGGGGCGAGGGCGGAGCCTGGCCTACAATCATGGGGGAGGTAGCAGGGGCGAGGGCGGAGCCTGGCCTACAATCATGATGGAGGGGGCGGGGGCGAGGGCGGAGGCTGGCCTACAATCATGGGGGGAGGGGCGGGGGCGAGGGAGGAGGCTGGCCTACAATCATGATGGAGGGGGCGGGGGCGAGGGCGGAGCTTGGCTTACAATCATGATGGAGGGGGCGGGGGCGAGGGCGGAGCCTGGCCTACAATCATGGGGGGAGGGGGCGGGGGCGAGGGCGGAGCCTGGCCTACAATCATGATGGAGGAGGCGGGGGCGAGGGCGAGCCTGGCCTACAATCATGATGGAGGGGGAGGGGGCGGGGGAAGCCTGGCCTACAATCATGAAGGAGGGGAGGGGGCGGGGGGGAGCCTGGCCTACAATCATTTGGGGAGGGGGAGGGGGCGGGGGGGAGCCTGGCCTACAATCATGATGGAGGGGGAGGGGGCGGGGGGGAGCCTGGCCTACAATCATGATGGAGGGGGAGGGGGCGGGGGGGAGCCTGGCCTACAATCATGATGGAGGGGGAGGGGGCGGGGGGGAGCCTGGCCTACAATCATGATGGAGGGGGAGGGGGCGGGGGGGAGCCTGGCCTACAATCATGATGGAGGGGGAGAGGGCGGGGGGGAGCCTGGCCTACAATCATGATGGAGGGGGAGGGGGCGGGGGGGAGCCTGGCCTACAATCATGATGGAGGGGGAGGGGGCGGGGGGGAGCCTGGCCTACAATCATGATGGAGGGGGAGGGGGCGGGGGGGAGCCTGGCCTACAATCATGATGGAGGGGGAGGGGGCGGGGGGGAGGCTGGCCTACAATCATGATGGAGGGGGAGGGGGCGGGGGAGCCTGGCCTACAATCATGATGGAGGGGGAGGGGGCGGGGGGGAGCCTGGCCTACAATCATGATGGAGGGGGAGGGGGCGGGGGGGAGCCTGGCCTACACTCATGATGGAGGGGAGAGGGCGGGGGGGAGCCTGGCCTACAATCATGATGGAGGGGGAGGGGGCGGGGGGGAGCCTGGCCTACAATCATGATTGAGGGGGAGGGGGCGGGGGGGAGCCTGGCCTACAATCATGATGGAGGGGGAGGGGGCGGGGGGGAGCCTGGCCTACAATCATGATGGAGGGGGAGGGGGCGGGGGGAGCCTGGCCTACAATCATGATGGAGGGGGAGGGGGCGGGGGGGGAGCCTGGCCTACAATCATGTGGGCCATAGTGAAAAAATGTTGCAACGTTTTACTTGTTGTAATAATGTCGGTTGAATTACCGAAAATATGTTGGATAAAAGGACACACAGGTGCAACTTGCGAGGCAACGTTTTGCCCTCCAGGAGCGAAAGCAGAAACGTTGCCGCAATAAAAGGCCTCATTAGTTGCGCATGTGTCCCTTTACCTTCCTGCTTGTTGCTCAATACTATTAGAAACTGTTCAGTTCACTTTCGGTGAAAACTAGCTGGATCTCATCCCAGTTTATGGAGTGGCCTTTGTCATCGTTGTGGGTTATTCAAGTATTGCTGTGGCTTTTCCTTTTGCATGCAAATTTGTGCTTGCTCAGCCTGGTCGAGAAACTCCTCCCACTATCCTCCCCACGTATTCTTATCGCAGTATCCGCGATGATAGAAACTGGGGAAGTAACAGAAACCAGGGGAGGTAGGGAGTCGTTTCCTGGGTAGGTCCTTGATGGATAAATATTTGAGTGAGTAAGGGTTGCCTGGAGAAGGACATGTTAATTATGAGCCAGTAGGCCTCCAGCGGTGTTCCTACATTCATATGTTATTATGTGGTGGTTACAGTAGCCACGATGATATTGATGCTTCTCCAAGAGCTTTGATTATGTTGTCGGCCACACCACCACAAAGAAGTAATTTAATGGTCCTCTCTGTGGAAGTGGCATGTAGGGGAATGTCTATTATTTCAACAAGATACCTAACTGTTGCACATGTGTCTTACTCATCTATCTGTTGGTATTGTTTACCATTTTCAGCGTGGACTGAGCTAAGCGACTGTAGTCCTGAACGAAAAAGCAAAGGAAAAAATTAGAGACATATGAAGACTTGTGTGATGCGAGAGCTTTACTCCTGAAGATACTCAGGACTGGAAATGCGGAAGGTGCTGAGAAAGAAACCGATTACTAATCTCTTGGATAAAGAGCAAAAGGGCACAATACCGTGACTGGAACAAAACAAATAACCTGCACATAGGAGAGGCAAGGTTATGACAACGTTTCGGTCCAACTTTGACCATTTGCAAATCACATTGTGACTTGTAAATGGTCCATATGCTTCTGACAAGTGGCGTTCCGAACCGAGTACTAGTATTCCTTCGGCGATGTTCCTTTAATACATAATATTTTTATGGATATACACTGTTTCAATAGTTAATCTGCCAAGATCATTCTACTCCCAGAATTTTTTTTTATAAAGACTTAAATTCTTAGTACTTTATAATGAAAAGTTGAGAGAAATAAAAGATTCGTGTCATCGAGAAGGTAATAATATAGCATAATGATGCTGTAACATTATTAATGTTGCATAATGATGCTGTAACATTATTAATGTAGCATACTGATGTTGTAACATTATTAATATTGAATAATAATACTGTAACATTATTAAAAGGTTAGTAGTCATAACTAAACCAAGTGACACCGTTGACAAGCCGGGTATTTGCTCGTTTGGAAACATCCAGCGAACTGTATGTAGCGGAAAGTTACATATCTGAAGCGCTGGTACGATCACAACAGAAATACTGGAGCAGGTAACACCGGCTGTGCTGCGTTGTGTCATGCATCCGAGTGTGACCGCAAAGTAGATTGCTACAATCGCAAACCGGCGACCACATCTGATAATTAACACCGTGTGCAAACAAAGTATCAAGCACGGTGCCAGAGGCTTGGATGTGACACGGTGCCAGAGGTTTGGATGTGACACGGTGCCAGAGGCTTGGATGTGACTCGCCTTTGTCCTCCAGCGGGCGACCTCTACTCATTACCCGAGACGCAGAGTAAAAGTATGAGGTTAATTGCTACCCATTTTTATTTGAGTATTCACGACACAAAGTCCGTTTTAACAGTTTTTGTAATTCTGTCTGTCTGTGATTTTTTTTTTTTTTTTTTTTTTTTTTTTGGACTATGCAAATGTGTCAAGGACGACGTTTCAGAATCCATAAGAGAGTTTTTTTCATTTTATGGTTTCTAAATTTAGACGAGAAGATTGACAGTGATTGTGAATATTATTAGTTATTACTGATGAGTCACGTGATGCTCACTTAAATTATATTCAGAGAAATATTTTTATTTAAATATATCATGAAAAAGTATTTAGTTAAATATATATTTGTGAAAATATGTTTATTTGGTTAGGTTATCTGTGCACGATTTCATGAGTTACCGTCTCCGCCCTTCCGGTTTCTGGCTTCATTGACCAGGCTGTTGGTGCCAGCAGCACGCACACCAACGTAGGCACCACAGGCCAGGCTGAACAGGCACTGGCTTGAGGAATTTATGAAGTTCGCTCTTAAAGACAGCCAGGTGTATGTTGGTAATTCTCCTTATGTACGAAGTGAAGGGTGTTCAAGAACACTGGTTCCTTTACACCTACACTTGGTGTTCTTACTGTATTCCTGCATTTCTTTTCATATATTTTGCATCGTTTGTCAGACTTCTTGCTTTCACTTAGAGTGATTTCAGTGTGTAGGTTTGGACTAATCACTCCAGAATTTTCCAAAAGTTAATTATAATGTATCTTTCTTGCCTACGTTCCAAGGAGTACAGTTTAAGGGGCTACATATGTTCTCAATATTTCAAGTTCTTCACTAAATTTAAAGGCTCATTGAAGGTTCTCTATATTGTCTAGTTGTTAAATTTCTCCTGCATAGAAGGAAGCGTCAGTAAACAGCCTAGAGAGAACAAGTAACTTGAAGAGCATCATCATTTGCATACCATTTGTTGTTTTTAATTTTCCAGATATCCAGTCTCATCATCATCCTTGCGGTTGTTTACACAAGCCTGTTGGATGACCAAGCTTCCGACACTCAAAGCCTTCCTGTCCCCTTCCCTCCAACCCCTTTATGGGACTAACCCTACCCTTTCGATTTATGTCCTCCTAGTCACCCTATTTTTCTCCAGCCTCTCTATATATCCAAACTATCTCAACAACCCCTCCTCCTCCTCCTCCCTCCTCTAAACAATACGTTTGGTAACCCTACACTTTCTAGTCTCCAAACTACTACTAATAGGCACAATATTCACACAACATATTTCCGTCAAACGCGACACCTCCAATGCCTCCATCCTCTTCCTTGCTGCGACGTTTAAAACCAATGCTTCACACACATATAACAATGTTGGTACCACAATACTTTGGCACATTCCCCTTTTTACTTCCATGGATAAGGTTCTTTGTCTCCACAGATGCCTCAGTGCACCATCTACCTTTTCCCCCTTCATCAGTTCTATGGTTCACCTCATCCTTCGTAGACCCATCTGCCGACAAGTTCACTCCAAAATATTTAAGCACATTTACCCCCCTCCAATCTGATATCCAATCTTTCATTGCCTAATTTTTTCTTAGTCCACATACTGCTTTCAGCAACCTACCTACTCCATACATTTGCAACATCCATCAGTTGCTTCCCTATCATACGGTTTTTTTTCTAAATCCATAAATGTTACAAGACCATTGGATAAGAATTGCTCACTTATATGTTTAAATGAAAACTTTTGGTTTTTACATCCTCTATCCTTCTTATAACTCCTTTTTTCCTCTATAGACTTCTTCACTGTCTTACACAATTCTTTCAATAAAAATTCTACCACGTACTTAAAAGGCTTATTACTCTATAACTCTTAAATTCTCTTTTATCTCACTTTTCCGTTATAAAAAGGAACTACACAAGCTCTGTCAGTTCCTAGGTATCTACCCCCTATTTCTTACACGTATTGAACAAATGCACCAACCTCTCCAAAACTATATCCCCACATGTTTTTGACATTTCTGTCTTAAGCCCATCAATCCCAGTTGTTTTACCACCTTTCATTCTACCCACACACCTATCCGGCTCTCCCTCACTCCTAAAGGGTGTTGTATCTCCCTGCCCAATATATGAAATCACTACCTCCCTCTCTTCAGCAACATTTAACAACACTTCAAAGTATTCTCTTTCCCAGGAGCTCCACCTCCTCATCTGAAAACTTCCTTTTGTAATTTCTAACTTTTAAATCCATATGTTCCTTGGCTTTCTCAGCTTATTGACCCATTCAAAAAGAAATTATTCTCAGCAATTTACTTTTATAAAACTTAATCCACTCTCTCTCTCTCTCTACAACCTCTCTTTTACTCTCCACATAGTCTGCTCTCTGTACACCGCTTCTAAATTGCTAAAACTTTTCTTATGTTAGATTTTTCTCCCTTACTTCCCTCTTCATCATTCCACCAATCACTCCTCTTCCCTCCCCTGCCCACCCTCCTATACCCACAAATTTCTGCTGCACACTAACACTATATTCTTAAATCTGCCCCATATTTCTTCGACTTCATCATTTTACCCTTACTGTTTCCTCCTTTACCTTTATATCTATCAATTCCCTAAGACTAACTGAAGGCATTCTCCTTGTATCTCGTCTGATTCTTACTCAAATTGTAGTTCCCACTAAAAAATGCCTTATATATCTCTTTCCCCTCTATAAAAAGAAACATGAACATCCTGAAATCTGCCCATTAACCTTTTATCTACTAATACAAGGTCTAACAATAAAGGTCATTATGATCTTTATTGTATCAGATAAGCATATTTATCTTTTTTTCCAAAAATATGTATTATCTTTTCCCAAGCCTCTTATTATACATAATTTAATTAATGGCCCCCATTATAATTTACTCTTTGCACTCCAAACTTACTTAATATTCCCTCTACAATAGTTTCTTCCACTTTAGCAATTAGCTCCCCCACAACAATTTATTTTCTTACTTGGCTGAAAGTGAGGAGGGTAATGAAAAAGATATATGTATAGGGAGTCAGAGAGAAAAGCTAAGAAATCGATGCATGTCGACACTAATGGTGCTCTCACATGCTGGTGATAGTGTGATGAGAAGTTATACTTAATACTTGGAAGGATTAGGTAACACGCACTTGACGTACGAGTCTCGTAACTCAGTGGTAGCGTCTTCGGTTCTCAGCTGAAGTACCTGAGTTCAGTAGAGGGTGAGTCAAGACATATGGGCAAGTCTCTTACACCTGCTGCTCCCTCTTACCTAGGGAGTAAATAGGTGCCTGGGTGTTTGCCGACTGCTATGGATAGCATCTTGGGATGAGGCTAGTATAGGTTAGTGCTGGGCTTTGAAATAAGTTAAAATAATAGCTAAAATAAGTTAAAATAATAGGTGAAACTGCACATTTCACATAGACTTGAATTTTTGAAATGAGAAGAACAGTGCTTACACTTTGAAGCATTTTTGGGAATGTTGCTGATTGTTGGGTGAATTGAAATGTCTGTCGAGCTATGGCAGGACAGCTATTTTTTGCATTTGTGTGTGTATGTGTGTGTGTACTCACTTAGTTATGGTTGTAGGGGTCGAGTGACAGCTCCTGTCCCCGCCTCTTCACTGGTCTCTACTAGGCCACTCTTCCTGCTCCATGAGCTTTATCGTACCTCTTCTGTGTGTGTGTGTGTGTGTGTGTGTGTGTGTGTGTGTGTGTGTGTGTGTGTGTGTGTTTGTGTGTGTGTGTGTGTGTGTATCCAATCGCATACAGGTACGGATATGTGTGTACGTGTAAGTATTCATGCATGTATACGTACATATCCTCACCTGGGTCCACCACCAGTGTACCTTATTACTTATTGACATCAATCCCTGGAATACGAACACTCAATAAGTGTCACTACATCAACACCAGACTAAACACACCTATTACAACTCTTAAATCAGAAGGTACTCTCCTGAACCTCTTAAACAAGGACCCATTACACTCACCCTCAGGCACTCACTCGCAGACAAACTTGTGTGAATTATATGTAAATTAGCTGAGCTGGAAACATTATTTAATTAAAACTTAGAAGTGTTTTTCACCTGAAGAAAGTAGGGATAGCAAGAACGGGGAAGGGAAGTACTGGGGTTGGAAAGAGAGTATTGTAGGTGGACAGCAAGAGATACATAAGGAAGGATAAGTAGCCTAACTACTTTACTGAAGTGCAAGAGACACATGTGCAACAGCTGGGTATCTTTACTGTTGACTGAAACGTTTCGCTTCTTCAGTCAAATACAGAAGCCTACTGTGTAGGCGAAGCCTCTCAGTCAACACTGAAGATCCCCAGCTGTTGTACATGTGTCTTACTCTTCAACTTGTCGGTATTATATACGATTTTCAACTAACTCCAGGTAACCAGGTAACTACTTTGTACTTGTAATAGTGATTTTGCCACACAGTGAGGACAAGCAGTTCTGCAGTTCTATCTTTCACATCTGTAACGGATCTTTCTATTCTAGATATGTTCAGTAGGCTATTTCCCGGAATCTTCTCGCCTAACTCTACTACCATTATTATACTTATTTGAAGGTTAACCTCTAGTTCCTGGGCTTGGCTATGTAATCATTAACAGACTTGTTGATCGTATTTACTCATGTGCATGGAGTTTCTTGCACTACGTCCTTCCAGAGTGCGTTTGACTGTATCACAACTTAATTCTAAAAGTTCGACCTTATATCTCCCTTTAAGCAGGGGGAGGAGGGTGCCTCGATGTCGGTGAAGGGCCCTTGATTCGAGGAATTGGACCTTTCATCCTCTTTAGTTGCTCACAATTGGCTGCCTCCCTTTTCACGATTGTTATATGGCCTCCACGGATGGCAAAATAATAATTGTAAGAGTAATAAAATTAATAATTATATTAAAATAACACAGTGACAACAACAATAAAAGTTGGGTTGATGAATGCGTTCAGTTTTTATGAGTTCTCTCGTCATGGTTCCACACGTTTCAACCAGTGTTTATCCTTCTTGTAAATGCCACAGAGTAGCTATTATGTTAAGACCGTGATCCCTCTAAATCTTTTTCAACGTTGTGATTTACTGCTTTATCTCTTCTCATAACTCAGGTCAGTATCTTAGTAAAGTATGATTCAAGTTGCTTGTGGGTTAACACAACACATGGATCAATACACGAGGGACGATGAATAAGACATGTGCGGCACTTGGCAATAAAGATATCAAAGTGCTGCATATATGTTATTCATCAGTTTCTCGATGCATTACTGTGTAACACTGATGTGATGATAGAGGAACGAGGCTACAAGATGGTCTTGTGGTCTTGGCTGATAAACTGTAGCTTTCACAGCTGGCATCAGAGAAGAATTATTAAACAGCAAACTACATAGAGAGTACATCAGTCGTCTGCAGTTCCTCACATCAGCATGGAGGAGCTCCGGCTCCTGGGGCCAGATAAGAAACACATCTGGCTTAAGGACAAGAACCTTAGAAGGGAGCCGAAGGAAAAGTAATTCATTAATAAGCAATTTTCAGGTAAGAGATACAACAACAACAAACAAATCAACAATTAGGTTCTAGTATACACTAGTAGCAGTAAACATAGACACTGAAGATAATACTCCTGGGAGAAACAAGAGGTCACATGTCTCTTTCTTCAACATTTTTCCGAGAGTAGGAACATGTAGTGTGGGTGTGTACATGGTCTGAGTATAATCAAACCCACCCACTTATCCCCCCATACACATAAACATATATATACATACATATACACTTAGAGGGGAGTACATACATATAAGTAAATACAAGCACAAACACGCACACACACACTTTTGGCAACTGCACACAAACACATACCACAGACCAGTGTTACTGACTCACACTATGTAAGGTTAAGGAAACGTGACATAACACCTGGAAGGAGAGTGTTGATAAACAAGAACCAGCCTAGTTTTATAGATGATAAATCCTGGCTCACAAACATCCCCTTTCCCCATCCCCTTACACTTTATCCTCCTCCCGCTACATCCCTCTCTACTTCCCCTATCCTGTTCTTCCTTACATCACCTCCTCTCACCCTCTACCTCCTTCCCCTCATCCCACTCTGACTTCTCGCCTGTTATCCTCTTATTTCCCCTTGCTCCTCCCTTAACTCTTTATCCCTTCTCGCCCCTATCCTTCCCTTAACCCCCTATCCACACCTATCCCCCCCTCCTTTCTCTCACCCCTCCGCTTGCCTCCCTCTGTCTTAGAGCAATGTTCCGATCATTAATCTTAAAGGCATAACAACTGGCAATGATCGTAATTTCTCTCACCAGATCAGAAGTGAGAAGCAACGTCCGGATAACCACATTATTTCTTCCCCGAAATTCAGTGTAGGCCGGACCGAATCACAAGCCTCGCCCCGATCCCCCCCTCTCTCTCTCTCTCTTTTACACAGGGTTTAGGGTTCCTAACTTTATTTACAAGCTACATCAGTTCTCTCTCTCTCTCTCTCTCTCTCTCTCTCTCTCTCTCTCTCTCTCTCTCTCTCTCTCTCTCTCTCTCTCTCTCTCTCTCTCTCTCTCTCTCTCTCTCTCTCTCTCTCTCTCTCTCTCATGTCACACGAGTGTGACGGATGGCGTGTCCGCCTGGCTGCTTTGTAATTTCCGTGGATGACAAGCACAAAAGCAAAGTTCCCCCCCTACCCACGCTCCGAAATGATCTTTTTATCGGCACGTTTCGCTCTGCGTAGAGCTTTATAGCGAACAGGCAAAGCTCTACGCAGAGCGAAGCGTCGGGCCAAAAATAGCTTTGCTCCTCAATGTGTACCCCTAAATAAGCGGTAGTGAATATGGCAAACCAAATCGTATAAGACTATATAAATCAGTTATATATATATATATATATATATATATATATATATATATATATATATATATATATATATATATATATATATATATATATATATATAGACACAGGGAAGGAAAATAAATTAGTGTACATGCTAATGTTGTAATGCTGAGTCAAATAAGACTTAGGTTATGTGAGAGAAGTGAGGGGCCTGGCCTCTGCTGCACACTCTCCCGTCTTGATGTACCAAGACAAGAGAAGCAAGGAGTCGAAGATTAGCATAATTCTTAATATCAGGATCATCAATAGCAGCATCTTAAATAGCGTCATGTTAGGCCTTAGAGATGACTGCCGGTGAAGGACGCTCATAGTGCACCATCTGATGTTGACTTTGGTAAATTAGAATCTGGAGGAGGTAAGAGAAGGAAGGAGAAGGTGCCCTTGAGTCAGCTCACTTACTTAGAAGATTTGTAATTATGTACATAAAGATGGATGATCTTTAATTAATTACCATCTGAGAAGTAGAGAATTTTAACTGGATACACTTTTTTTCTGGGGAGCTTGAAGAATGTTAAGACAACATTGTAGCTTTGAGCATTTTTTTTCCTAGCTTTGTGTGATGTAGCAATGTTTCAACTACGGTCTGAAATATGTTGCTTGAAAGATGAAGTTTATTCAGGAAGAATGTGGATGGAAGGTAGAGTACCAGGATGGAAGGTAGAGTACCAGGATGGAAGGTAGAGTAACAGGATGGAAGGTAGAGTACCAGGATGGAAGGTAGAGAACCAAGATGGAAGGTAGAGTACCAGGATGGAAGGTAGAGTACCAAGATGGAAGGTAGAGTACCAAGATGGAAGGTAGAGTAACAGGATGGAAGGCAGAGTACCAGGATGGAAGGTAGAGTACCAAGATGGAAGGTAGAGTACCAGGATGGAAGGTAGAGTAACAGGATGGAAGGCAGAGTACCAGGATGGAAGGTAGAATACCAGGATGGAAGGTAGAGTACCAGGATGGAAGGTAGAGTAACAGGATGGAAGGTAGAGTACCAGGATGGAAGGTAGAGTACCAGGATGGAAGGTAGAGTACCAGGATGGAAGGTAGAGTACCAGGATGGAAGGTAGAGTACCAAGATGGAAGGTAGAGTACCAGGATGGAAGGTAGAGTAACAGGATGGAAGGCAGAGTACCAGGATGGAAGGTAGAGTACCAGGATGGAAGGTAGAGTACCAGGATGGAAGGTAGAGTACCAAGATGGAAGGTAGAGTACCAGGATGGAAGGTAGAGTAACAGGATGGAAGGCAGAGTACCAGGATGGAAGGTAGAGTACCAAGATGGAAGGTAGAGTACCAGGATGGAAGGTAGAGTAACAGGATGGAAGGCAGAGTACCAGGATGGAAGGTAGAGTACCAGGATGGAAGGTAGAGTACCAGGATGGAAGGTAGAGTACCAAGATGGAAGGTAGAGTACCAGGATGGAAGGTAGAGTAACAGGATGGAAGGCAGAGTACCAGGATGGAAGGTAGAGTACCAGGATGGAAGGTAGAGTACCAGGATGGAAGGTAGAGTACCAGGATGGAAGGTAGAGTACCAGGATGGAAGGCAGAGTACCAGGATGGAAGGTAGAGTACCAGGATGGAAGGTACAGTACCAGGATGGAAGGTAGAGTACCAAGATGGAAGGTAGAGTACCAGGATGGAAGGTAGAGTACCAGGATGGAAGGCAGAGTACCAGGATGGAAGGCAGAGTACAAGGATGGAAGGTAGAGTACGAGGATGGAAGGCATAGTACCAGGACGGAAGGCAGAGTACCAGGATGGAAGGTATAGTACAAAGATGGAAGGCAGAGTACCAGGATGGAAGACAGAGTACCAGGATGGAAGGTAGAGTACCAGGATGGAAGACAGAGTACCAGGATGAAAGGCAGAGTACCAGGATGAAAGGCAGAGTACCAGGATGAAAGACAGAGTACCAGGATGGAAGGTAAGGTACCAGGAGGGAAGGTAGAGTACCAGGATGGAAGGTAGAGTACCAGGATGGAAGGTAGAGTACCATGATGGAAGGTAGAGTACCAGGATGAAAGGCAGAGTACCAGGATGGAAGGTAGAGTACCAGGATGGAAGGCAGAGTACAAGGATGAAAGACAGAGCACCAGGATGGAAGGCAGGGTACCAGGATGGAAGGTAGAATACCAGGATGGAAGGTAGAGTACCAGGATAGAAGGCAGAGTACCAAGATGGAAGGCAGAGTACCAGGATGGAAGGCAGGGTGCCAGGATGGAAGGCAGAGTACCAGGACTTAAAGCAGAGTACCAGGATGAAAGGCAGAGTACCAGGATGGAAGGAAGGGTACCAGGAGGGAAGGTAGAGTACCAGGATGGAAGGTAGAGTACCAGGATAGAAGGTAGAGTACCAGGATGGAAGGTAGAGTACCAGGATGGAAGGTAGAGTACCATGATGGAAGGTAGAGTACCAGGATGAAAGGCAGAGTTCCAGGATGGAAGGTAGAGTTCCAGGATGGAAGGTAGAGTACCAGGATGGAAGGTAGAGTACCAGGAAAGAAGGCAGAGTACCAAGATGGAAGGCAGAGTACCAGGATGGAAGGCAGAGTGCCAGGATGAAAGGCAGAGTACCAGGATGAAAGGCAGGGTACCAGGATAGAAGGTAGAGTACCAAGATGGAAGGTAGAATACCAGGATGGAAGGTAGAGTACCAGGATAGAAGGCAGAGTACCAAGATGGAAGGCAGAGTACCAGGATGGAAGGCAGAGTGCCAGGATGAAAGGCAGAGT
Organism: Cherax quadricarinatus; assembly: GCF_038502225.1. Classification (NCBI taxonomy): domain Eukaryota; kingdom Metazoa; phylum Arthropoda; class Malacostraca; order Decapoda; family Parastacidae; genus Cherax; species Cherax quadricarinatus. The sequence continues at coordinate 28,497,007 of NC_091312.1, forward strand.
ACCAGGATGAAAGGCAGAGTACCAGGATGAAAGGCAGAGTACCAGGATGGAAGGCAGAGTACCATGATGAAAGGCAGAGTACCAGGATGGAAGGTAGAGTACAAGGATGGAAGGCAGAGTGCCAGGATAGAAGGTAGAGTACCAGGACTTAAAGCAGAGTACCAGGATGAAAGGCAGAGTACCAGGATGAAAGGCGGAGTACCAGGATGAAAAGCAGCGTACCAGGATGGAAGGCAGAGTACCAGGATGGAAGGTAGAGTACCAGGACGAAAGGCAGAGCACCATGATGAAAGGCAGAGTACCAGGATGGAAGGTAGAGTACCAGGATGAAAGGCAGAGTACCAGGATGGAAGGCAGAGTACCAGGATGGAAGGCAGAGTACTAGGATGGAAGGCAGAGTACCAGGATGGAAGGCAGAGTACCAGGTTGGAAGGTAGAGTACCAGGATGGAACGCAGAGTACCAGGATGGAAGGTAGAGTACCAGGATGGAAGGCAGAGTACCAGGATGGAAGACAGAGTACCAGGATGGAAGGTAGAGTACCAGGATGGAAGGCAGAGTACCAGAATGAAAGGCAGAGTACAAGGATGAAAGGCAGAGTACGAGGAAGAAAGGCAGAGTACCAGGATGGAAGGTAAGGTACCAGGAGGGAAGGTAGAGTACCAGGATGGAAGGTAAGGTACCAAGATGGAAGGTAGAGTACCAGGTTGGAAGGTAGAGTACCAAGATGAAAGGCAGAGTACCAGGATGGAAGGTAGAGTACCAGGATGGAAGGTTGAGCACCAAGATGGAAGGTAGAGTACCAGGATGAAAGGCAGAGTACAAGGATTGAAGGTAGAGTTCCAGGATGGAAGGCAGAGTACCAGGATGAAAGACAGAGTACCAGGATGGAAGGCAGGGTACCAGGATGGAAGGTAGAGTACCAGGATGGAAGGTAGAATACCAGGATGCAATGTAGAGTACAAGGATAGAAGGCTGAGTACCAGGATGAAAGGCAGAGTACCAGGATGAAAGGCAGAGTACCAGGATGAAAGGCAGAGTACCAGGATGGAAGGCAGAGTACCAGGATGAAAGGCAGAGTACCAAGATGGAAGGTAGAGTACCAGGACTTAAAGCAGAGTACCAGGATGAAAGGCAGAGTACCAGGATGAAAGGCAGAGTACCAGGATGAAAGGCAGAGTACCAGGATGGAAGGCAGAGTACCAGGATGGAAGGTAGAGTACCAGGATGAAAGGCAGAGTACCATGATGAAAGGCAGAGTACCAGGATGGAAGGTAGAGTACCAGTATGAAAGGCAGAGTACCAGGACGGAAGGCAGAGTACCAGGATGGAAGGCAGAGTACTAGGATGGAAGGCAGAGTACCAGGATGGAAGGCAGAGTACCAGGTTGGAAGGTAGAGTACCAGGATGGAACGCAGAGTACCAGGATGGAAGGTAGAGTACCAGGATGGAAGGCAGAGTACCAGGATGAAAGGCAGAGAACCAGGATGGAAGGTAGAGTACCAGGATGGAAGGCAGAGTACCAGGATGGAAGGGAGAGTACCAGGATGGAAGTCAGAGTACCAGAATGGAAGATATAATACCAGGATGGAAGACGGAGTACCAGAATGGAAGGCAGAGTAACAGGATGGAAGGCAGAGTACCAGGATGGAAGGCAGAGTACCAGTATGGAAGGCGAAGTACCAGGATGGAAGGTAGAGTACCAGGATGGAAGGCAGAGTTCCAGGATGGAAGGCAGAGTACCAGGATGAAAGGCAGAGTACAATTATGAAAGGCAGAGTACGAGGATGGAAGGTAGGGTACCAGGACGGAAAGTAGAGTACCAGGATGGAAGGTAGAGTACCAGGATGGAAGGTAGAGTATCAGGTTGGAAGGTAGAGTACCAGGATGGAAGGCAAAGTACCAGGATTAAAGGCAGAGTACCAGGATGAAAAGCAGAGTACCAGTATGAAAAGCAGAGTACCAGAATGGAAGACAGAGTACCAGGATGGAAGATAGAGTACAAGAATGGAAGGCAGAGTACCAGGATGAAAGGCAGAGTACCAGGATGGTAGGCAGAGTACCAGGATGAAAGGCAGAGAACCAGGATGGAAGGTAGAGTACCAGGATGGAAGGCAGAGTACCAGGATGGAAGGGAGAGTACCAGGATGGAAGGCAGAGTACCAGGATGGAAGATATAATACCAGGATGGAAGACGGAGTACCAGAATGGAAGGCAGAGTACCAGGATGGAAGGCAGAGTACCAGGATGGAAGGCAGAGTACCAGGATGAAAGGCGAAGTACCAGGATGGAAGGTAGAGTACCAGGATGGAAGGCACAGTTCCAGGATGGAAGGCAGAGTACCACGAAGGAAGGTAGAATACCAGGACTGAAAGCAGAGTACCAGGATGAAAGGCAGAGTACCAGGATGAAAGGCAGAGTACCAAGATGAAAGGCAGAGTACCAGGATGGAAGGCAGAGTACCAGGATGGAAGATAGAGTACCGGAATGGAAGGCAGAGTACCAGGATGAAAGGCAGAGTACCAGGATGGAACGCAGAGTACCAGGATGGAAGGCAGAGTACCAGAATGGAAGGTAGAGTACCAGGATGGAAGGCAGAGTACCAGGATGGAAGGCAGAGTACCAGGATGGAAGGTAGAGTACCAGAATGGTAGGCTGAGTACCAGGATGGAAGACAGAGTACCAGGATGAAAGGCAGAGTACCAGGATTAAAGGCAGAGTACCAGGATGAAAGGCAGAGTACCAGGATGGAAGGTAGGGTACCAGGAGGGAAGGTAGAGTACCAGGATGGAAGGTAGAGTACCAGGATGGAAGGTAGAGTACAAGGATAAAAGGTAAAGTACCAGGATGGAAGGTAGAGTACCATGATGGAAGGTAGAGTACCAGGATGAAAGGCAGAGTTCCAGGATGGAAGGTAGAGTACCAGGATGGAAGGCAAAGTACAAGGATTAAAGGCAGAGTACCAGGATGAAAAGCAGAGTACCAGGATGAAAAGCAGAGTACCAGAATGGAAGGCAGAGTACCAGGATGGAAGATAGACTACCAGAATGAAGGCAGAGTACCAGGATGAAAGGCAGAGTACCAGGATGGTAGGCAGAGTACCAGGATGAAAGGCAGAGAACCAGGATGGAAGGTAGAGTACCAGGATGGAAGGCAGAGGACCAGGATGGAAGGCAGAGTACCAGGATGGAAGGCAGAGTACCAGGATGGAAGATATAATAACAGGATGGAAGACGGAGTACCAGAATAGAAGGCAGAGTACCAGGATGGAAGGCAGAGTACCAGGATGGAAGGCAGAGTACCAGGATGGAAGGCGAAGTACCAGGATGGAAGGTAGAGTGCCAGGATGGAAGGCAGAGTTCCAGGATGGAAGGCAGAGTACCAGGATGGAAGGTAGAGTACCAGGACGGAAAACAGAGTACCAGGATGAAAGGCAGAGTACCAGAATGAAAGGCAGAGTACCAAGATGAAAGGCAGAGTACCAGGATGGAAGGCAGAGTACCAGGATGGAAGGCAGAGTACCAGAATGGAAGGTAGAGTACCAGGACGGAAAGCAGAGTACCAGGATGAAAGGCAGAGTACCAGAATGAAAGGCAGAGTACCAAGATGAAAGGCAGAGTACCAGAATGAAAGGCAGAGTACCAGGATGAAAGGCAGAGTACCAGGATGGAAGGCAGAGTACCAGGATGGAAGGCAGAGTACCAGAATGGAAGGTAGAGTACCAGGATGGAAGGCAGAGTACCAGGATGGAAGGCAGAGTACCAAGATGGAAGGTAGAGTACCAGAATGGTAGGCAGAGTACCAGGACGGAAGACAGAGTACCAGGATGAAAGGCAGAGTACCAGGATTAAAGGCAGAGTACCAGGATGAAAGGCAGATTACCAGGATGGAAGGTAGGGTACCAGGAGGGAAGGTAGAGTACCAGGATAAAAGGTAGAGTACCAGGATGGAAGGTAGAGTACCGTGATGGAAGGTAGAGTACCAGGATGAAAGGCAGAGTTCCAGGATGGAAGGTAGAGTACCAGGATGGAAGGCAGAGTACCTGGATGAAAGACAGAGTGCCAGGATGGAAGGCAGGGTACCAGGATGGAAGGTAGAGTACTAAGATGGAAGGTAGAATACCAGGATGGAAGGTAGAGTACCAGGATAGATGGCAGAGTACCAAGATGGAAGGCAGAGTACCAGGATGGAAGGCAGAGTGCCAGGATAGAAGGTAGAGTACCAGGACTTATAGCAGAGTGCCAGGATGAAATGAAGAGTACCAGGATGAAAGGCAGAGTACAGGATGGAAGGAAGAGTACCAGGATGGAAGGCAGAGTACCAGGACGAAAGGCAGAGTACCATGATGAATGGCAGAGTACCAGGATGGAAGGTAGAGTACCAGGATGAAAGGCAGAGTACCAGGATGGAAGGCAGAGTAGCAGGATGCAAGGCAGAGTACTAGGATGGAAGGCAGAGTACCAGGATGGAAGGCAGAGTACCAGGTTGGAAGGTAGAGTACCAGGATGGAAGGCAGAGTACCAGGATGGAAGGCAGAGTACCAGGATGGAAGGTAGAGTACCAGTATGGAAGGCAGAGTACCAGGATGGAAGACAGAGTACCAGGATGGAAGGTAGAGTACCAGGATGGAAGGCAGAGTACCAGAATTAAAGGCAGAGTACCAGGATGAAAGGCAGAGTACGAGGATGAAAGGCAGAGTTCCAGCGTGGAAGGTAAGGTACCAGGAGGGAAGGTAGGGTACCAAGATGGAAGGTAAGGTACCAAGATGGAAGGTAGAGTACCAGGTTGGAAGGTAGAGTTCCAAGATGAAAGGCAGAGTACCAGGATGGAAGGTAGAGTACCAGGATGGAAGGTTGAGCACCAAGATGGAAGGTAGAGTACCAGGATGAAAGGCAGAGTACCAGGATTGAAGGTAGAGTTCCAGGATGGAAGGCAGAGTACTAGGATGAAAGACAGAGTACCAGGATGGAAGGCAGGGTACCAGGATGGAAGGTAGAGTACCAGGATGGAAGGTAGAATACCAGGATGCAATGTAGAGTACAAGGATAGAAGGCAGAGTACCAGGATGAAAGGCAGAGTACCAGGATGGAAGGCAGAGTACAAGGATGGAAGGCAGAGTACCAGGATGGAAGGTAGAGTACCAGGACGGAAGGCAGAGTACCAGGATGATAGGTAGGCTACCAGGATGGAATGCAGAGTACCAGGATGAAAGACAGAGTAACAGGATTGAAGGCAGAGTACCAGGATGAAAGGCAGAGTACCAGGATGAAAGACAGAGTACCAGGATGTAAGGCAGAGTACCAGGATGAAAGGCAGAGTACCAGGATGAAAGGCAGAGTACAATGATGAAAGGCAGAGAACCAGGATGGAAGGCAGGGTACCAGGATGGAAAGTAGAGTACCAGGATGGAAGGTAGAGTACCAGGATGTAAGGTAGAGTACCAGGATGGAAGGTAGAGTACCAGGATGGAAGGCAGAGTACCAGGATGAAAGGCAGAGTTCCAGGATGAAAAGTAGAGTACCAGGATGAAAAGCAGAGTACCAGGATGGAAGGCAGAGTACCAGGATTGAAGATAGAGTACCAGAATGGAATGCAGAGTACCAGGATGAAAGGCAGAGTACCAGGATGGAAGGCAGAGTACCAGGATGAAAGGCAGAGAACCAGGATGGAAGGTAGAGTACCAGGATGGAAGGCAGAGTACAAGGATGGAAGGGAGAGTACCAGGATGGAAGGCAGAGTACCAGAATGGAAGATATAATACCAGGATGGAAGACGGAGTACCAGAAAGGAAGGCAGAGTAACAGGATGGAAGGCAGAGTACCAGGATGGAAGGCAGAGTACCAGGATGGAAGGCGAAGTACCAGGATGGAAGGTAGAGTACCAGGATGGAAGGCAGAGTTCCAGGATGGAAGGCAGAGTACCAGGATGAAAGGCAGAGTACAATTATGAAAGGCAGAGTACCAGGATGGAAGGTAGGGTACCAGGACGGAAAGTAGAGTACAAGGATGGAAGGTAGAGTACCAGGATGGAAGGTAGAGTATCAGGTTGGAAGGTAGAGTACCAGGATGGAAGGCAAAGTACCGGGATTAAAGGCAGAGTACAGGATGAAAAGCAGAGTACCAGGATGAAAAGCAGAGAACCAGAATGGAAGGCAGAGTACCAGGATGGAAGATAGAGTACCAGAATGGAAGGCAGAGTACCAGGATGAAAGGCAGAGTACCAGGATGGTAGGCAGAGTACCAGGATGAAAGGCAGAGAACCAGGATGGAAGGTAGAGTACCAGGATGGAAGGCAGAGTACCAGGATGGAAGGGAGAGTACCAGGATGGAAGGCAGAGTACCAGGATGGAAGATATAATACCAGGATGGAAGACGGAGTACCAGAATTATAGGCAGAGTACCAGGATGGAAGGCAGAGTACCAGGATGGAAGGCAGAGTACCAGGATGGAAGGCGAAGTACCAGGATGGAAGGTAGAGTACCAGGATGGAAGGCAGAGTTCCAGGATGGAAGGCAGAGTACCAGGATGGAAGGCAGAGTACTAGGATGAAAGGCAGAGTTCCAGGATGAAAAGTAGAGTACCACAATGAAAAGCAGAGTACAAGGATGGAAGGCAGAGTACCAGGATTGAAGATAGAGTACCAGGACGGAAAGCAGAGTACCAGGATGAAAGGCAGAGTACCAGGATGAAAGGCAGAGTACCAAGATGAAAGGCAGAGTACCAGGATGTAAGGCAGAGTACCAGGATGAAAGGGAGAGTACCAGGATGAAAGGCAGAGTACAATGATGAAAGGCAGAGCACCAAGATGGAAGGCAGGGTACCAGGATGGAAAGTAGAGTACCAGGATGGAAGGTAGAGTAATAGGATGGAAGGTAGAGTACCAGGATGGAAGGCAGAGTACCAGGATGGAAGGCAGAGTACTAGGATGAAAGGCAGAGTTCCAGGATGAAAAGTAGAGTACCACAATGAAAAGCAGAGTACAAGGATGGAAGGCAGAGTACCAGGATTGAAGATAGAGTACCAGAATGGAATGCAGAGTACCAGGATGAAAGGCAGAGTACCAGGATGGAAGGCAGAGTACCAGGATGAAAGGCAGAGAACCAGGATGGAAGGTAGAGTACCAGGATGGAAGGCAGAGTACCAGGATGGATGGGAGAGTACCAGGATGGAAGGCAGAGTACCAGAATGGAAGATATAATACCAGGATGGAAGACGGAGTACCAGAATGGAAGGCAGAGCAACAGGATGGAAGGCAGAGTACCAGGATGGAAGGCAGAGTACCAGGATGGAAGGCGAAGTACCAGGATGGAAGGTAGAGTACCAGGATGGAAGGCAGAGTTCCAGGATGGAAGGCAGAGTACCAGGATGAAAGGCAGAGTACAATTATGAAAGGCAGAGTACCAGGATGGAAGGTAGGGTACTAGGATGGAAAGTAGAGTACCAGGATGGAAGGTAGAGTACCAGGATGGAAGGTAGAGTATCAGGTTGGAAGGTAGAGTACCAGGATGGAAGGCAGAGTACCAGGATGAAAGGCAGAGTACCAGGATGAAAAGCAGAGTACCAGGATGAAAAGCAGAGTACCAGAATGGAAGGCAGAGTACCAGGATGGAAGATAGAGTACCAGAATGGAAGGCAGAGTACCAGGAGGAAAGGCAGAGTACCAGGATGGTAGGCAGAGTACCAGGTTGAAAGGCAGAGAACCAGGATGGATGGTAGAGTACCAGGATGGAAGGCAGAGTACCAGGATGGAAGGGAGAGTACCAGGATGGAAGGCAGAGTACCAGGATGGAAGATATAATACCAGGATGGAAGACGGAGTACCAGAATGGAAGGCAGAGTACCAGGATGATAGGTAGACTACCAGGATGGAATGCAGAGTACCAGGATGAAAGACAGAGTACCAGGATGGAAGGCAGAGTACCAGGATGAAAGGCAGAGTACAAGGATGAAAGACAGAGTACCAGGATGTAAGGCAGAGTACCAGGATGAAAGGCAGAGTACCAGGATGAAAGGCAGAGTACAATGATGAAAGGCAGAGCACCAGGATGGAAGGCAGGGTACCTGGATGGAAAGTAGAGTACCAGGATGGAAGGTAGAGTACCAGGATGTAAGGTAGCGTACCAGGATGGAAGGTAGAGTACCAGGATGGAAGGCAGAGTACCAGGATGAAAGGCAGAGTTCCAGGATGAAAAGTAGAGTACCAGGATGAAAAGCAGAGTACCAGGATGGAAGGCAGAGTACCAGGATTGACGATAGAGTGCCAGAATGGAATGCAGAGTACCAGGATGAAAGGCAGAGTACCAGGATGGAAGGCAGAGTACCAGGATGAAAGGCAGAGAACCAGGATGGAAGGTAGAGTACCAGGATGGAAGGCAGAGTACCTGGATGGAAGGGAGAGTACCAGGATGGAAGTCAGAGTACCAGAATGGAAGATATAATACCAGGATGGAAGACGGAGTACCAGAATGGAAGGCAGAGTAACAGGATGGAAGGCAGAGTACCAGGATGGAAGGCAGAGTACCAGTATGGAAGGCGAAGTACCAGGATGGAAGGTAGAGTACCAGGATGGAAGGCAGAGTTCCAGGATGGAAGGCAGAGTACCAGGATGAAAGGCAGAGTACAATTATGAAAGGCAGAGTACGAGGATGGAAGGTAGGGTACCAGGACGGAAAGTAGAGTACCAGGATGGAAGGTAGAGTACCAGGATGGAAGGTAGAGTATCAGGTTGGAAGGTAGAGTACCAGGATGGAAGGCAAAGTACCAGGATTAAAGGCAGAGTACCAGGATGAAAAGCAGAGTACCAGTATGAAAAGCAGAGTACCAGAATGGAAGACAGAGTACCAGGATGGAAGATAGAGTACAAGAATGGAAGGCAGAGTACCAGGATGAAAGGCAGAGTACCAGGATGGTAGGCAGAGTACCAGGATGAAAGGCAGAGAACCAGGATGGAAGGTAGAGTACCAGGATGGAAGGCAGAGTACAAGGATGGAAGGGAGAGTACCAGGATGGAAGGCAGAGTACCAGGATGGAAGATATAATACCAGGATGGAAGACGGAGTACCAGAATGGAAGGCAGAGTACCAGGATGGAAGGCAGAGTACCAGGATGGAAGGCAGAGTACCAGGATGGAAGGCGAAGTACCAGGATGGAAGGTAGAGTACCAGGAAGGAAGGCAGAGTTCCAGGATGGAAGGCAGAGTACCAGGATGGAAGGTAGAGTACCAGGACGGAAAGCAGAGTACCAGGATGAAAGGCAGAGTACCAGGATGAAAGGCAGAGTACGAAGATGAAAGGCAGAGTACCAGGATGGAAGGCAGAGTACCAGGATGGAAGATAGAGTACCGGAATGGAAGGCAGAGTACCAGGATGAAAGGCAGAGTACCAGGATGGAAGGCAGAGTACCAGGATGAAAGGCAGAGAACCAGGATGGAAGGTAGAGTACCAGGATGGAAGGCAGAGTACCAGGATGGAAGGCAGAGTACCAGGATGGAAGGTAGAGTACCAGGATGGAAGGCAGAGTACCAGGATGGTAGGCAGAGTACCAGGATGAAAGGCAGAGTACCAGGATTAAAGGCAGAGTACCACGATGAAAGGCAGAGTACCAGGATGGAAGGTAGGGTACCAGGAGGGAAGGTAGAGTACCAGGATGGAAGGTAGAGTACCAGGATGGAAGGTAGAGTACAAGGATAAAAGGTAAAGTACCAGGATGGAAGGTAGAGTACCATGATGGAAGGTAGAGTACCAGGATGAAAGGCAGAGTTCCAGGATGGAAGGTAGAGTACCAGGATGGAAGGCAAAGTACAAGGATTAAAGGCAGAGTACCAGGATGAAAAGCAGAGTACCAGGATGGAATGCAGAGTACCAGGATGGAAGGAAGAGTACCAGGATGGAAGATAGAGTACCAGAATGAAGACAGAGTACCAGGATGAAAGGCAGAGTACCAGGATGGAAGGCAGAGTACCAGGATGAAAGGCAGAGAACCAGGATGGAAGGTAGAGTACCAGGATGGAAGGGAGAGTACCAGGATGGAAGGCAGAGTACCAGGATGGAAGGTAGAGTACAAGGATGGAAGATATAGTAACAGGATGGAAGAGGAGTACCAGAATAGAAGGCAGAGCACCAGGATGGAAGGTAGAGTACCAGGATGGAAGGGAGAGTACCAGGATGGAAGGCAGAGTACTAGGATGGAAGGCAGAGTACCAGGATGGATGGCAGAGTACCAGGATGGAAGGTAGAGTACCAGGATGGAAGGCAGAGTACCAGAATGGAAGGTAGAGTACCAGGATGGAAGGCAGAGTACCAGGATGAAAGGTAGAGTACCAGGATGGAAGGGAGAGTACCAGGATGAAAGGTAGAGTACCAGGATGGAAGGCAGAGTACCAGGATGAAAGGCAGAGTACCAGGATGGAAGGCAGAGTACCAGGATGAAAGCAGAGTACCAAGATGAAAGGCAGAGTACCAGGATGGAAGGCAGAGTACCAGGATGAAAGGGAGAGTACCAGAATGAAAGGCAGAGTACAATGATGAAAGGCAGAGTACCAGGATGGAAGGTAGAGTACAAGGATGGAAGGCAGAGTACCAGAATGGAAGGTAGAGTACCAGGATGGAAGGCAGAGTACCAGGATGGAAGGCAGAATACCAGGATGGAAGGTAGAGTACCAGAATGGTAGGCAGAGTACCAGGATGGAAGACAGAGTAACAGGATGAAAGGCAGAGTACCAGGATTAAAGGCAGAGTACCAGGATGAAAGGCAGAGTACCAGGATGGAAGGTAGAGTACCAAGATGGAAGGAAGAGTACCAGGATAAAAGGTAGAGTACCAGGATGGAAGGTAGAGTACCGTGATGGAAGATAGAGTACCAGGATGGAAGGCAGAGTACTAGGATGGAAGGCAGAGTACCAGGATGGAAGGCAGAGTACCAGGATGAAAGGCAGAGTACCAGGATGGAAGGCAGAGTACCAGGATGGAAGGTAGAGTACCAGGATGGAAGGTAGAGTACCAGGATGGAAGGTAGAGTACCAGGATGGAAGGTAGAGTACCAGGATGAAAGGCGGAGTACCAGGACGCAAGGCAGAGTACCAGGATGGAAGGTAGAGTACCAGGACTTAAGGCAGAGTACCAGGATGAAAGGCAGAGTACCAGGATGAAAGGCAGAGTACCAGGATGGAAGGAAGAGTACCAGGATGAAAGGCAGAGTACCAGGATGAAAGGCAGAGTACCAGGATGAAAGGCAGAGTACCAGGATGAAAGGCAGAGTACCATGGAATGGAAGGTAGAGTACCAGGATGAAAGGCACAGTACCAGGATGGAAGGTAGAGTACCAGGATTGAAGGGAGAGTACCAGGATGGAAGGGAGAGTACCAGGATGGAAGGTAGAGTACCAGGATGGAAGGCAGAGTACCAGGATGGAAGGGAGAGTACCAGGATGGAAGGGAGAGTACCAGGATGGAAGGCAGAGTACCAGGATGGAAGGTAGAGTACCAGGATGGAAGGCAGAGTACCAGGATGGAAGGTAGAGTACCAGGATGGAAGGCAGAGTACCAGGATGGAAGGCAGAGTACCAGGATGGAAGGCAGGGTGCCAGGATGAAAGGCAGAGTACCAGGATGGAAGGCAGAGTACCAGAATGAAAGGCAGAAGGCAGAGTACCAGGATGAAAGGCAGAGTGCCGGGATGAAAAGCAGAGTACCAGGATGGAAGGCAGAGTACCAGGATGGAAGGCAGAGTACCAGAATGGAAGGCAGAGTACCAGGATGAAAGGCACAGTACCAGGATGGAAGGTAGAGTACCAGAATGGAAGGTAGAGTACCAGAATGGAAGGTAGAGTAGCAGGATGGAAGGTAGAGTACCAGGATGGTAGGTAGAGTACCATGATGGAAGATAGAGTACCAGGATGAAATGCAGAGTACCAGGATGGAAGGTAGAGTACCAGAATGGAAGGCAGAGTACCAAGATGAAAGGTAGAGTACCAGGATGGAAGGCAGAGTACCAGGATGAAAGGCGGAGTACCAGGATGAAAAGCAGCGTATCAGGATGGAAGGCAGAGTACCAGGATGGAAGGTAGAGTACCAGGATGGAACGCAGAGTACTAGGATGGAAGGCAGAGTACCAGGAAGGGAGGCAGAGTACCAGGTTGGAAGGTAGAGTACCAGGATGGAAGGCAGAGTACCAGGATGGAAGGCAGAGTACCAGGATGGAAGGTAGAGTACCAGGATGGAAGGCAGAGTACCAGGATGGAAGGTAGTGTACCAGAATGGAAGGCAGAGTACCAGGATGAAAGGCAGAGTACCAGGATGGAAGGTAGAGAGCCAGGATGGAAGGCAGAGTACAAGGATGGAAAGCAGAGTACAAGCATGGAAGGTAGAGTACCAGGATGGAAGGCAAAGTACCAGGATGGAAGACAGAGTTCCAGGATGGAAGGCAGAGTACCAGGTTGGAAGGCAGAGTACCAGGATGAAAGGCAGAGTACCAGGATGAAAGGCAGAGCACTAGGATGAAAGGCAGAGTGCCAGGATGGAAGGTAGGGTACCAAGAGGGAACGTAGAGTACCAGGATGGAAGGTAGAGTACCAGGATGGAAGGTAGAGTACCAGGATGGAAAGTAGAGTACCAGGATGGAAGGTAGAGTACCATGATGAAAGGTAGAGTACCAGGATGAAAATGAGAGTACCAGGATGGAAGGTAGAGTACCAGGATGGAAGGCAGAGTACCAGGATGAAAGACAGAGTACCAGGATGGAAGGTAGAGTTCCAGGATGGAAGGCACAGTACCAGGTTGGAAGGTAGAGTACCAGGATGGAAAAGAGAGTACCAGGTTGGAAGGCACAGTACCAGGTTGGAAGGTAGAGTACCAGGATGGAAGGCAGAGTACCAGGATGGAAGGCAGAGTACAAGGATGGAAGGCAGAGTACCAGGATGGAAGGCAGAGTACCAGGATGGAATGTGGAGTGCCAGGATGGAAGGCAGAGTACCAAGATGAAAGGTAGAGTACCAGGATGGAAGGCAGAGTACCAGGCTGAAATGCAGTGTACCAGGATGGAAGGCAGAGTACCAGGTTGAAAGACAGAGTACCAGGAAGAAAGGCAGAGTACCAGGATGGAAGGCAGAGTACCAGGATGAAAGGCAGAGTACCATGATGGAAGGCAGAGTATCAGGATGAAAGGCAGAGTACCAGGATGGAAGGTAGAGTACCAGGATGGAAGGAAGAGTACCAGGATGGAAGGTAGAGTACCTTGATGGAAGGTAGAGTACCAGGATGAAAGGCAGAATACCAGGATGGAAGGTAGAGTACCAGGGTGGAAGCAGAGTACCAGGATGGAAGACAGAGTACCAGGATGGAAGGTATAGTACCAGGATGGAAGGTAGAGTACCAGGATTGAAGGTATAATACCCGGAATGAAGGTAGAGTTCCAGGATGGAAGGTAGAGTACCAGGATAGAAGATAGAGTACCAGAATGAAAGGCAGAGTACCAGCATGGAAGGCAGAGTACCAGAATAGAAGGCAGAATAACAGGATGAAAGACAGAGTACCAGGACGGAAGGTAGAGTACCAGGATGGAAGGCAGAGTACCAGGATGAAAGGCAGAGTACCAGAATGAAAGGCAGAGTACAATGATGAAAGGCAGAGTACAAGGATGGAAGGCAGGATACCAGGATGGAAAGTAGAGTACCAGGATGGAAGGTAGAGTACCAGGATGGAATGTAGAGTACCAGGATGGAAGGTAGAGCACCTTGATGGAAGGTAGAGTACCACGATGAAAGGCAGAGTACCAGGATGGAAGGTAGAGTACCAGGGAGGAAGCAGAGTACCAGGATGAAAGACAGATTACCAGGATGGAAGGTAGAGAACCAGGATGGAAGGTAGAGTACCAGGAAAGAAGATAGAGTACCAGAATGAAAGGCAGAGTACCAGCATGGAATGCAGAGTTCCAGGATGGAAGGCAGAGTACCAGGATGGAAGGTAGAGTACCAGGACGGAAAGCAGAGTACTAGGATGAAAGGCAGAGTACCAGGATGAAAGGCAGAGTACCAGGATGAAAGGCAGAGTACCAGGATGGAAGGTAGAGTACCAGAATGGAAGGCAGAGTACCAGGATGAAAGTCAGAGTACCAGTATGGAAGGTAGAATACCAGGATGGAAGGCAGAGTACCAGGATGGAAAGTAGAGTACCAGGATGGAAGGTAGAGTACCAGGATGGAAGGCAGACTACCAGGATGGAAGACAGAGTACCAGGATGGAAGGCAGAGTACCAGGATGGAAGGCAGAGTACTAGGATGAAAGGCAGAGTACCAGGATGAAAGGCAGAGTTCCAGGATGAAAGGCAGAGTACCAGTATGGAAGGTAGGGTGCCAAGAGGGAACGTAGAGTACCAGGATGGAAGGTAGAGTACCAGGGTGGAAGGTAGAGTTCCAGGATGGAAAGTAGAGTACCAGGATGGAAGGTAGAGTACCATGATGGAAGGTAGAGTACCAGGATGAAAGGGAGAGTACCAGGATGGAAGGTAGAGTACCAGGATGGAAGGCAGAGTACCAGGATGAAAGACAGAGTATCAGGATGGAAGGTAGAGTACCAGGATGGAAGGTTGAGTACCAGGATTGAAGGTAGAATACCAGTATGGAAGGTAGAGTACCAGGATGGAAGGCTGAGTACCAGGATGTAAGGTAGAATACCTGGATAGAAGGTAGAGTACCAGGATGGAAGCAGAGTACCAGGATGGAAGGCAGAGTACAAGGATGGAAGGCAGAGTACCAGGATGGAAGGCAGAGTACTAGGATGAAAGGTAGAGTACCAGGATGTAAGGCAGAGTACCAGGGTGAAAGGCAGAGTACCAGGATGGAAGGCAGAGTACCACGATGGAAGGCAGAGTACTAGGATGAAAGGCAGAGTACCAGGATGAAAGGCAGAGTTCCAGGATGAAAGGCAGAGTACAAGTATGGAAGGTAGGGTACCAAGAGGGAACGTAGAGTACCAGGATGGAAGGTAGAGTACCAGGATGGAAGGTAGAGTACCAGGATGGAAGGTAGAGTACCAGGATGGAAGGTAGAGTACCTTGATGGAAGGTAGAGTACCAGGATGAAAGGCAGAGTACCAGGATGGAAGGTAGAGTACCAGGATGGAAGGTAGAGTACCAGGATTGAAGGTACAATACCAGGATGGAATTTAGAGTTCCAGGATGGAAGGTAGAGTACCAGGATGGAAGATAGAGTACCAGAATAGAAGGCAGAATACCAGGATGAAAGACAGAGTACCAGGATGGAAGGCAGAGTACCAGGATGGAAGGCAGAGTACCAGGATGAAAGGCAGAGTACCAGAATGAAAGGCAGAGTACAATGATGAAAGGCAGAGTAAAAGGATGGAAGGCAGGGTACCAGGATGGAAAGTAGAGTACCAGGATGGAATGTACATTGCCAGGATGGAAGGTAGAGTACCAGGATAGAGGGTAGAGTAACAGGATGGAAGGTAGAGTACCAAGATGGAAGGAAGAGTACCAGGATGAAAGACAGAGAACCAGGATGAAAGGCAGAGTACCAGGATGAAAGGCAGAGCACTAGGATGGAAGGCAGAGTACCAGGATGGAAGGCAGAGTACTAGGATGAAAGGCAGAGTACCAGGATGAAAGGCAGAGTTCCAGGATGAAAGGCAGAGTACAAGTATGGAAGGTAGGGTACAAAGAGGGAACGTAGAGTACCAGGATGGAAGGTAGAGTACCAGGATGGAATGTAGAGTACCAGGATGGAAGGTAGAGTACCAGGATGGAACGTAGAGTACCTTGATGGAAGTTAGAGTACAAGGATGAAAGGCAGAGTACCAGGATGGAAGGTAGAGTACAAGGGTGGAAGCAGAGTACCAGGATGAAAGACAGAGTACCAGGATGGAAGGTAGAGTACCAGGATGGAAGGTAGAGTACCAGGATTGAAGGTATAATACCAGGATGGAAGGTAGAGTACCAGGAAGGAAGATAGAGTACCAGAATGAAAGGCAGAGTACCAGCATGGAAGGCAGAGTTCCAGGATGGAAGGCAGAGTACCAGGATGGAAGGTGGAGTACCAGGACGGAAAGCAGAGTACTAGGTTGAAAGGCAGAGTACCAGGATGAAAGGCAGAGTACCAGGATGAAAGGCAGAGTACCAGGATGGAAGGTAGAGTACCAGAATGGAAGGCAGAGTATCAGGATGAAAGTCAGAGTACCAGTATGGAAGGTAGAATACCAGGATGGAAGGCAGAGTACCAGGATGGAAAGCAGAGTACCAGGATGGAAGGTAGAGTACCTTGATGGAAGGTAGAGTACCAGGATGAAAGGCAGAATACCAGGATGGAAGGTAGAGTACCAGGGTGGAAGCAGAGTACCAGGATGAAAGACAGAGTACCAGGATGGAATATATAGTACCAGGATGGAAGGTAGAGTACCAGGATTGAAGGTATAATACCAGGATGGAAGGTAGAGTTCCAGGATGGAAGGTAGAGTACCAGCATAGAGGATAGAGTACCAGAATGAAAGGCAGAGTACCAGCATGGAAGGCAGAGTACTAGGATGAAAGGCAGAGTACCAGGATGAAAGGCAGAGTTCCAGGATGAAAGGCAGAGTACAAGTATGGAAGGTAGGGTACCAAGAGGGAACGTAGAGTACCAGGATTGAAGGTAGAGTACCAGGATGGAAGGTAGAGTACCAGGATGTAAGGTAGAGTACCAGGATGGAAGGTAGAGTACCTTGATGGAAGGTAGAGTACCAGGATGAAAGGCAGAATACCAGGATGGAAGGTAGAGTACCAGGGTGGAAGCAGAGTACCAGGATGAAAGACAGAGTACCAGGATGGGAGGTATAGTACCAGGATGGAAGGTAGAGTAACAGGATTGAAGGTATAATACCAGGATGGAAGGTAGAGTTCCAGGATGGAAGGTAGAGTACCAGGATAGAAGATAGAGTACCAGAATGAAAGGCAGAGTACCAGCATGGAAGGCAGAGTACCAGAATAGAAGGCAGAATACCAGCATGAAAGACAGAGTACCAGGACGGAAGGTAGAGTACCAGGATGGAAGGCAGAGTACCAGGATGAAAGGCAGAGTACCAGAATGAAAGGCAGAGTACAATGATGAAAGGCATAGTACAAGGATGGAAGGCAGGATACCAGGATGGAAAGTAGAGTACCAGAATGGAAGGTAGAGTACCAGGATGGAATGTAGAGTACCAGGATGGAAGGTAGAGTACCTTGATGGAAGGTAGAGTACCAGGATGAAAGGCAGAGTACCAAGATGGAAGGTAGAGTACCAGGGTGGAAGCAGAGTACCAGGATGAAAGACAGAGTACCAGGATGGAAGGTAGAGTACCAGGATGGAAGGTAGAGTACCAGGATTGAAGGTATAATACCAGGATGGAAGGTAGAGTACCAGGAAGGAAGATAGAGTACCAGAATGAAAGGCAGAGTACCAGCATGGAATGCAGAGTTCCAGGATGGAAGGCAGAGTACCAGGATGGAAGGTAGAGTACCAGGACGGAAAGCAGAGTACTAGGATGAAAGGCAGAGTACCAGGATGAAAGGCAGAGTACCAGGATGAAAGGCAGAGTACCAGGATGGAAGGTAGAGTACCAGAATGGAAGGCAGAGTACCAGGATGAAAGTCAGAGTACCAGTATGGAAGGTAGAATACCAGGATGGAAGGCAGAGTACCAGGATGGAAAGTAGAGTACCAGGATGGAAGGTAGAGAACCAGGATGGAAGGCAGACTACCAGGATGGAAGACAGAGTACCAGGATGGAAGGCAGAGTACCAGGATGGAAGGCAGAGTACTAGGATGAAAGGCAGAGTACCAGGATGAAAGGCAGAGTTCCAGGATGAAAGGCAGAGTACCAGTATGGAAGGTAGGGTGCCAAGAGGGAACGTAGAGTACCAGGATGGAAGGTAGAGTGCCAGGATGGAAGGTAGAGTACCAAGGATGGAAAGTAGAGTACCAGGATGGAAGGTAGAGTACCATGATGGAAGGTAGAGTACCAGGATGAAAGAGAGAGTACCAGGATGGAAGGTAGAGTACCAGGATGGAAGGCAGAGTACCAGGATGAAAGACAGAGTATCAAGATGGAAGGTAGAGTACCAGGATGGAAGGTTGAGTACCAGGATTGAAGGTAGAATACCAGGATGGAAGGTAGAGTACCAGGATGGAAGGCTGAGTACCAGGATGGAAGGTAGAATACCTGGATAGAAGGTAGAGTACCAGGATGGAAGCAGAGTACCAGGATGAAAGGCAGAGTACCAGGATGGAAGGTAGAGTACCAGGATGGAAGGCAGAGTACTAGGATGAAAGGTAGAGTACCAGGATGTAAGGCAGAGTACCAGGGTGAAAGGCAGAGTACCAGGATGTAAGGCAGAGTACCAGGATGGAAGGCAGAGTACTAGGATGAAAGGCAGAGTACCAGGATGAAAGGCAGAGTTCCAGGATGAAAGGCAGAGTACAAGTATGGAAGGTAGGGTACCAAGAGGGAACGTAGAATACCAGGATGGAAGGTAGAGTACCAGGATGGAAGGTTGAGTACCAGGATTGAAGGTAGAATACCAGGATGGAAGGTAGAGTACCAGGATGGAAGGTTGAGTTCCAGGATTGAAGGTAGAATACCAGGATGGAAGGTAGAGTACCAGGATGGAAGGCTGAGTACCAGGATGGAAGGTAGAATACCTGGATAGAAGGTAGAGTACCAGGATGGAAGCAGAGTACCAGGATGACAGGCAGAGTACCAGGATGGAAGGCAGAGTACTAGGATGAAAGGTAGAGTACCAGGATATAAGGCAGAGTACCAGGGTGAAAGGCAGAGTACCAGGATGGAAGGCAGAGTACCACGATGGAAGGCAGAGTACTAGGATGAAAGGCAGAGTACCAGGATGAAAGGCAGAGTTCCAGGATGAAAGGCAGAGTACATGTATGGAAGGTAGGGTACCAAGAGGGAACGTAGAGTACCAGGATGGAAGGTAGAGTACCAGGATGGAAGGTAGAGTACCAGGATGGAAGGTAGAGTACCAGGATGGAAGGTAGAGTACCTTGATGGAAGGTAGAGTACCAGGATGAAAGGCAGAGTACCAGGATGGAAGATAGAGTACCAGGGTGGAAGCAGAGTACCAGGATGAAAGACAGAGTACCAGGATGGAAGGTAGAGTGCCAGGATGGAAGGTAGAGTACCAGGATTGAAGGTATAATACCAGGATGGAATTTAGAGTTCCAGGATGGAAGGTAGAGTACCAGGATGGAAGATAGAGTACCAGAATGAAAGGCAGAGTACCAGCATGGAAGGCAGAGTACCAGAATAGAAGGCATAATACCAGGATGAAAGACAGAGTACCAGGATGGAAGGCAGAGTACCAGGATGGAAGGCAGAGTACCAGGATGAAAGGCAGAGTACCAGAATGAAAGGCAGAGTACAATGATGAAAGGCAGAGTAAAAGGATGGAAGGCAGGGTACCAGGATGGAAAGTAGAGTACCAGGATGGAATGTACATTGCCAGGATGGAAGGTAGAGTACCAGGATAGAGGGTAGAGTACCAGGATGGAAGGTAGAGTACCAAGATGGAAGGAAGAGTACCAGGATGAAAGACAGAGAACCAGGATGAAAGGCAGAGTACCAGGATGAAAGGCAGAGCACTAGGATGGAAGGCAGAGTACCAGGATGGAAGGCAGAGTACTAGGATGAAAGGCAGAGTACCAGGATGAAAGGCAGAGTTCCAGGATGAAAGGCAGAGTACAAGTATGGAAGGTAGGGTACAAAGAGGGAACGTAGAGTACCAGGATGGAAGGTAGAGTACCAGGATGGAATGTAGAGTACCAGGATGGAAGGTAGAGTACCAGGATGGAACGTAGAGTACCTTGATGGAAGTTAGAGTACAAGGATGAAAGGCAGAGTACCAGGATGGAAGGTAGAGTACAAGGGTGGAAGCAGAGTACCAGGATGAAAGACAGAGTACCAGGATGGAAGGTAGAGTACCAGGATGGAAGGTAGAGTACCAGGATTGAAGGTATAATACCAGGATGGAAGGTAGAGTACCAGGAAGGAAGATAGAGTACCAGAATGAAAGGCAGAGTACCAGCATGGAAGGCAGAGTTCCAGGATGGAAGGCAGAGTACCAGGATGGAAGGTGGAGTACCAGGACGGAAAGCAGAGTACTAGGTTGAAAGGCAGAGTACCAGGATGAAAGGCAGAGTACCAGGATGAAAGGCAGAGTACCAGGATGGAAGGTAGAGTACCAGAATGGAAGGCAGAGTATCAGGATGAAAGTCAGAGTACCAGTATGGAAGGTAGAATACCAGGATGGAAGGCAGAGTACCAGGATGGAAAGCAGAGTACCAGGATGGAAGGTAGAGTACCTTGATGGAAGGTAGAGTACCAGGATGAAAGGCAGAATACCAGGATGGAAGGTAGAGTACCAGGGTGGAAGCAGAGTACCAGGATGAAAGACAGAGTACCAGGATGGAATATATAGTACCAGGATGGAAGGTAGAGTACCAGGATTGAAGGTATAATACCAGGATGGAAGGTAGAGTTCCAGGATGGAAGGTAGAGTACCAGCATAGAAGATAGAGTACCAGAATGAAAGGCAGAGTACCAGCATGGAAGGCAGAGTACTAGGATGAAAGGCAGAGTACCAGGATGAAAGGCAGAGTTCCAGGATGAAAGGCAGAGTACAAGTATGGAAGGTAGGGTACCAAGAGGGAACGTAGAGTACCAGGATTGAAGGTAGAGTACCAGGATAGAAGATAGAGTACCAGAATGAAAGGCAGAGTACCAGCATGGAAGGCAGAGTACCAGAATAGAAGGCAGAATACCAGGATGAAAGACAGAGTACCAGGACGGAAGGTAGAGTACCAGGATGGAAGGCAGAGTACCAGGATGAAAGGCAGAGTACCAGAATGAAAGGCAGAGTACAATGATGAAAGGCAGAGTACAAGGATGGAAGGCAGGATACCAGGATGGAAAGTAGAGTACCAGAATGGAAGTTAGAGTACCAGGATGGAATGTAGAGTACCAGGATGGAAGGTAGAGTACCTTGATGGAAGGTAGAGTACCAGGATGAAAGGCAGAGTACCAGGATGGAAGGTAGAGTACCAGGGTGGAAGCAGAGTACCAGGATGAAAGACAGAGTACCAGGATGGAAGGTAGAGTACCAGGATGGAAGGTAGAGTACCAGGATTGAAGGTATAATACCAGGATGGAAGGTAGAGTACCAGGAAGGAAGATAGAGTACCAGAATGAAAGGCAGAGTACCAGCATGGAATGCAGAGTTCCAGGATGGAAGGCAGAGTACCAGGATGGAAGGTAGAGCACCAGGACGGAAAGCAGAGTACTAGGATGAAAGGCAGAGTACCAGGATGAAAGGCAGAGTACCAGGATGAAAGGCAGAGTACCAGGATGGAAGGTAGAGTACCAGAATGGAAGGCAGAGTACCAGGATGAAAGTCAGAGTACCAGTATGGAAGGTAGAATACCAGGATGGAAGGCAGAGTACCAGGATGGAAAGTAGAGTACCAGGATGGAAGGTAGAGTACCAGGATGGAAGGCAGACTACCAGGATGGAAGACAGAGTACCAGGATGGAAGGCAGAGTACCAGGATGGAAGGCAGAGTACTAGGATGAAAGGCAGAGTACCAGGATGAAAGGCAGAGTTCCAGGATGAAAGGCAGAGTACCAGTATGGAAGGTAGGGTGCCAAGAGGGAACGTAGAGTACCAGGATGGAAGGTAGAGTACCAGGATGGAAGGTAGAGTACCAAGGATGGAAAGTAGAGTACCAGGATGGAAGGTAGAGTACCATGATGGAAGGTAGAGTACCAGGATGAAAGAGAGAGTACCAGGATGGAAGGTAGAGTACCAGGATGGAAGGCAGAGTACCAGGATGAAAGACAGAGTATCAAGATGGAAGGTAGAGTACCAGGATGGAAGGTTGAGTACCAGGATTGAAGGTAGAATACCAGGATGGAAGGTAGAGTACCAGGATGGAAGGCTGAGTACCAGGATGGAAGGTAGAATACCTGGATAGAAGGTAGAGTACCAGGATGAAAGCAGAGTACCAGTATGAAAGGCAGAGTACCAGGATGGAAGGTAGAGTACCAGGATGGAAGGCAGAGTACTAGGATGAAAGGTAGAGTACCAGGATGTAAGGCAGAGTACCAGGGTGAAAGGCAGAGTACCAGGATGTAAGGCAGAGTACCAGGATGGAAGGCAGAGTACTAGGATGAAAGGCAGAGTACCAGGATGAAAGGCAGAGTTCCAGGATGAAAGGCAGAGTACAAGTATGGAAGGTAGGGTACCAAGAGGGAACGTAGAGTACCAGGATGGAAGGTAGAGTACCAGGATGGAAGGTAGAGTACCAGGATGGAAGGTAGAGTACCAGGATGGAAGGTAGAGTACCTTGATGGAAGGTAGAGTACCAGGATGAAAGGCAGAGTACCAGGATGGAAGATAGAGTACCAGGGTGGAAGCAGAGTACCAGGTTGAAAGACAGAGTACCAGGATGGAAGGTAGAGTACCAGGATGGAAGGTAGAGTACCAGGATTGAAGGTATAATACCAGGATGGAATTTAGAGTTCCAGGATGGAAGGTAGAGTACCAGGATGGAAGATAGAGTACCAGAATGAAAGGCAGAGTACCAGCATGGAAGGCAGAGTACCAGAATAGAAAGCAGAATACCAGGATGAAAGACAGAGTTCCAGGATGGAAGGCAGAGTACCAGGATGGAAGGCAGAGTACCAGGATGGAAGGTAGAGTACCTGGATGGAAGGTAGAGTACCTTGATGGAAGGTAGAGTACCAGAATGGAAGGCAGAGTATCAGGATGAAAGTCAGAGTACCAGTATGGAAGGTAGAATACCAGGATGGAAGGCAGAGTACCAGGATGGAAAGCAGAGTACCAAGATGGAAGGTAGAGTACCAGGATGGAAGGCAGACTACCAGGATGGAAGACAGAGTACCAGGATGGAAGGCAGAGTACCAGGATGAAAGGCAGAGTTCCAGGATGAAAGGCAGAGTACCAGTATGGAAGGTAGGGTACCAAGAGGGAACGTAGAGTACCAGGATGGAAGGTAGAGTACCAGTATGGAAGGTAGAGTACCAGGATGGAAATTAGAGTACCAGGATGGAAGGTAGAGTACCATGATGGAAGGTAGAGTACCAGGATGAAAGGGAGAGTACCAGGATGGAAGGTAGAGTACCAGGATGGAAGGCAGAGTACCAGGATGAAAGACAGAGTACCAGGATGGAAGGTAGAGTACCAGGATGGAAGGTTGAGTACCAGGATTGAAGGTAGAATACCAGGATGGAAGGTAGAGTACCAGGATGGAAGGCTGAGTACCAGGATGGAAGGTAGAATACCTGGATAGAAGGTAGAGTACCAGGATGGAAGCAGAGTACCAGGATGAAAGGCAGAGTACCAGGATGGAAGGTAGAGTACCAGGATGGAAGGCAGAGTACTAGGATGAAAGGTAGAGTACCAGGATGTAAGGCAGAGTACCAGGATGAAAGGCAGAGTACCAGGATGGAAGGCAGAGTACCAGGATGAAAGGCAAAGTACCAATTTGAAAGGCAGAGTACCAGGATGGAAGGCAGAGTACTAGGATGAAAGGCAGAGTACAAGGATGAAAGGCAGAGTACCATGATGAAAGGCAGAGTACCAGGATGGAAAGCAGGGTACCAGGATGTAAGGCAGAGTACTAGGATGAAAGGCAGAGTACCAGGATGAAAGGCAGAGTACCAGGATGGAAGGTAGAGTACCAGGATGGAAAACAGAGTACCAAGATGAAAGGCAGAGTACCAGAATGGAAGGCAGAGTATCAGGATGAAAGGCAGAGTACCAGGATGGAAGGTAGAGTACCAGGATGGAAGGAAGAGTACCAGGATGGAAGGCAGAGTACCGGAATGGAAGGCAGAGTACTAGGATGGAAGCCAGAGTACCAGGGTGGAATGCAGAGAACCAGGATGGAAGGGAGAGTACCAGGATGGAAGGCAGAGTACCATGATGGAAGGCAGAGTGCCAGGATGAAAGGCAGAGTACCAGGATGGAAGGCAGAGTGCCAGGATGGATGGTAGAGTATCAGGATGGAAGGCAGAGTACCAGGATGAAAGGCAGAGTACCAGGATGGAATGTAGAGTACCAGGATGGAAGGCAGAGTACCAGGATGAAAGGCAGAGTACCAGAATGAAAGGCAGAGAACCAGAATGAAAGGCAGAGTACCAGGATGGAAGGCAGAGTACCAGGATGGAAGGTAGAGTACCAGGATGGAAGGTAGAGTACCAGGATGGATGGTTGAGTACCAGGATGAAAGGCAGAGTACCAGGATGAAAGGCAGAGTACCAGGATGGAAGGTAGAGTACCAGGATGGAAGGTTGACCACCAAGATGGAAGGTAGAGTACCAGGATGAAAGGCAGAGTTCCAGGATTGAAGGTAGAGTTCCAGGATATAAGGCAGAATACCAGGATGAAAGACAGAGTACCAGGATGGAAGGCAGGGTACCAGGATGGAAGGTAGAGTACCAGGATGGAAGGTAGAATACCAGGATGCAATGTAGAGTAAAAGGATAGAAGGCAGAGTACCAGGATGAAAGGCAGAGTGCCAGGATGAAAGGCAGAGTACCAGGATGAAAGGCAGAGTACCAGGATGGAAGGCAGAGTACCAGGATGGAAGGTAGAGTACTAGGATGGAAGGCAGAGTACCAGGATGGTAGGTAGACTAACAGGATGGAATGCAGAGTACCAGGATGAAAGACAGAGTACCAGGATGGAAGGCAGAGTACCAGGATGAAAGGCAGAGTACCAGGATGAAAGACAGAGTACCAGGATGTAAGGTAGAGTACCAGGATGAAAGGCAGAGTACCAGGATGAAAGGCAGAGGACAATGATGAAAGGCAGAGCACCAGGATGGAAGGCAGGGTACCAGGATGGAAAGTAGAGTACCAGGATGGAAGGTAGAGTACTAGGATGGAAGGTAGAGTACCAGAATGGAAGGTACAGTACCAGGATGGAAGGCAGAGTACCAGGACGAAAGGCAGAGTTCCAGGATGAAAAGTAGAGTACCAGGATGAAAAGCAGAGTACAAGGATGGAAGGCAGAGTACCAGGATTGAAGATAGAGTACCAGAATGGAATGCAGAGTACCAGGATGAAAGGCAGAGTACCAGGATGGAAGGCAGAGTGCCAGGATGAAAGGCAGAGAACCAGGATGGAAGGTAGATACCAGGATGGAAGGCAGAGTACCAGGATGGAAGGGAGAGTACCAGGATGGAAGGCAGAGTACCAGAATGGAAGATATAATACCAGGATGGAAGACGGAGTAACAGAATGGAAGGCAGAGTAACAGGATGGAAGGCAGAGTACCAGGATGGAAGGCAGAGTACCAAGATGGAAGGCGAAGTACCAGGATGGAAGGTAGAGTACCAGGATGGAAGGCAGAGTTCCAGGATGGAAGGCAGAGTACCAGGATGAAAAGCAGAGTACAATTATGAAAGGCAGAGTACCAGGATGGAAGGTAGGGTACCAGGACGGAAAGTAGAGTACCAGGATGGAAGGTAGAGAACCAGGATGGAAGGTAGAGTATCAGGTTGGAAGGTAGAGTACCAGGATGGAAGGCAGAGTACCAGGATGAAAGGCAGAGTACCAGGATGAAAAGCAGAGTACCAGGATGAAAAGCAGAGTACCAGAATGGAAGGCAGAGTACCAGGATGGAAGATAGAGTACCAGAATGGAAGGCAGAGTACCCGGATGAAAGGCAAAGTACCAGGATGGTAGGCAGAGTACCAGGATGAAAGGCAGAGAACCAGGATGGAAGGTAGAGTACCAGGATGGAAGGCAGAGTACCAGGATGAAAGGGAGAGTACCAGGATGGGAGGCAGAGTACCAGGATGGAAGATATAATACCAGAATGGAAGACGGAGTGCCAGAATGGAAGGCAGAGTACCAGGATGGAAGGCAGAGTACAAGGATGGAAGTCAGAGTACCAGGATGGAAGGCGAAGTACCAGGATGGAAGGTAGAGTACCAGGATGGAAGGCAGCGTTCCAGGATGGAAGGCAGAGTACCAGGATGGAAGGTAGAATACCAGGACGGAAAGCAGAGTACCAGGATGAAAGGCAGAGCATCAGGATGAAAGGCAGAGTACAAGGATGAAAGGCAGAGCACCAGGATGGAAGGCAGAGTACCAGGATGGAAGGTAGTGTACCAGAATGGAAGGCAGAGTACCAGGATGAAAGGCAGAGTACCAGGATGGAAGGTAGAGTGCCAGGATGGAAGGCAGAGTACCAGGATGAAAGACAGAGAACCAGGATGGAAGGCAGAGTACCAGGATGGAAGGTAGTGTACCAGGATGGAAAGTAGAGTACCAGGATGGAATGTACATTGCCAGGATGGAAGGTAGAGTACCAGGATAGAGGGAAGAGTACCAGGATGGAAGGTAGAGTACCAAGATGGAAGGCAGAGTACCAGGATGAAAGACAGAGAACCAGGATGAAAGGCAGAGTACCAGGATGAAAGGCAGAGCACTAGGATGGAAGGCAGAGTACCAGGATGAAAGGCAGAGTTCCAGGATGAAAGGCAGAGTACAAGTATGGAAGGTAGGGTACCAAGAGGGAACGTAGAGTACCAGGATGGAAGGTAGAGTACCAGGATGGAATGTAGAGTACCAGGATGGAAGGTAGAGTACCAGGATGGAACGTAGAGTACCTTGATGGAAGTTAGAGTACAAGGATGAAAGGCAGAGTACCAGGATGGAAGGTAGAGTACAAGGGTGGAAGCAGAGTACCAGGATGAAAGACAGAGTACCAGGATGGAAGGTAGAGTACCAGGATGGAAGGTACAGTACCAGGATTGAAGGTATAATACCAGGATGGAAGGTAGAGTACCAGGAAGGAAGATAGAGTACCAGAATGAAAGGCAGAGTACCAGCATGGAAGGCAGAGTTCCAGGATGGAAGGCAGAGTACCAGGATGGAAGGTGGAGTACCAGGACGGAAAGCAGAGTACTAGGATGAACGGCAGAGTACCAGGATGAAAGGCAGAGTACCAGGATGAAAGGCAGAGTACCAGGATGGAAGGTAGAGTACCAGAATGCAAGGCAGAGTATCAGGATGAAAGTCAGAGTACCAGTATGGAAGGTAGAATACCAGGATGGAAGGCAGAGTACCAGGATGGAAAGCAGAGTACCAGGATGGAAGGTAGAGTACCAGGATGGAAGGCAGACTACCAGGATGGAAGACAGAGTACCAGGATGGAAGGCAGAGTACCAGGATGGAAGGCAGAGTACTAGGATGAAAGGCAGAGTACCAGGATGAAAGGCAGAGTTCCAGGATGAAAGGCAGAGTACCAGTATGGAAGGTAGGGTACCAAGAGGGAACGTAGAGTACCAGGATGGAAGGTAGAGTACCAGTATGGAAGGTAGAGTACCAGGATGGAAAGTAGAGTACCAGGATGGAAGGTAGAGTACCATGATGGAAGGTAGAGTACCAGGATGAAAGGGAGAGTACCAGGATGGAAGGTAGAGTACCAGGATGGAAGGCAGAGTACCAGGATGAAAGACAGAGTACCAGGATGGAAGGTAGAGTACCAGGATGGAAGGTTGAGTACCAGGATTGAAGGTAGAATACCAGGATGGAAGGTAGAGTACCAGGATGGAAGGCTGAGTACCAGGATGGAAGGTAGAATACCTGGATAGAAGGTAGAGTACCAGGAAGGAAGCAGAGTTCCAGGATGAAAGGCAGAGTACCAGGATGGAAGGTAGAGTACCAGGATGGAAGGCAGAGTACTAGGATGAAAGGTAGAGTACCAGGATGTAAGGCAGAGTACCAGGGTGAAAGGCAGAGTACCAGGATGGAAGGCAGAGTACCAGGATGAAAGGCAAAGTACCAATTTGAAAGGCAGAGTACCAGGATGGAAGGCAGAGTCCTAGGATGAAAGGCAGAGTACCAGGATGAAAGGCAGAGTACCATGATGAAAGGCAGAGTACCAGGATGGAAGGCAAGGTACCAGGATGGAAAGTAGAGTACCAGGATGGAAAGTAGAGTACCAGGATGGAAGGTAGAGTACCAGGATGGAAGGTAGAGTACCAGGATGGAATGTAGATTACCAGGATGAAAGGCAGAGTAACAGGAAGGAAGGTAGAGTATCAGGATGTAAGGCAGAGTACCAGGATGAAAGGCAGAGTACCAGGATGGAAGGCAGGGTACCAGGATGAAAGGTAGAGTACCAGGATGGAAGGTAGAGTACCAGGATGGAAGGCAGAGTACCAGAATGGAAGGCAGAGTACCAGGATGGAAGGCAGAGTACAAGGATGGAAGGCAGAGTACCAGGATGGAAGGCAGAGTACCAGGATGGAATGTGGAGTGCCAGGATGGAAGGCGGAGTGCCAGGATGGAAGGCAGAGTACCTGGACGGAAGGTAGAGTACCAGGATGCAAGGCAGAGTACCAGGATGTAAGGCAGAGTACTAGGATGAAAGGCAGAGAACCAGGATGAAAGGCAGAGTACCAGGATGGAAGGTAGAGTACCAGGATGGAAAACAGAGTACCAAGATGAAAGGCAGAGTACCAGAATGGAAGGCAGAGTATCAGGATGAAAGGCAGAGTACCAGGATGGAAGGTAGAGTACCTGGATGGAAGGAAGAGTACCAGGATGGAAGGCAGAGTACCGGAATGGAAGGCAGAGTACTAGGATGGAAGGCAGAGTACCAGGGTGGAATGCAGAGTACCAGGATGGAAGGCAGAGTACCAGGATGGAAGGCAGAGTACCATGATGGAAGGCAGAGTGCCAGGATGAAAGGCAGAGTACCAGGATGGAAGGCAGAGTGCCAGGATGGAATGTAGAGTACCAGGATGGAAGGCAGAGTACCAGGATGAAAGGCAGAGTACCAGGATGGAATGTAGAGCACCAGGATGGAAGGCAGAGTACCAGGATGAAAGGCAGAGTACCAGAATGAAAGGCAGAGAACCAGAATGAAAGGCAGAGTACCAGGATGGAAGGCAGAGTACCAGGATGGAAGGTAGAGTACGAGGATGGAAAGTAGAGTACCAGGATGGATGGTTGAGTACCAGGATGAAAGGCAGAGTACCAGGATGAAAGGCAGAGTACCAGGATGGAAGGTAGAGTACCAGGATGGAAGGTTGAGCACCAAGATGGAAGGTAGAGTACCAGGATGAAAGGCAGAGTACCAGGATTGAAGGTAGAGTTCCAGGATGGAAGGCAGAGTACCAGGATGAAAGACAGAGTACCAGGATGGAAGGCAGGGTACCAGGAT
This sequence comes from Cherax quadricarinatus, assembly GCF_038502225.1. Lineage (NCBI taxonomy): Eukaryota > Metazoa > Arthropoda > Malacostraca > Decapoda > Parastacidae > Cherax > Cherax quadricarinatus. Next base: position 28,526,241 of record NC_091312.1, read on the forward strand.
GGAAGGTAGAGTACCAGGATGGAAGGTAGAATACCAGGATGCAATGTAGAGTACAAGGATAGAAGGCAGAGTACCAGGATGAAAGGCAGAGTATCAGGATGAAAGGCAGAGTACCAGGATGAAAGGCAGAGTACCAGGATGGAAGGCAGAGTACCAGGATGGAAGGTAGAGTACCAGGATGTAAGGCAGAGTACCAGGATGATAGGTAGACTACCAGGATGGAATGCAGAGTACCAGGATGAAAGACAGAGTACCAGGATGGAAGGCAGAGTACCAGGATGAAAGGCAGAGTACCAGGATGAAAGACAGAGTACCAGGATGTAAGGCAGAGTACCAGGATGAAAGGCAGAGTACCAGGATGAAAGGCAGAGTACAATGATGAAAGGCAGAGCACCAGGATGGAAGGCAGGGTACCAGGATGGAAAGTAGAGTACCAGGATGGAAGGTAGAGCACTAGGATGGAATGCAGAGTACCAGAATGGAAGGTACCGTACCAGGATGGAAGGCAGAGTACCAGGATGAAAGGCAGAGTTCCAGGATGAAAAGTAGAGTACCAGGATGAAAAGCAGAATACCAGGATGGAAGGCAGAGTACCAGGATTGAAGATAGAGTACCAGAATGGTATGCAGAGTACCTGGATGAAAGGCAGAGTACCAGGATGGAAGGCAGAGTACCAGGATGAAAGGCAGAGTACCAGGATGGAAGGCAGTGTACCAGGATGAAAGGCAGAGAACCAGGATGGAAGGTAGAGTACCAGGATGGAAGGCAGAGTACAAGGATGGAAGGGAGCGTACCAGGATGGAAGGCAGAGTACCAGGATGAAAGGCAGAGTACAATTATGAAAGGCAGAGTACCAGGATGGAAGGTAGGGTACCAGGACGGAAAGTAGAGTACCAGGATGGAAGGTAGAGTACCAGGATGGAAGGTAGAGTATCAGGTTGGAAGGTAGAGTACCAGGATGGAAGGCAGAGTACCAGGATGAAAGGCAGAGTACCAGGATGAAAAGCAGAGTACCAGGATGAAAAGCAGAGTACCAGAATGGAAGGCAGAGTACCAGGATGGAAGATAGAGTACCAGAATGGAAGGCAGAGTACCAGGATGAAAGGCAGAGTACCAGGATGGTAGGCAGAGTACCAGGATGAAAGGCAGAGAACCAGGATGGAAGGTAGAGTACCAGGATGGAAGGCAGAGTACCAGGATGGAAGGGAGAGTACCAGGATGGAAGGCAGAGTACCAGGATGGAAGATATAATACCAGGATGGAAGACGGAGTACCAGAATGGAAGGCAGAGTACCAGGATGGAAGGCAGAGTACCAGGATGGAAGGCAGAGTACCAGGATGGAAGGCGAAGTACCAGGATGGAAGGTAGAGTACCAGGATGGAAGGCAGAGTTCCAGGATGGAAGGCAGAGTACCAGGATGGAAGGTAGAATACCAGGACGGAAAGCAGAGTACCAGGATGAAAGGCAGAGCACCAGGATGAAAGGCAGAGTACGAGGATGAAAGGCAGAGTACCAGGATGGAAGGCAGAGTACCAGGATGGAAGGTAGTGTACCAGAATGGAAGGCAGAGTACCATGATGAAAGGCAGAGTACCAGGATGGAAGGTAGAGTGCCAGGATGGAAGGCAGAGTACCAGGATGGAAAGTAGAGTGCCAGGATGGAAGGTGCAGTACAAGGATGGAAGGTAGAGTAGCAGGATGGAAGGTAGAGTACCAGGATGGAAGGTAGAGTAGCAGGATGGAAGGTAGAGTACCAGGATGGAAGGTAGAGTACCAGGATGAGAGGCTGAGTACCAGGATGAAAGGCAGAGTACCAGGATGAAAGGCAGAGCACCAGGATGGAAGGCAGAGTACCAGGATGGAAGACAGAGTACCAGAATGAAAGGCAGAGTACCAGGATGGAAGGCAGAGTACCAGAATGGAAGGCAGAGTACCAGGATGGAAGGCAGAGTTCCAGGATGTAAGACAGAGTATCAGGATGGAAGGGGAAGTACCAGGATGGAAGGTAGAGTACCAGGATGGAAGGCAGAGTTCCAGGATGGAAGGCAGAGTACCAGGATGGAAGGTAGAGTACCAGGACGGAAAGCAGAGTAATAGGATGAAAGGCAGAGTACCAGGATGAAAGGCAGAGTGCCGGGATGAAAAGCAGAGTACCAGGATGGAAGGCAGAGTACCAGGATGGAAGGTAGAGTACCAGGATTGAAGGTAGAATACCAGGATGGAAGGTAGAGTACCAGGATTGAAGGTAGAATACCAGGATGGAAGGTAAAGTACCAGGATGGAAGGCAGAGTACCAGGATGAAAGGCAGAGTATCAGGATGGAAGGTAGAGTAAAAGGATGGAAGTCAGAGTACCAGGATGAAAGGCAGAGTACCAGGATGGAAGGCAGAGTACCATGATGAAAGGCAGAGTACCAGGATGGAAGGAAGAGTACTAGGATGAAAGACAGAGTACCAGGATGAAAGGCAGAGTACCAGGATGAAAGGCAGAGTACCAGGATGAAAGGCAGAGTACCAGGATGGAAGGTAAGGTACCAAGAGGGAACGTAGAGTACCATGATGGAACTTAGAGTTCCAGGATGGAAGGTAGAGTACCAGGATGGAAGGTAGAGTACCAGGATGGTAGGTAGAGTACAATGATGGAAGGTAGAGTACCAGGATGAAAGGCAGAGTAGCAGGATGGAAGGTAGAGTACCAGGATGGAAGGCAGAGTACCAGGATGAAAGGTAGAGTACCAGGATGGAATTCAGAGTACCAGGATGAAAGGCAGAGTACCAGGATGGAAGGCAGAGTACCAGGATGAAAGGCAGAGTACCAGGATGAAAGGCAGAGTATCAGGATGGAAGGCAGAGTACCAGGATGAAAGGCAGAGTACCAGAATGAAAGGCAGAGTACAATGATGAAAGGCAGAGTATCAGGATGGAAGGCAGGGTACCAGGATGGAAAGTAGAGTACCAGGATGGAAGGTACATTGCCAGGATGGAAGGTAGAGTACCAGGATAGAGGGTAGAGTACCAGGATGGAAGGTAGAGTACCAAGATGGAAGGCAGAGTACCAGGATGAAAGACAGAGAACCAGGATGAAAGGCAGAGTACCAGGATGAAAGGCAGAGCACCAGGATGGAAGGCAGAGTACCAGGATGGAAGGCAGAGTACTAGGATGAAAGGCAGAGTACCAGGTTGAAAGGCAGAGTTCCTGGATGAAAGGCAGAGTACAAGTATGGAAGGTAGGGTACCAAGAGGGAACGTAGAGTACCAGGATGGAAGGTAGAGTACCAGGATGGAAGGTAGAGTACCAGGATGGAAGGTAGAGTACCAGGATGGAAGGTAGAGTACCTTGATGGAAGGTAGAGTACCAGGATGAAAGGCAGAGTTCCAGGATGGAAGGTAGAGTACCAGGGTGGAAGCAGAGTACCAGGATGAAAGACAGAGTACCAGGATGGAAGGTAGAGTACCAGGATGGAAGGTAGAGTACCAGGATTGAAGGTATAATACCAGGATGGAAGGTAGAGTTCCAGGATGGAAGGTAGAGTACCAGGATGGAAGATAGAGTACAAGAATGAAAGGCAGAGTACCAGCATGGAAGGCAGAGTACCAGAATAGAAGGCAGAATACCAGGATGAAAGACAGAGTACCAGGATGGAAGGCGAAATACCAGGATGGAAGGTAGAGTACCAGGATGGAAGATAGAGTACCAGAATGAAATTCAGAGTACCAGCATGGAAGGCATAGTTCCAGGATGGAAGGCAGAGTACCAGGATGGAAGGTAGAGTACCAGGACGGAAAGCAGAGTACTAGGATGAAAGGCAGAGTACCAGGATGAAAGGCAGAGTACCAGGATGAAAGGCAGAGTACCAGGATGGAAGGTAGAGTACCAGAATGGAAGGCAGAGTACCATGATGAAAGTCAGAGTACCAGTATGGAAGGTAGAATACCAGGATGGAAGGCAGAGTACCAGGATGGAAAGCAGAGTACCAGGATGGAAGGTAGAGTACAAGTATGGAAGGCAGACTACCAGGATCGAAGACAGAGTACCAGGATGGAAGGCAGAATACCAGGATGGAAGGCAGAGTACTAGGATGAAAGGCAGAGTACCAGGATGAAAGGCAGAGTTCCAGGATGAAAGGCAGAGTACCAGTATGGAAGGTAGGGTACAAAGAGGGAACGTAGAGTACCAGTATGGAAGGTAGAGTACCAGAATGGAAAGTAGAGTACCAGGATGGAAGGTAGAGTACCATGATGGAAGGTAGAGTACCAGGATGATAGGGAGAGTACCAGGATGGAAGGTAGAGTACCAGGATGGAAGGCAGAGTACCAGGATGAAAGACAGAGTACCAGGATGGAAGGTAGAGTACCAGGATGGAAGGTTGAGTACCAGGATTGAAGGTAGAATACCAGGATGGAAGGTAGAGTACCAGGATAGAAGGCTGAGTACCAGGATGGAAGGTAGAATACCTGGATAGAAGGTAGAGTACCAGGATGGAAGCAGAGTACCAGGATGAAAGGCAGAGTACCAGGATGGAAGGTAGAGTACCAGGATGGAAGGCAGAGTACTAGGATGAAAGGTAGAGTACTAGGATGTAAGGCAGAGTACCAGGATGAAAGGCAGAGTACCAGGATGGAAGGCAGAGTACCAGGATGAAAGGCAAAGTACCAATTTGAAAGGCAGAGTACCAGGATGGAAGGCAGAGTACTAGGATGAAAGGCAGAGTACCAGGATGAAAGGCAGAGTACCATGATGAAAGGCAGAGTACCAGGATGGAAGGCAGGGTACCAGGATGGAAAGTAGAGTACCAGGATGGAAGGTAGAGTACCAGGATGGAAGGTAGAGTACCAGGATGGAAGGTAGAGTACCAGGATGGAATGTAGAGTACCAGGATGAAAGGCAGAGTACCAGGATGGAAGGTAGAGTATCAGGATGTAAGGCAGAGTACCAGGATGAAAGGCAGAGTACCAGGATGGAAGGCAGGGTACCAGGATGAAAGGTAGAGTACCAGGATGGAAGGTAGAGTACCAGGATGGAAGGAAGAGTACCAGGATGGAAGGCAGAGTACCGGAATGGAAGGCAGAGTACTAGGATGGAAGGCAGAGTACCAGGGTGGAATGCAGAGTACCAGGATGGAAGGCAGAGTACCAGGATGGAAGGCAGAGTACCATGATGGAAGGCAGAGTGCCAGGATGAAAGGCAGAGTACCAGGATGGAAGGCAGAGTGCCAGGATGGAAGGTAGAGTACCAGGATGGAAGGCAGAGTACCAGGATGAAAGGCAGAGTACCAGTATGGAATGTAGAGTACCAGGATGGAAGGCAGAGTACCATGATGGAAGGCAGAGTACCAGGATGGAAGGTAGAGTACCAGGATGGAAGGCAGAGTGCCAGGATGGAAGGTAGAGTACCAGGATGGAAGGCAGAGTACCAGGATGAAAGGCAGAGTACCAGGATGGAATGTAGAGTACCAGGATGGAAGGCAGAGTACCAGGATGGAAGGCAGAGTACCAGGATGGAAGGTAGAGTACCAGGATGGAAGGTAGAGTACCAGGATGGATGGTTGAGTACCAGGATGGAAGGCAGAGTACCAGGATGAAAGGCAGAGTACCAGGATGAAAGGCAGAGTACCAGGATGGAAGGCAGAGTACCAGGATGGACGGTAGAGTACCAAGATGGAAGGCAGAGTACCAGGATGGAAGGTAGAGTACGAGGATGGATGGCAGAGTACCAGGATTAAAGGCAGAGTACCAGGATGGAAGGCAGAGTACGAGGATGGAAGGCAGAGTGCCAGGGTGGAAGGAATAGTACCAGGATGGAAGGCAGAGTACCAGGATGGCAGGCAGAGTACCAGGATGAAAGGCAGAGTACCAGGATGGAAGGCAGGGTACCAGGATGGAAGGCAGAGTACCAGGATGGAAGGCAGAGTACCAGGATGGAAGGCAGAGTACCAGGATGGAAGGCAGGGTACCAGGATGGAAGGCAGAGTACCAGGATGGAAGGCAGAGTACCAGGATGGAAGGCAGAGTACCAGGATGGAAGGCAGAGTACCAGGATGGAAGGTAGAGTGCTGTTAATAATGGGTAATACAAAACATATGGATTCATCTCGTCCTGCTCAGGAAGTTCGCACCCCATCCAGAACGTTTTTACTCTTAGCAAGGCTGCTGCTCTTCTTCTTCCTCTCCTCTTCTTCCTCTTCTTACCCAGATGTACTCCTGTTAACCCTTTTGGGGCCTAGTTCCTAGACCTTTTTGTGTATTCATATGCTCTTGTGCTACCATACAAAGGATGGATATGAGGTTCACAGTAAACTAGCCACTTCTGTGGCAAAATCTAATCTCTTCCTCTTCATGCCAGACGTTTGTGTTTGTCTTCCAGCCTGCTAACCACCACATTCTTTTTTCTGTACTGGGTCATTCCAACCCCCATCTTCACGCATCTCACTCTTAACCTGTTTCCAAAAGATTATAACCACTTCGTCCTCCACCTCAGACCTTCTAGCGGCCTCGGTCCCCCTTGGGCCATTCGTTCTCCGTGATCTCCTCCTAGTCCAACCATTCGTCCTCCTGTCTGAGTCTTCAGATGGTCGTGGTTGGGAGGGTCCTCCTATTCCAGTAACCAAAGGGTAGACACACACGTCTTCTGTATCAGGCTCCTAACTGTCTCCCAGTAGTCTCTGGGGTCGTCTCTCCACCGGCTGCTTCTCTCTCTCTGCTCGTTTGTGCCTCTTTTCTTCCCAGTCTCTTCCTCTTCTCTTGCCTATCTCTTGTACTATTTCTTCTCCTGTAGCGTCTTTTCCCTTTAACAACACTTACTTCAGTCTGTGTGGAGACTTGCTGATTTTCTTTCGTATGTTGATTATTATGTCCAATATACGTATTTCTGGCTATGGATTATACTTATTCTGCGTGTTATCTTCGTTCTCTCTCTCTCTCTCTCTCTCTCTCTCTCTCTCTCTCTCTCTCTCTCTCTCTCTCTCTCTCTCTCTCTCTCTCTCTCTCTCTCTCTCTCTCTCATGATGACTATACAACTAGTGTCTCAAAAATTTACTGCCATTGCTTAGTAATAGCCAAATTGATAATATATAATAACATGACGTAAATTTTCATGAAATTTTTAGTAACTACTAACAGTCGAAATCTATATTTCAGAGTTGTGGTACAAGACTACCATATACTAGAATTATGTACAGTTTTAGTCATAAACTTATTGACTTTATCATGTAGACAGAGTTCCACGGTATATGCCATCCAATGAGACTAATTTTCACATAATGGTAACTCCAGTGTAACCTTTACAGCTGCTGTAGCTGCTGAAGCTGTAGTGGAGTAGTTCACGGAGTTCTCTTCTTCTTGCTGAAGTCGCCCAGCTCAAGCTGACAGATTTCATTACCCGATGTACGAAAATCCATTCTGTGTGGCGGAATATGATAGAAAACCCTGGCTAACTTTCGTTCCCCTAATGTAATTATCACATGGATCAGGGCACCACCACGGTATATCATTTTTTTTATTAAAAAAATGAAAAGTAATGAGTGTTTTCTTCTGGATGCTGACCAGAAACAACTCTTCCCACGGAAGCTAATGCATAGATTTACATAACATTTTGCAACGTGGAAACTCTGAATAATCAAAACAGTTTCCACAATAGGAAACTTTGTGGCAAGTGTTTGTGTACGTCGTTTTTCAGTGAATATATTTTTTTGACTGTAGGTTTTTTTTTGAGTATACAAAGACTCTCTGTATTTGCTATTAGTAGCTATTAATAATTTCGTTGTTGTTAAAGGTCTTAGTTTATTTTTCACATGTTTCTTGCTTTTTTACACAGTTAAAAATAAATCTTCCTTCGTATTTTTTTCCTCCTTGGTTATTTTTTGTGTTATTTATTTTTGAAACAAGTAGTCTATGCATGTTTCTCAGGATTTTCTCTTATTTTCAGTTTCTTACTTAAATTATATTTTTTTACTCTAAGATATTTTTCTTTTTACTGTTGTTTCAACACTAGCTATAATTTTCACCATGTAGACTGACATGCTACAAGTGTTCAGTGAGTTGACTGACGGAAGTGTCAGTCAACTAGATCTAATTATTTGAAACTCGTAAAAGACTGTTGATTTAATATTTATGTGTACTGAATTCCTGACCTTCAGTGTTTTCCAACATCAGTTTTGAATAATTATTATTTGAATCCTTTTGTTCATAATCAACTTGGTATATTACTGTAGTTTTTTGATTGCTATATATACAAGTCTCTCCTACGTACACCTGCTCTTTCAGTCACCTACAAAGAAATTTACAGGTGATAGACTTCTTTTTTTTTCTCTGTAATGAGATATATTTAGTTAATTCAGAAGCTGCTAGCAAGGAAAGTGCTGAGATCAGCAGCAACTGGAGATCTAAGGAATACTCGCGTCAAAGAGCGTCTTCAGAAAAGTTTGATGTGTCTAGTTGGGAGACCCCTGGGAGAGGCCTAACTTGCTTCCCCTAACACAGATGTATTGATGGCTCTGTTGTGTTACTCAGACTAGTCCTAAGTTTATGTAGTTTCTAAGTTCAGTAGTGGCTTTGTGGAGGTGGAATAATTTGTTAGCTAAGAGAAGAGGATCTGTCTCTCTCTCTCTCTCTCTCTCTCTCTCTCTCTCTCTCTCTCTCTCTCTCTCTCTCTCTCTCTCTCTCTCTCTCTCTCTCTCTCTCTCTCTCTCTCTCTCTCTCTCTCTCTCTCTCTCTCTCTCTCTCTCTCTCTCTCTCTCTCTCTCTCTCTCTCTCTCTCTCTCTCTCTCTCTCTCTCTCTCTCTCTCTCTCTTTCTCTCTCTCTCTCTCTCTCTCTCTCTGCCCCAATCACCCACACTCTTTTCTCTCTCTCTCTCTCTCACACACACACCCACATATACTCTGCTCCCACACACACTCTGCTCACACACACTCTTCTAACACACACACTCTGCTCTCATACATGCTCTGCTCACACTCACACTCTACTCACACACATACACATACTCTGCTCTTTCCTCCACGATCCACTACAAACTTTGACGAGATTTCAAGATGCCAGGTGGTTGAGGAAGGCCCAGGTAGTGGAGAGGGGACCAGGTGGTGGAATGAGGGCCAGGTGGTGGGGGGAGGGCCAGGTAGTGGAGGGAGGACCAGGTAGTGGTGGGAGGGCCAGGTAGTGGAGGGAGGCCCAGGTATTGGAGGGAGGCCCAGGAAGTGGAGGGAGGGCCAGGTAGTGGAGGGAGGGCCAGGGAGTGGAGGGAGGGCCAGGTGACGGAGGGAGGCCCAGGACACAACAAATTCTCAGGAATCCTATTAGGCTTACTCGCACTCAGCTGTCACCACCACACTGGTGGGCACCACCACCACTGCCACCACCACACTGGTGGGCACCACCACCACTGTCACCACCACACTGGTGGGCACCACCACCACTGCCACCACCACACAGGTGGGCACCACCACCACCACCATCACACTGGTGGGCACCACCACCACTGCCACCACCACCACACTGGTGGGCACCACCACCACTGCCACCACCACCACAATGGTGGGCACCACCACCACTGCCACCACCACCACACTGGTGAGCACCACCACCACTGCCACCACCACCACACTGGCGGGCACCACCACCACTGCCGCCACCACCACACTGGTGAGCACCACCACCACTGCCACCACCACCACCACTGCCACCACCACGGCCACCACCACACTGGTGGGCACCACCACCACTGCCACCACCACCACACTGGTGAGCACCACCACCACTGCCACCACCACACTGATGGGCACCACCACAACTTCCACCACCACACTGGTGAGCACCACCACCACTGCCACCACCACCACACTGGTGAGCACCACCACCACTGCCACCACCACCACACTGGTGGGCACCACCACCACTGCCACCACCACTGCCACCACCACCACACTGGTGAGCACCACCACCACTGCCACCACCACCACACTGGTGAGCACCACCACCACTGCCACCACCACCACACTGGTGGGCACCACCACCACTGCCATCATCACACTGGTGGGCACCACCACCACTGCCACCACCACACTGGTGAGCACCACCACCACTGCCACCACCACCACTGCCACCACCACACTAGTGAGCACCACTGCCACCACCACCACCACTGCCACCACCACCACACTGGTGAGCACCACCACCACTGCCACCACCACCACACTGGTGAGCACCACCACCACTGCCACCACCACCACCACACTGGTGAGCACCACCACCACTGCCACCACCACCACACTGGTGAGCACCACCACCACCACTGCCACCACCACACTGGTGGGCACCACCACCACTGTCACCACCACACTGGTGGGCACCACCACCACTGCCACCACCACACAGGTGGGCACCACCACCACCACCATCACACTGGTGGGCACCACCACCACTGCCACCACCACCACACTGGTGGGCACCACCACCACTGCCACCACCACCACAATGGTGGGCACCACCACCACTGCCACCACCACCACACTGGTGAGCACCACCACCACTGCCACCACCACCACACTGGCGGGCACCACCACCACTGCCGCCACCACCACACTGGTGAGCACCACCACCACTGCCACCACCACGACCACTGCCACCACCACGGCCACCACCACACTGGTGGGCACCACCACCACTGCCACCACCACCACACTGGTGAGCACCACCACCACTGCCACCACCACACTGATGGGCACCACCACCACTGCCACCACCACACTGGTGAGCACCACCACCACTGCCACCACCACCACACTGGTGAGCACCACCACCACTGCCACCACCACCACACTGGTGGGCACCACCACCACTGCCACCACCACTGCCACCACCACCACACTGGTGAGCACCACCACCACTGCCACCACCACCACACTGGTGAGCACCACCACCACTGACACCACCACCACACTGGTGAGCACCACCACCACTGCCACCACCACCACACTGGTGGGCACCACCACCACTGCCACCACCACACGGGTGGGCACCACCACCACCACCATCACACTGGTGGGCACCACCACCACTGCCACCACCACCACACTGGTGGGCACCACCACCACTGCCACCACCACCACAATGGTGGGCACCACCACCACTGCCACCACCACCACACTGGTGAGCACCACAACCACTGCCACCACCACCACACTGGCGGGCACCACCACCACTGCCGCAACCACCACACTGGTGAGCACCACCACCACTGCCACCACCACGACCACTGCCACCACCACGGCCACCACCACACTGGTGGGCACCACCACCACTGCCACCACCACCACACTGGTGAGCACCACCACCACTGCCACCACCACACTGATGGGCACCACCACCACTGCCACCACCACACTGGTGAGCACCACCACCCCTGCCACCACCACCACACTGGTGAGCACCACCACCACTGCCACCACCACCACACTGGTGGGCACCACCACCACTGCCACCACCACTGCCACCACCACCACACTGGTGAGCACCACCACCACTGCCACCACCACCACACTGGTGAGCACCACCACCACTGACACCACCACCACACTGGTGAGCACCACCACCACTGCCACCACCACCACACTGGTGGGCACCACCACCACTGCCATCATCACACTGGTGGGCACCACCACCACTGCCACCACCACACTGGTGAGCACCACCACCACTGCCACCACCACACTGGTGAGCACCACCACCACTGCCACCACCACCACACTGGTGAGCACCACCACCACCACTGCCACCACCACACTTGTGAGCACAACCACCACTGCCACCACCACCACCACTGCCACCACCACCACCACTGCCACCACCACCACACTGGTGAGCACCACCACCACTGCCACCACCACCACACTGGTGAGCACCACCACCACTGCCACCACCACCACCACACTGGTGAGCACCACCACCACTGCCACCACCACCACACTGGTGAGCACCACCACCACCACTGCCACCACCACATTGGTGAGCACCACCACCACTGCCACCACCACCACACTGGTGGGCATCACTACCACTGCCACCACCATCACACTGGTGAGCACCACCACCACTGCCACCACCACCACACTGGTGAGCAACACCACCACTGCCACCACCACACTGGTGAGCACCACCACCACTGCCCCCACCACCACACTGGTGAGCACCACCACCACTGCCACCACCACCACACTGGTGAGTAACACCACCACTGCCACCACCACCACACTGGTGAGCACCACCACCACCACTGCCACCACCACACTGGTGAGCACCACCACCACTGCCACCACCACCACACTGGTGAGCACCACCACCACCACACTAGTGAGCACCACCACCACTGCCACCACCACCACACTGGTGGGCACCACCACCACACTGGTGGGCACCACCACCACTGCCACCACCACCACACTGGTGAGCACCACCACCACCACACTGGTGAGCACCACCACTACTGCCACCACCACCACACTGGTGAGCACCACCACACTGGTGAGCACCACCACTACTGCCACCACCACCACACTGGTGAGCACCACCACCGCTGCCACCACCACCACACTTGTGAGCACCACCACCACTGCCACCACCACCACACTGGTGGGCACCACCACCACTGCCACCACCACCACTGCCACCACCACCACTGCCACCACCACCACTGCCACCACTACCACACTGGTGAGCACCACCACCACTGCCACCACCACCACACTGGTGAGCACCACCACCACTGCCACCACCACCACACTGGTGGGCGCCACCACCACTGCCACCACCACCACTGCCACCACCACCACTGCCACCACCGTGGCTGACACGAAGAAAACACAGCTCATAAGATCGAAGTGCTTGCTACAATGATGCAAATTTTTTCAGCATCTCACCTTGTATTCATTAAGCCTTTGGGAGAAATAATAAAATAGCTGATGTGGCAAGAAGATTAATTAGGGACATTATTTAGCGAGGTCGAGCAGTGACAGAGGACAAAGCTGATGCTGAATATTGAGCCACTTATGGGAATCTTTATTTGTTCAACTTGTCGGTTTTCAAAACCATCACAGCACAAGCTTTAATGGGAGTCAGGGAGTCGAACAACGCCCCAGATAGGGAGCCAAGGCCGGGTTACCACTACTTGGAAAAGACCCGGGCCGGGAGAATACCGGCGAATAAAAAAAAAACTCAGTCGTTCTCTACGCAGCATGATATAGCATGGTATAATAATTAGTGCGGCTCAAGTTGGAAGCACTGAAACTGTAGCGAGAGAGTTTTCCAGGGAGGAATGCTAAGCGAGAACAAGTACATCATGAACAGCACTAACCCGCACGGCTTTACCGCTTCACATTAACACGATAAAAAATATGTCTGTCACGCCTCACAAGTGGAAGAATTCACTGTTGAGAGGTGAGCTTTTATGACCTCACAGCTCATGCAAGGTGAGCCAGACACTGATATTGTTGGCAGTCAGTACTGGGGTACTGAGTGCTGGGTACTGGGTGCTGGAGTGCTGGATACTGGATACTGAGTGCGGGAGTACTGGGACACTAGTGCACAACAGCCTGAGGGGGGGGAAGGGGGGTAGGTCACACAACTTCCTCACAGAAGCTCTAAACTTCAATTTCACGGCTGCTCAGTTTCTCCGCTCTGGTATCCTGGCGCTGTCGTCGCCAGTCCTCCTGCACCACTGAGCTCCTGTGGATCAGTTATTTAGCAGTCAGCTTCCTTAAAGGGGTTATTTGCACGATTCTGTTATCAATGGTGTTCAGAGCTACTTTTGTAGAACTAAATGCGTGTCAAACACACACACACACACACACACTGTTGCAACCCCTGAATGGTTTACAATGATTATTATGTATATATATATAATTATTATCTTTTCATATAATTTTATACTGCTTATATTTGCGATAATAGCTAAATCGTGAATATATTGCTTTATAATATAATATTGCTTTACAATATTATTTGACGTAGTTATGTTGTTAGGTAGGATGTTACATATTATGTGCTCAGTTCAAGTCTTGATTGTCTAACTACTGTAATTATCGCTTGTGGCTCGTTAGACTGCCGGCTTCTGTTTCCGAGCTGCAGCTGTTCACGGAGCTATCACGTGATCGAGGGGGGGTGTCCTCACCTCGCCTGAAGTATTCAGTCTGGTCTAGACTCTCTTGGTGGTTAGACAGATTGTCTGTCTCATTATTCTTGTTAGTTCTGTAGAACTCTGTTCACAGAACATTGTATAGACTTAGTGATTTTCGACGTTGTACTGAGGTTGTGTGTTGCATAGACACTCCGAGCAACTCAGGTCCTGAGCTGTAGCTTCTGACCTAACTTGTACTGGTATCTGTGTATTATCACAGTCGGGGATTTTCTTATGCTGAACTTAGATTCAGTAGTATGGGAGTTTGGTGACTTTTGTGGAGGATCTGCAGATGGTCCCTACTTAGTGTCGTTATATTATCTCCTTGTTCCTGATATCATGTGGGAGTTCGAACACGTGGATTGTGTAAAGAAATACTCACGTAGGCTGGTCGTACGTATAATTACAGATAATGGAGAGAGCCCTTACAGCCATAACCTTGTCTCCTTGCTCCTCTCGTAACACTGACTGCCTGGCCGCCCACAGTACCCATATGTGAGGGGGTCTTTGAATACTGCTAGGTCAGCACAATATGAGTTCAGACAGTGACTCAGGCAGAGACGGTTGGTCGTGAGTCAACTGGCACAGTGGTTACTGGTAACTGGTTACTACTACTGAGACTGATTCTGTGTCGCAGTTGCTTGTTATATTGCTGTTCGGCTTATCAGTCGTTTTATTGTTCAAGCAGACTGTTCTGTTTACCAGTTGGTCAAGAAGTTAGTTAATGTGAGGACTGTCAGTCACTTGTTTAAGTCTAGTCGAGTCGTGAGACATAGCGAACTACTTAGAGCACTTACACACATACACACAAACTTACTTGTACATATTTGTAATATCTTATTAAATGTTAATGTACCAGACGGCACTTAAGAATTATAAATGTGATATGTGCTTTCAGCACAATAATATTGTACTCGAGAGAAGTGATATTATTTTGATTACTCTGATTAATTTGAATTAATTTAATTTAATAATATACCTCTAGACTTAATAAATTTATTAAATTTTAATTTCTCTAGTTAGTAGCCTACCAGTTGTAATCCTAAAGCACTATTGAATCATACTGAATTCTAATGGATAATTGGACAAGGATACTGACTAATTGTTACGAAAACCCAGTAACAGGCTGGATGCTAGAAGGGCAGTCCTTTCTAGTATTCACTGGAGATCTCTAAGCTTTTAGAATCGCGTTTTTTGTAACACACACACACACACACACACACACACACACACACACACACACACACACACACACACACACACACACACACACACACACACACACACACACACACACACATCAAACACAACAGACCAAGTGTCTATCGACAAGTGCCTTTGAGAAATAGTAACTAACTACTACTACTACACACACGCACACAGTTAAGTTGGAAACCTAGAATTCGATAATAATTCACTTTAGACGGATCGAAACGTCAGACAACGTTTCGATCCGGCCTAGTCATAACTGAGAGAAAAAACTGATTGTCTCATAATTTTCCCTCTCATATGTGCCTTGTTAATGTTTAAGGACGGACTGGAACATCGTCCAAAGTCTCACTTTGCCTCATTCGGGCTTTGAATTGAATGCTTCTTGATTAAATCCTGGAGATCATCACCACTAACTTTCCTGAAGAGGAAACATGGCAAATTCCCATAAGCAGTTTCTGATCAGCCAATTCTGGGATGTCTGCAGCTAGCACAAACAGCCTGACTTACCAAGTCACGGACAAAGGAGACCTGATCCGAGACCGAGCCAGGGAAATTCACCAGGACATCCTGACTTGGGTTTTCTCCATATGGTGACCCGACCATTATTCTAAAGACATATGAACATAAGAAAGAAGGAACACTGCAGCAGGCCTACAGCCCAAGTCGCCTACCGCCTTGTGCCACTGACCCAACCTAGGCAGGTCTAGGTCACATCCACTTAAGGAAGGAGCACGGCATCGGACCTACTGGCACAGCTAGTCAGGTCCAACTTACAGTATTTTATATTATTGTACCACGAACGAGTGGTATTTAATCAATAACAGCACTGCGACTAGCCAAGGACTCGAACCCATGTCGTTTTGGCCAGCCTCATGGTGAGCGAAAATTACATGACACTCTAACCTACAGAACCACCAAATGCTACAAAAATCACGCACCCAAAACGACATGGGTTCGAGTCCTTGGCTAGTCGCAGAGCTGTTATTGATTAAATACCACTAGTTCGTGTTACAATAATACATACATTTATATATATATATATATATATATATATATATATATATATATATATATATATATATATATATATATATATATATATATATATATATATATATATATATATATATATATATATATATATATATATATATATATATATATATATATATATATATATATCTTACTTTTGAATAAATTTGTTACATGTCTTTGAACTTTTTTTCCATTTTATTTTTGTTAGTAGTGAATTCCGTACTCCAGCTGCATATTCAAATTTTAGTCAAGCGTATGTTGTAAATAAAAATTTTCCATTTTAAAATCCATATATGTTAAAATTCTGTTTTTGCTTTTGCTTGTTATTTCAACGAAAAAGATACTCACTAATGCATTTTTTTTTTTTTTGCTTATGATCTGTTTCTTATTACGAACGTTTTTCTACGTTAAATTTCACGCATTTAGTTTTTCATTTGTTTGGGTACTCTCAGCCCTTTTGCTTTCCTTCTGTGAATGAGATTTTCAACGTTACAAAGAAAATCGTAACGGTTGCCAACGGAAGGTCTCGATCAGATGACCGAAAAGCTCCAGTGGTGGGTCGTCAAATGACTAAGACTCGCGTCAGGAAACGCTTGTCCTTGTATCCTGACAAACCTAACCTGACCTAACCTGACCTAATCTAACCTGACCTAATTTGACATAACCTAACCTGACCTAACCTGACCTAACCTAACCTGACCTAACCTAACCTAACCTGACCTAACCTAACCTAACCTGGCCTAACCTAACCTAACCAAACCTGACCTAACCTGACCTAACCTGACCTAACCTAACCTGACCTAACCTGACCTAACCTAACCTAACCTGGCCTAACCTAACCTAACAAAACCTGACCTAACCTGACCTAACCTGACCTAACCTAACCTAACCTAACCTAACCTAACCTGACCTAACCTAACTTAACCTAACCTAACCTAACCTAACCTAACCTAACCTAACCTAACCTAACCTGACCTAACCTGACCTAACCTGACCTAATCTAACCTGACATAACCTGACCTAATCTAACCTGACCTAACCTGACCTAACCTAACCTGACCAAACCTGACCTAACCTAATCTGACCTAACCTAACCTGACCTAACCTGACCTAACCTAACCTAACCTAACCTGACCTAACCTGACCTAACCTAATCTAACCTAACCTAACCTAACCTAACCTAACCTAACCTAACCTAACCTAACCTAACCTAACCTGACCTAACCTAACCTAACCTAACCTAACCTAACCTGACCTAACCTGACCTAACCTAACCTAACCTAACCTAACCTAACCTAACCTGACATAACCTAACCTAACCTAGCCTAACCTAACCTGACCTAATCTAACCTGATCTAACCTGACCTAACCTAAGCTGACCTAACCTGACCTAAAATAATCTGACCTAACCTAACCTGACCTTACCTGACCTAAACTAACCTGACCTAACCTAACCTAACCTGACCTAACCTAACCTAACCAAACGTGACCTAACCTGACCTACCCTAACCTAACCTAACCTAACCTAACTTAACCTAACCTAACCTGACCTAACCTGACCTAACCTAACCTAACCTAACCTAACCTAACCTAACCTAATCTGACCTAACCTAACCTAACCTAACCTAACCTAACCTAACCTTACCTGACCTAACCTGACCTAACCTGACCTAACCTGACCTAATCTAACCTGACCTAACTTGACCTAACCTAAGCTGACCTAACCTGACCTAAAATAATCTGACCTAACCTAACCTGACCTTACCTGACCTAACCTAACCTGACCTAACCTAACCTAACCTGACCTAACCTAACCTAACCAAACGTGACCTAACCTGACCTAACCTAACCTAACCTAACCTAACCTAACCTAACCTAACCTAACCTGACCTAACCTGACCTAACCTAACCTAACCTAACCTAACCTAACCTAACCTAACCTAACCTAACCTAACCTGACCTATCCTAACCTAACCTAACCTAACCTAACCTTACCTGTCCTAACCTGACCTAACCTGACCTAACCTGACCTAATCTAACCTGACCTAACCTGACCTAACCTAAGCTGACCTAACCTGACCTAACCTAATCTGACCTAAACTAACCTGACCTAACCTAACCTAACCTAACCTAACCTAACCTAACCTTACCTGACCTAACCTGACCTAACCTGACCTAACCTGACCTAACCTAAGCTGACCTAACCTGACCTAACCTAACCTGACCTAACCTGACCTAACCTAACCTAACCTAACCTAACCTAACCTAACCTAACCTAACCTAACCTGACCTAACCTAACTTAACCTAACCTAACCTAACCTAACCTAACCTGACCTAACCTGACCTAACCTAACCTAACCAAACCTGATCTAACCTGACCTAACCTAGCCTAACCTAACCTAACCTAACCTGACCTAATCTAACCTGCCCTAACCTAACCTAACAAAACCTGACCTAACCTGACCTAACCTAACCTGACCTAACTTAACTTAACCTAACCTAACCTAACCTAACCTAACCCAACTACTAGCAGTACTGTACGTGATTCACAGGTTGGGTGGCGCTGCCCGGGTATACCTGCTCCTCCATTCTGGGGAAAACCTGAACCTCGCCTTACCTGCAAATATATTAATTTCCAGTGTTTTGTAGATTATGTAAATGAGTCATTTTAGCCCTTCACAAAAGAGAAGTGGAGATCAGTTCAAAGTGTTTTACTTCAAGTTCGATGGTAAAAAGTGTTGGAGGGAGCTGGAGAAGTGAACTTACGGGGCAGTGAAGTTCACGGGAAGATGTGTGTTGTGGGTACATGATACATATTTTTTTTTTAAATTACCAAAATCGGATGCATCAGCAGTGTGGTGCTACCCTATTCTATATGATCGTTGCTCAATGGGAAAGAAAGCTATTTATATTTTTCTATCATATTACATCACAGAGGATGGATCACATGCATTGTTTTGAAATCAGTCAGCCTGAGCTGGGAGACAATGAGGATTCTGTCAAGTTTTCCATTAACTTCAGATATGAGGAATATGGTGGGAGGGAGGGGTGGAGGGACAGCAATATAAGGGAGGAATATGCAATGGGTTGGAGAGGAGAAAGTGAGGTTTGAGGAAGATTGGCAGATGTATTTAAGGTCAAAGAAGGGGACTTATATTCGGATTATCTACCAGGATGGTTAGTAATCCAAGATAATCCAAGAAAGCCAACCACTGTGTTATTTTTCAGTTGGTGTCATTGGTCTTCTCTCTAAGGATGCGTCTCTCAGCACTCGACTAACACCTGGATACCTACTTACTAAGTGAAGAGGGGGAACAGCTGTAACAACACATTTCTAACATTTCCATTCGTGCGAGGAACGAATTCTTGCCGCTCAACTCATCTAGAGTTTATCTGGGAACGGTTTCAATGTGTCAACACCCCGCGACTCGATCCCACATTATGCCTCCCACTGGATAGCCTGGGCAGTCAGGCTGTTGGTGTTAGTAGCACGTAGATCAGCGCATGCACCACATCCCGGCTGATCAGAAACTGTCCTGGTGAACGTTCCAAGTTCTCCTATGAAGACAGCTGTGAGCGAAGGCGCTACAACTTGAACCACGAGCCACTTATGAATAAGGTAAGCAGGTAGAGATGCAGGCGAGTGCGTGGGTGAGGACAAGGGTGGTGGTGTGGGTGTTAACAGGGCGTGAAGGTAGTATGCGTGGGTGAAAACAGGAGCAGTGGTGTGGGTGTTAACAGGTCAGGAAGTGTGGGCGGGTCTGCCTCTGAGAGTAGGGAGAGAGTGTCTCATGGATCAGTGATAGGGAGGGGGATGGGGGAAGGGGGGGAACGACAGGGAAGAGGAAACTGAAGTTAGGAAAAAGAGATATAGAGGATAGTGTATAAGGAGAGGGAGAGTAGAGTCAATGTTGAAACCTTGAGAAAAGGTGGGAAGGGAGTGAATGAGAGGAGGTAGTAGTAGAAAGGGGTGAGAATACACGAAGTGATGTACAATAGATGGGTAGTGTAGTGGGTGGTAGTGTAAGTTGAGTTCCAGCTCATGGTCTTGGTCTTTGCTTATAATACTAGCCATAAAAGAACAGACGTATCATCATTTTAATTAATACACGCACTAATCATCCATTACCTCTTTTCCTAAAATATTCCGCTTGTTCACTACCCCTCTCACTAAAATAATTTGTTCTAATAGGCAATCCTCCCTGCTCTCTCTCTCTCTCTCTCTCTCTCTCTCTCCCTCCCATCTCTCTCAGTTACTCTCAGTATCTCTAATGTTGTGATCATATTTTTCTGTCTTCTACTGATGTGATGTTTCTCTCTTTTAACCCTTATCATTTAACTTTGGAACCAGTTTTTTGAAAAATATGAGCATAATGTTTTTGGTATGATTAATGAGTTCCAGGCGCCATATCGCCATATCCAGTACTCAGTCACTAATCTTATAAATAATTTGTAACAGTATTCTTAATGCTGAATTGTTCAGATTTCAAAACGTCATTCTTATAATTCATAGGGTTGCATGTTGCTAAAGTTTTCCTGCATGTGTGTTTTCGGCCAGATGTTCGATATGATGTCCAACTCTAAGTCACTCTTCGTTTTTCTTCTCGTGTTGTCCTTCCTCATGTTTCCACCGTCATTACCTTTCATTTGTTGGGACTGGATTCCAGGAATAATTTGTTGGATCATTCCTTTAAGTTAAGCAAGTGGACACAGATGCAACTGCTGTGACATTTCATTGTGGCAACGCTTCGCTCTCCAGGAGCTTTGTCAAGCCGTAAGTACTTGACAAAGCTCCTAACATTCTGTCGGTAATTCTACCATTACTATTAATTCCTGCAAGTGTCTACCTACCTGGAGGGCGTTCCAGGGGTCAACGCTCCCACTGGTTTCAAGTGTTATTGTCCTCATTAGTTTTGCAATTATACACAGACACTGGTGGAGTCTATTTACCCAGGTTGGTGGTTTACATATGTCATATCAGGAGTATGATGGATCTAGGAAATATCACTTCTGGAACTCCGCTTGTTACTTCTATCCATCCTGACACTTTCCTCACTGTAACTCTTAGCCTATTGCTTTCTTTTTAATAATCTCTTAGCATAAGGCCAGTACCAATATGGTCATTTATGAACTGGCTGGGCAAGCACTTTGCAAATGTTGTATTCAACTGAAGACTGTGCAGTGTTGGCTGTGGGCTATGGAACACTGACGTTAGTTCAGGAACAACTATAAGCGAGTGGCTGACAATGTATCACCCAGGGCATAGTACTAGTGAGAGCTTAATAATAGTAGTGGTGGTGGTAGCAGCAGTAGTAGTAGTAATAGTAGTAGTAATAGTAGTAGTAGTAGTAGTAGTAGTAGTAGTAGTAGTAGTAGTAGTAGTAGTAGTAGTAGTAGTAATAGTAGTAGTAGTAATAGTAGTAGTAATAATAGTAGTAGTAGTGATAGGTGACTACTACTTTCATCCCTGCTTCCACTTTCACTATTACATATCCATGCATCATAAGAACATAAGAACATAAGAAAGGAGGAACACTGCAGGAGGCCTGTTGGCCCATACTAGGCAGGTCCTTTACAATTCATCCCACTAACAAAACATTTGCCCAACCCAATTTTCAAAAATATTACAATACAAAAATATTACTATAGATCTAAATTATCCAACATGGAAACGTCCAAGACATAGGTATCGCCCACACAAACAACAAATCAATGCCTACATTCCACAAAGGATTTTTGTTTTTAATTTACTGCCCGATAACCTAGGAACGCAGCCGCGATCAGTAATTTCGGAAGCACTTTACCTACCGTCATTGAAGCTTTCAGTTCTCTAGCTGGAAATTCAAGAAGGGAACTTTCTGCTATGATATCGTAGTTTCAGCTAAACGTATAGACTTATAAATGAGTGAAGTGTATTTAGTTCTCTTCAGCAGATAGCCTCCATGTAGACCCCAGGCTCTCCATCAGACTCTCCAGTGTAATGTGGTATACTTCTCTATCTCGTTTCTTACATCTCCACTTCCTCATCTCAACTTCTCTCTCCTATCCTCCACTTCGTTCTCCTTTAATCTCTCTCTTCCAATTCTATCTCTACTCTCTCTCTTCTCCAGTTCTCTCTTCTCCAGTTCTCTCTTCTCGTCTTCCACCACCTCAACATTTATTTTCCTTGGTGGTTATTTCTCGTTTCGCTACAACACTTATAAAATATATCACCATTTTATAGTGAGAAAATTCTTGAAAAAAAACTCTATTTCTTATTTTTTGTATTTCAGCTTACGAGACGATAAATAAATATAAATGTATTCTTGCGTAATTATTCGTTCATGGGTTGAAAATTTTGTATCTAAGATGAGAGATAAAATATTACTAATGTTTCAAGACTGAAGTACGATACCGTGTGCAGCCAATTGCAACTACCGTTTTCTATATTTTGTTATACCGAGAAAATACTTTCAATATTTGCTGGGCACATGGTAACGTTGTTGTTGTTGTTAGTTGCAAGGACACATATGCAACCAATGCAACATTTTATTGTGGCAACGATTCACTGGTTAAACAGTGATTTATTCTGAGTACACTGGTTAAACAGTGATTTATTCTGAGTACACTGGTTAAACAGTGATTTATTCTGAGTACACTGGTTTAACAGTGATTTATTCTGAGTACACTCGTTTAACAGTGATTTATTCTGAGTACACTGGTTAAACAGTGATTTATTCTAAGTACACTGGTTAAACAGTGATTTATTCTGAGTACACTGGTTAAACAGTGATTTATTCTGAGTACACTGGTTTAACAGTGATTTATTCTGAGTAATGAGGCACAAGTCTTTTTTTTTTGTCCAACATTTACATTTTTTTATGCCATTAGATATGTTTCTGTGGAAAAGAATTAGAAATGAAGCTTCAATTTCCAAAGTGTTTCATTAATTTTTCCTCCCAGTTCTGACGTAATATTTTTGCTTTTTGCTTTCATTTATTTTTTTTGTATATATATATTCTTGATAGCGAAGCTTCTCTAAGTGTACATTGACGGTGCTGCCATCTAGTCCTAAATATTGTAAACTACACAGAGTGCATATATACACAATCCCGAGCCTTTTATTATGTTAATTTGGTCATGACGGTGGTTAAAATGTGAAGATTTAAGATATTCATTAAATTCTAACAAAGTATTTCACGAGATTTTATATATGTTACAACTCAGAGCATAAATTATAAATGGCATTGGAAAAAAATGGATGATTAGTTGGAGTCTACCTGGAGGGTATCCCGGGGTCAACACCCCCGCGGCCCTGACCACGACCAGGCCTTTGGTGGATCAGTGCCGGACCGACCAGGTTGTTACTGTGGAAATAAATGGTATAAAATACCGACACAATGGCAATATAAACACAAATGCAGTATAATGTGATCCTTTATTGACTACGTTTCGCCCACACAGTGGGCTTTTTCAAGTAGTTCTGTTTGTGACTTGAAAAAGCCCACTGTGTGGGCGAAACGTAGTCAATAAAGGATCACATTATACTGCATTTGTGTTTATATTGCCAGGTTGTTACTACTGGCCGCAGTTATACACATCAACAGAGGAATCCATCATTTGAATTCCCTGCTTACCACAAACGCCAGAACTGAAGCAGATCCAGGAGCCAGATATCAGAGTGAATGTGTACTGTACACAAACAGTACATCAAGGTTGCCACTGCTAGAATAAAAAGTACATAGAGTGACGTACTCTGGATCCGCTTACAATACTCATCTACTCCAACCTGCATAAAGAGAAGTACTCACTGTGATGTACTCTAGTTCCAGTTACTCCACTCATTACGTCTCATTTTCACAATTCTTTCGGAAACAAGACACGGCAATAAGAAGCGTTTACTCGTTATTTCACAGCTACAGTATGACTACTCAACCTTATTAAGTCCTCGTGCCTTCACCAGTACTTTGTAGATGAATGGTTCAGAGAACCGACATGTTGATAAATTAGACACATGTGCAACTCTTGGGTATCTTTATTGTCCTCAATAAAGATGCCCAAGAGTTGCACATGTGTCTAATTTCACCAGTACTGATTCTGGGAATTTCTTATTTTCCTTTAAGGGAGAGGTTAAGGGGAGACCCCTGAAATTATTATTGATGTCACTTTCATTCAGAGAAGTTGGTAATTAATTCTGAAAGACGTGTTTGGTGGGTAATTCATCTGTGCTCTGTGTAACAAAAATGAAATGAAAAAATAAATCATTTAGGTCATTTTCCTATAAAAATTAAATGCAGTTAGACACAAGTAACAACTATATAGAGATGCTATAGCCTCTACAACTCTAGCACTAGGGAAACTATCACTCTAGTACCAGGGAAACTACCACTCTAGTACCAGGGAAACTACCACTCTAGTACCAGGGAAACTACCACTCTAGTACCAGGGAAACTACCACTCTAGTACCAGGGAAACTACCACTCTAGTACCAGGGAAACTACCACTCTAGTACCAGGGAAACTACCACTCTAGCACTAGGGAAACTACCACTCTAGCACTAGGGAAACTATCACTCTAGTACCAGGGAAACTACCACTCTAGTACCAGGGAAACTACCACTCTAGTACCAGGGAAACTACCACTCTAGCACTAGGGAAACTACCACTCTAGCACTAGGGAAACTATCACTCTAGTACCAGGGAAACTACCACTCTAGTACCAGGGAAACTACCACTCTAGCACTAGGGAAACTATCACTCTAGTACCAGGGAAACTACCACTCTAGTACCAGGGAAACTACCACTCTAGTACCAGGGAAACTACCACTCTAGTACCAGGGAAACTATCACTCTAGTACCAGGGAAACTATCACTCTAGTACCAGGGAAACTATCACTCTAGTACCAGGGAAACTACAACTCTAGTACCAGGGAAACTATCACTCTAGTACCAGGGAAACTACAACTCTAGTACCAGGGAAACTGCAACTCTAGTACCAGGGAAACTATCACTCTAGTACCAGGGAAACTATCACTCTAGTACCAGGGAAACTACCACTCTAGTACCAGGGAAACTATCACTCTAGTACCAGGGAAACTATCACTCTAGTACCAGGGAAACTACAAGTCTAGTACCAGGGAAATTGCCACTATAGTACCAGGGAAACTACAACTCTAATGCCAGGGAAACTACCACTCTAGTACCAGGGAAACTACAACTCTAGTACTAGGGAAACTACCACTCTAGTACTAGGGAAACTATAACTCTAGTACCAGGGAAACTACCACTCTAGTACCATGGAAACTACCATTCTAGTACCAGGGAAACTACCACTCTAGTAACAGGGAAACTACCACTCTAGTACCAGGGAAACTACAACTCTAGTACCAGGGAAACTACCACTCTACTACCAGGGAAACTACAACTCTAGTGCCAGGGAAACTACCACTCTAGTACCAGAGAAACTACCACTATAGTACCAGGGAAACTAGAACTCTAGTACCAGGGAAACTACCACTCTAGTACCAGGAAAACTACAACTCTAGTACCAGGGAAACTACCACTCTAGTACCAGGGAAACTATAACTCTAGTACCAGGGAAACTACAACTCTAGTACCAGGGAAACTACAACTCTAGTACCGGGGAAACTACAACTCTAGTACCAGGGAAACTACCACTCTAGTACCAGGGAAACTACAACTCTAGTACCAGGGAAACTACAACTCTAGTACCAGGGAAACTGCAACTCTAGTACCAGAGAAACTACAACCCTAGTGCCAGGGAAACTACAACTCTAGTACTAGGGAAACTACAGCACTAGTACCAGGGAAACTACCACTCTAGTACCAGGGAAACTATCACTCTAGTACCAGGGAAACTATCATTCTAGCACCAGGGAAACTACAACTCTAGTACCAGGGAAACTACAGTTCAAGCACCAGGGAAACTACAACCCTAGCACCAGGCAAACTGCAACTCTAGTACCAGGGAAACAACAACTCTATTACCAGGGAAACTACAACTCTAGTACCAGGGAAACTGCCACTCTAGTACCAGGGAAACTATAACTCTAGTGCCAGGGAAACTACCACTCTAGTACCAGAGAAACTACCACTCTAGTACCAGGGAAACTACAACTCTAGTACCAGTCAAACTACCACTCTAGTACAAGGGAAACTACAACTCTAGTACCAGGGAAACTACAACTCTATTACCAGGGAAACTACAACTCTAGTACCAGTGAAACTACCACTCTAGTACAAGGGAAACTACAACTCTAGTACCAGGGAAACTATCACTATAGTACCAGGGAAACTATCATTCTAGTACCAGGGAAACTACAACTCTAGTACCAGGGAAACTATAGTTCAAGCACCAGGGAAACTACAACCCTAGCACCAGGCAAACTGCAACTCTAGTACCAGGGAAACTACAACTCTATTACCAGGGAAACTACAACTCTAGTACCAGGGAAATTGCCACTCTAGTACCAGGGAAACTATAACTCTAGTGCCAGGGAAACTACCACTCTAGTACCAGAGAAACTACCACTTTAGTACCAGGGAAACTACAACTCTAGCACCAGGGAAACTACCACTCAAGTACCAGGAAAACTACAACTCTAGTACCAGGGAAACTACCACTCTAGTACCAGGGAAACTATAACTCTAGTACCAGGGAAACTACAACTCTAGTACCAGTGAAACTACCACTCTAGTACAAGGGAAACTACAACTCTAGTACCAGGGAAACTACAACTCTAGTACTAGGGAAACTACCACTCTAGTACCAGGGAAACTACCACTCTAGTACCAGGGAAACTGCAACTCTAGTACCAGGGAAACTACAGTTCTAGTGCCAAGGAAACTACAACTCTAGTACGAGGGAAACTACAACTCTAGTACCAGGGAAACTACAACTCTAGTACCAGGGAAACTACCACTCTAATACCAGGGAAACTACAACTCTAGTACCAGGGAAACTACCACTCTAGTACCGGGAAAACTACAACTCTAGTACCAGGGAAACTACCACTCTAGTACAAGGAAAACTACAACTCTAGTACCAGGGAAACTACCACTCTAGTACCAGGGAAACTATAACTCTAGTACCAGGGAAACTACAACTCTAGTACCAGGGAAACTACAACTCTAGTACCGGGGAAACTACAACTCTAGTACCAGGGAAACTACCACTCTAGTACCAGGGTAACTACAACTCTAGTACCAGGGAAACTACAACTCTAGTACCAGGGAAACTGCATCTCTAGTACCAGAGAAACTACAACCCTAGTGCCAGGGAAACTACAACTCTAGTACCAGGGAAACTACAGCACTAGTACCAGGGAAACTACCACTCTAGTACCAGGGAAACTATCACTCTAGTGCCAGGGAAACTATCATTCTAGTACCAGGGAAACTACAACTCTAGTACCAGGGAAACTACAGTTCAAGCACCAGGGAAACTACAACCCTAGCACCAGGCAAACTGCAACTCTAGTACCAGGGAAACTACAACTCTATTACCAGGGAAACTACAACTCTAGTACCAGGGAAATTGCCACTCTAGTACCAGGGAAACTATAACTCTAGTGCCAGGGAAACTACCACTCTAGTACCAGAGAAACTACCACTTTAGTACCAGGGAAACTACAACTCTAGCACCAGGGAAACTACCACTCAAGTACCAGGAAAACTACAACTCTAGTACCAGGGAAACTACCACTCTAGTACCAGGGAAACTATAACTCTAGTACCAGGGAAACTACAACTCTAGTACCAGTGAAACTACCACTCTAGTACAAGGGAAACTACAACTCCAGTACCAGGGAAACTACAACTCTAGTACTAGGGAAACTACCACTCTAGTACCAGGGAAACTACCACTCTAGTACCAGGGAAACTGCAACTCTAGTACCAGGGAAACTACAGTTCTAGTGCCAAGGAAACTACAACTCTAGTACGAGGGAAACTACAACTCTAGTACCAGGGAAACTACAACTCTAGTACCAGGGAAACTACCACTCTAGTACCAGGGAAACTACAACTCTAGTACCAGGGAAACTACCACTCTAGTACCAGAGAAACTACCACTTTAGTACCAGGTAAACTACAACTCTAGTACCAGGGAAACTACCACTCTAGTACCGGGAAAACTACAACTCTAGTACCAGGGAAACTACCACTCTAGTACCAGGAAAACTACAACTCTAGTACCAGGGAAACTACCACTCTAGTACCAGGGAAACTATAACTCTAGTACCAGGGAAACTACAACTCTAGTACCAGGGAAACTACAACTCTAGTACCGGGGAAACTACAACTCTAGTACCAGGGAAACTACCACTCTAGTACCAGGGAAACTACAACTCTAGTACCAGGGAAACTACAACTCTAGTACCAGGGAAACTGGAACTCTAGTACCAGAGAAACTACAACCCTAGTGCCAGGGAAACTACAACTCTAGTACCAGGGAAACTACAGCACTAGTACCAGGGAAACTACCACTCTAGTACCAGGGAAACTATCACTCTAGTGCCAGGGAAACTATCATTCTAGTACCAGGGAAACTACAACTCTAGTACCAGGGAAACTACAGTTCAAGCACCAGGGAAACTACAACCCTAGCACCAGGCAAACTGCAATTCTAGTACCAGGGAAACTACAACTCTATTACCAGGGAAACTACAACTCTAGTACCAGGGAAATTGCCACTCTAGTACCAGGGAAACTATAACTCTAGTGTCAGGGAAACTACCACTCTAGTACCAGAGAAACTACCACTTTAGTACCAGGGAAACTACAACTCTAGTACCAGTGAAACTACCACTCTAGTACAAGGGAAACTACAACTCTAGTACCAGGGAAACTACAACTCTATTACCAGGGAAACTACAACTCTAGTACCAGTGAAACTACCACTCTAGTACAAGGGAAACTACAACTCTAGAACCAGGGAAACTATCACTCTAGTACCAGGGAAACTATCATTCTAGTACCAGGGAAACTACAACTCTAGTACCAGGGAAACTACAGTTCAAGCACCAGGGAAACTACAACCCTAGCACCAGGCAAACTGCAACTCTAGTACCAGGGAAACTACAACTCTATTACCAGGGAAACTACAACTCTAGTACCAGGGAAATTGCCACTCTTGTACCAGGGAAACTATAACTCTAGTGCCAGGGAAACTACCACTCTAGTACCAGAGAAACTACCACTTTAGTACCAGGGAAACTACAACTCTAGCACCAGGGAAACTACCACTCTAGTACCAGGAAAACTACAACTCAAGTACCAGGGAAACTACCACTCTAGTACCAGGGAAACTATAACTCTAGTACCAGGGAAACTACAACTCTAGTACCAGTGAAACTACCACTCTAGTACAAGGGAAACTACAACTCTAATACCAGGGAAACTACAACTCTAGTACTAGGGAAACTACCACTCTAGTACCAGGGAAACTACCACTCTAGTACCAGGGAAACTGCAACTCTAGTACCAGGGAAACTACAGTTCTAGTGCCAAGGAAACTACAACTCTAGTACGAGGGAAACTACAACTCTAGTACCAGGGAAACTACAACTCTAGTACCAGGGAAACTACCACTCTAGTACCAGGGAAACTACAACTCTAGTACCAGGGAAACTACCACTCTAGTACCGGGAAAACTACAACTCTAGTACCAGGGAAACTACCACTCTAGTACCAGGAAAACTACAACTCTAGTACCAGGGAAACTACCACTCTAGTACCAGGGAAACTATAACTCTAGTACCAGGGAAACTACAACTCTAGTACCAGTGAAACTACCACTCTAGTACAAGGGAAACTACAACTCCAGTACCAGGGAAACTACAACTCTAGTACTAGGGAAACTACCACTCTAGTACCAGGGAAACTACCACTCTAGTACCAGGGAAACTGCAACTCTAGTACCAGGGAAACTACAGTTCTAGTGCCAAGGAAACTACAACTCTAGTACGAGGGAAACTACAACTCTTGTACCAGGGAAACTACAACTCTAGTACCAGGGAAACTACCACTCTAGTACCAGGGAAACTTTAACTCTAGTACCAGGGAAACTACCACTCTAGTACCAGAGAAACTACCACTTTAGTACCAGGTAAACTACAACTCTAGTACCAGGGAAACTACCACTCTAGTACCGGGAAAACTACAACTCTAGTACCAGGGAAACTACCACTCTAGTACCAGGAAAACTACAACTCTAGTACCAGGGAAACTACCACTCTAGTACCAGGGAAACTATAACTCTAGTACCAGGGAAACTACAACTCTAGTACCAGGGAAACTACAACTCTAGTACCGGGGAAACTACAACTCTAGTACCAGGGAAACTACCACTCTAGTACCAGGGAAACTACAACTCTAGTACCAGGGAAACTACAACTCTAGTACCAGGGAAACTGCAACTCTAGTACCAGAGAAACTACAACCCTAGTGCCAGGGAAACTACAACTCTAGTACCAGGGAAACTACAGCACTAGTACCAGGGAAACTACCACTCTAGTACCAGGGAAACTATCACTCTAGTGCCAGGGAAACTATCATTCTAGTACCAGGGAAACTACAACTCTAGTACCAGGGAAACTACAGTTCAAGCACCAGGGAAACTACAACCCTAGCACCAGGCAAACTGCAATTCTAGTACCAGGGAAACTACAACTCTATTACCAGGGAAACTACAACTCTAGTACAAGGGAAATTGCCACTCTAGTACCAGGGAAACTATAACTCTAGTGTCAGGGAAACTACCACTCTAGTACCAGAGAAACTACCACTTTAGTACCAGGGAAACTACAACTCTAGTACCAGTGAAACTACCACTCTAGTACAAGGGAAACTACAACTCTAGTACCAGGGAAACTACAACTCTATTACCAGGGAAACTACAACTCTAGTACCAGTGAAACTACCACTCTAGTACAAGGGAAACTACAACTCTAGAACCAGGGAAACTATCACTCTAGTACCAGAGAAACTATCATTCTAGTACCAGGGAAACTACAACTCTAGTACCAGGGAAACTACAGTTCAAGCACCAGGGAAACTACAACCCTAGCACCAGGCAAACTGCAACTCTAGTACCAG
The DNA here is from genome assembly GCF_038502225.1 of Cherax quadricarinatus. NCBI lineage: Eukaryota > Metazoa > Arthropoda > Malacostraca > Decapoda > Parastacidae > Cherax > Cherax quadricarinatus. The sequence continues at coordinate 28,557,746 of NC_091312.1, forward strand.
GAAAACTACAACTCTATTACCAGGGAAACTACAACTCTAGTACCAGGGAAATTGCCACTCTTGTACCAGGGAAACTATAACTCTAGTGCCAGGGAAACTACCACTCTAGTACCAGAGAAACTACCACTTTAGTACCAGGGAAACTACAACTCTAGCACCAGGGAAACTACCACTCTAGTACCAGGAAAACTACAACTCTAGTACCAGGGAAACTACCACTCTAGTACCAGGGAAACTATAACTCTAGTACCAGGGAAACTACAACTCTAGTACCAGTGAAACTACCACTCTAGTACAAGGGAAACTACAACTCTAGTACCAGGGAAACTACAACTCTAGTACCAGGGAAACTACCACTCTAGTACCAGGGAAACTACCACTCTAGTACCAGGGAAACTGCAACTCTAGTACCAGGGAAACTACAGTTCTAGTGCCAAGGAAACTACAACTCTAGTACGAGGGAAACTACAACTCTAGTACCAGGGAAACTACAACTCTAGTACCAGGGAAACTACCACTCTAGTACCAGGGAAACTACATCTCTAGTGCCAGGGAAACTACCACTCTAGTACCAGAGAAACTACCACTTTAGTACCAGGTTAACTACAACTCTAGTACCAGGGAAACTACCACTCTAGTACCGGGAAAACTACAACTCTAGTACCAGGGAAACTACCACTCTAGTAGCAGGGAAACTATAACTCTAGTACCAGGGAAACTACAACTCTAGTACCAGTGAAACTACCACTCTAGCACCATGGAAACTACAACTCTAGTACTAGGGAAACTACCACTCTAGTACCAGGGAAACTACAACTCTAGTACCAGGGAAACTACAACTCTAGTACCAAGGAAACTACAACTCTAGTTCAAGGGAAACTACAACTCTTGTACCAGGGAAACTACAGCTCTAGTTCCAAGGAAACTACAACTCTAGTACCAGGGAAACTGCAACTCTAGTTCCAGGGAAACTACCACTCTAGTACCAGGGAAACTACAACTCTAGTACCAGGGAAACTGCAACTCTAGTACCAGGGAAACTACAGCTCTAGTGCCAAGGAAACTACAACTCTAGTACGAGGGAAACTGCAACTCTAGTACCACGGAAATTACCACTCTAGTACCAGGGAAACTGCAACTCTAGTACCAGGGAAGCTATAACCTCGACTTCCTTCATTAACCTGTCTGAGGCGTATTTACACACACTAGATAATAGAATCAACAGACCACCGCGGCTTTTGCCTCGTTGCACAATACCTCCAATATCACCGGAGTAACAAAAAGCTTTTTAAATCTCAGTTGAATTACTTTCATCCTGACTGTTGTAAATATGACTTCGAACTTCAGAAATTACGTTAAACGTTAGTGATTTCTCCGGAAGTAAATTCCGTACAAATTGTCAATGTTTTGGAGGGTCGCCGCTCCCTTCCCTAAATTTTCTTCCCCGGTCCTGAGAGGTGTTAAATAGTTGTTATTACGTAAATGCTGCCTAATTTATTATCGGCACTCTACTACTTATTTGCTGGCACGCATTTACATGAGGTGCCAGCTGTTGCAACACACTACCATACTGGCAATGTTGATGTTGATGTTTCACGTTAATGTTGCTCTTGCACTCTCTCTCTCTCTCTCTCTCTCTCTCTCTCTCTCTCTCTCTCTCTCTCTCTCTCTCTCTCTCTCTCTCTCTCTCTCACACACACACACACACACACACACACACACTCTCTCTCTCTCTCTCTCTCTCTCTCTCTCTCTCTCTCTCTCTCTCTCTCTCTCTCTCTCTCTCTCTCTCTCTCTCTCACACACACACACACACACACACACACACACACACACACACACACACACACACACACACACACATACACACACACATATATATACATACACCACTAACAATTTGCCCCGTCCCACACTCGTTAAAATCTTCATTCTAATGTTGCTCAGTGCCAACAGCAAACCCTACCAGCCACACCCTGCCAGTCACACCCTGTCAGCCACACCCTGCCAGCCGTACCCTACCAGCCACACCCTGCCAGTCACACCCTGTCAGCCACACCCTGCCAGCCGTACCCTACCTGCCACACTCTGCCAGTCACACCCTGCCAGTCACACCCTGCTAGCCACACCCTGCTAGCCACACCCTGCCAGCCACACCCTGCCAGTCACACCCTGCCAGCCGTACCCTACCAGCCACACTCTGCCAGTCACACCCTGCCAGTCACACCCTGCTAGCCACACCCTGCCAGCCACACCCTGCCAGCCACACCCTGCCAGCCACACCTTTCCAGCCACACCCTGCCAGCCACACATTGCCATTCCTGGAACCAAGGGGGAAAAACAAAGCATAAACAAGTGGCAGTCTAATTAGCGTCGGTGGTAGTTAATAATCTCATTTCAGCGATAAAATGCAATTATTCTCATCAGTCAATTACCCCCGTGTGCTGGACTGACTCACGGCGCTTAATTAAAATGCCGCAGCGAAATCTTCTACATTACAATTTAATCCGATAAACAAACTTAAGACGAGATTTAAAATACTTGGTTTAGGGTGGATAAAAATGCGAGAGGTTGTGGATGGAATGTGTTTATTGTGTTTGTGTGTGTGTGTTTGTTTGTCTGTGTGTGTGTGTGTGTGTGTGTTCTATCCAAGCAATCAATACCTCGCCAGGTTCATAGGTCTCTACTGACCTATCTGGAAGGTGAATCTCTGCACCTTTCTTCCCTTCTACTGGTGTTTACGTGTTGGCTCCCGTAGCTTAATAATGTAAGCTACCGACGTGTATAGCTGCGCTACACCCGCCTTCGCCACCGTGTTACCTAACTGGGTCATGCCTCGCCGGGTCGAAAGGTCACTGTTAAAGGCCATAGGATCATCATCACTCAACATATGCAGCATCCCTGAGTGTGAGTGCTCTGACGTGAACCATTGGGTCACTGCTGGCTGCCCTTATCATGCATATTATGGAAACTGTGGACGGAATTTATCTCCCTCTATTTACTAAGCTCTCAGAGTGAAGAATTATGAATTACGAAGAAAGGCTGGGAAAAATGACATGTCCTCTTTGGCTCGCAGGCAAAAAGGGAAAGACATGACCAGGTATAAGAGAGAGCATTACCAGTCCCTCGCCTCGTGTGTCATATGACACTTACTACTGAAACTGTGTTTGGAATTTACACCTACTATCTCTTCATTCAGATCATTTCTCTGATTACCACCTTAAGAATGAAGGCGCATTTCCTAGCATCCCCGTGTAACTCGTCTGTGTTTCTGGCTTCCATCCAAGCCCTGTCGCCACTGTGCCTCGTATTTTCAGGCTAAATTGTGGTGTTGCTCCAGCCCTACCCACCAGCTTGAGGGGAAGCTGGATGGTCATATAAGAATTCCTTGCTCCTTTATTATAAGAGGACGAACTAGCTTGCCACATAGAAGGGGATGAATTTTATCAGTAGGTAGACTAACAGACGAATTAAAGTTTAACTAGCTTACTGAAGTGTTCCATTTCTCATAGTTACCTAAAAAGATAATTGTAATAACCTCCACTTCCCATAACATTATGTTATTGCCCTCCCAGTACCTTGTATGAGTGATACTTTTCCAGAAACTGCGTATTAACACATACCGTATTTTTCGACATATAAGGCCCGCCTTTTTTCCCACAATAAATCTTGGAAAATCACCCTGCACCTTATATGCTCAAGGTCAAGGTCAAGAGTAAGCTTTGGGTTACGCTTTAGCGTAAATTAAGCGGGTAATTAACCCTTGAATATGATTTCTAATTTACCGTTATCACATTTTTATCGTGCGCCTTATATGCCGGAAAATACGGTACTTTTATTATCAGTGTAATAAATAATCGTATTCCCTCATACATTTGTGCATTTCCCCCATGATAATATCCCCGCTATATAAAGTGCCGATTAAGTGTAAAAGTGATCCAAAATGTTTTATCGGGAGATAAAAGACGGTGATTGTACCTTAACCCGACCCCCGACTTGACAAAAAAAGTTATCGTACCTCAGCTCACTGCAATATATTCCAAGTCTTCCTCCCTCAAGAGTGCAGCTCACAACAGTCATCTGATGCGCAGATATTTATTTACTTCTAAGTGAGCAGAAACAACAGGTATAGAGAGACGTGTCCATGGCCATTTCGAACAGTCTGTCACTATCTGTCCACTCATATCCTCTAATTGTCTTGTACATCGTAGTCATGTCTTGCTTGGCCCTTTCCTTGTAAGATCAGAGGTGTAATTCCTTTAGTTTCTTCTCGTACCTCAGTACTCTCAGCTCAAGAGTCTGGTTGTAAAGCTCTGAAGCTTCTCGGGTTTTCAAACAAGCTGGACCAAAGGGAAGCTCAGCGGATCCCGTCCCAGTCTTCAGCCACTCTATTTTTTGACGAACTACCATCTAGTGTCTTTTTTCTGCACCTTTTTATTTTTTCTCTCTCTCAGCTTACCGTTGTGGTTAGTCTCTCAGTGGTACTAAAAATTTAGTATATATTTGCCTATATCTTTCCTTGATGATCTTTTATGTGCTTATATCATGTCTCCTTTTTGCCTGCTTTCAATCAACGAGGATTTTTTTATCAGTGTTTTCTGCCAGTTCTGTACAACTCGCATTTCTTAACTCCAGCAGCTATTTTGAAGTACGTCTCTCAACTCTTTCTGTCTTATCTACAGATTTTTCTTGAGTGTGTAGACGGCACTACTGCTGCTGTACACTCTAGTTGTGGTGTGCAGCGGTTTAATATTTTCTCCATCCAGATATATATATATATATATATATATATATATATATATATATATATATATATATATATATATATATATATATATATATATATATATATGCATATATATATATATATATATATATATATATATATATATATATATATATATATATATATATATATATATATATAAAACCTAGGTAGTAGGTTGATAGACAGCAACCGCCCAGGGAGGTACTACCGTCCTGCCAAGCGAGTGCAAAACGAAAGCCTGTAATTGTTTTACATGATGGTAGGATTGCTGGTGTCTTTTGTCTGTCTCATAAACATGCAAGATTTCAGGTACGTCTTGCTACTTCTACTTACACTTAGGTCACACTACACATACATGTACAAGCATATATATACACACCCCTCTGGGTTTTCTTTTATTTTCTTTCTAAATCTTATTCTTGTTTATTTCCTCTTATCTCCATGGGGAAGTGGAACAGAATTCTTCCTCCGTAAGCCATGCGTGTTGTAAGAGGCGACTAAAATGCCGGGAGCAAGGGGCTAGTAACCCCTTCTCCTTTATATATTACTAAATGTAAAAGGAGAAACTTTCGATTTTCCTTCTTGGCCACCCCACCTCGGTGGGATACGGCCGGTGTGTTGAAAAAAAGAAATATAATATATATATATATATATATATATATATATATATATATATATATATATATATATATATATATATATATATATATATATATATATGCAATACAACCACTCTGAAAGAATAGAGAAATTCCAAGCGCTTTCGTGACTACTCACATTGGTAATGTGAGTAGTCGCGAAAGCGCTTGGAATTTCTCTATTCTTTCAGAGTGGTTGTTTTGCATATTCTGAAATCACCTGTCTACTGTGATCTTATTGCATATATATATATATATATATATATATATATATATATATATATATATATATATATATATATATATATATATATATATATATATATATATATATATATATATATATATAAGTGAACAGTATTTAGATAAGGCTAAAGAGGTCTTTGTGGCATTTATGGATTTGGAAAAGGCTTATGACAGGGTGAATAGGGGGGCAATGTGGCAGATGTTGCAGGTGTATGGTGTAGGAGGTAGGTTACTGAAAGCAGTGAAGAGTTTTTACGAGGATAGTGAGGCTCAAGTTAGAGTATGTAGGAAAGAGGGAAATTATTTCCCAGTAAAAGTAGGCCTTAGACAAAGATGTGTGATGTCACCGTGGTTGTTTAATATATTTATAGATGGGGTTGTAAGAGAAGTAAATGCGAGGGTCTTGGCAAGAGGCGTGGAGTTAAAAGAAAAAGAATCACACATAAAGTGGGAGTTGTCACAGTTGCTCTTTGCTGATGACACTGTGCTCTTGGGAGATTCTGAAGAGAAGTTGCAGAGATTGGTGGATGAATTTAGTAGGGTGTGCAAAAGAAGAAAATTAAAAGTGAATACAGGAAAGAATAAGGTTATGAGGATAATAAAAAGATTAGGTGATGAAAGATTGGATATCAGATTGGAGGGAGAGAGTATGGAGGAGGTGAATGTATTCAGATATTTGGAAGTGGACGTGTCAGCGGATGGGTCTATGAAAGATGAGGTGAATCATAGAATTGATGAGGGAAAAAGGGTTAGCGGTGCACTTAGGAGTCTGTGGAGACAAAGAACTTTGTCCTTGGAGGCAAAGAGGGGAATGTATGAGAGCATAGTTTTACCAACGCTCTTATATGGGTGTGAAGCATGGGTGATAAATGTTGCAGCGAGGAGAAGGCTGGAGGCAGTGGAGATGTCATGTCTGAGGGCAATGTGTGGTGTGAATATAATGCAGAGAATTCGTAGTTTGGAAGTTAGGAGGAGGTGCGGGATTACCAAAACTGTTGTCCAGAGGGCTGAGGAAGGGTTGTTGAGGTGGTTCGGACATGTAGAGAGAATGGAGCGAAACAGAGTGACTTCAAGAGTGTATCAGTCTGTAGTGGAAGGGAGGCGGGGTAGGGGTCGGCCTAGGAAAGGTTGGAGGGAGGGGGTAAAGGAGGTTTTGTGTGCGAGGGGCTTGGACTTCCAGCAGGCATGCGTGAGCGTGTTTGATAGGAGTGAATGGAGACAAATGGTTTTTAATACTTGATGTGCTGTTGGAGTGTGAGCAAAGTAACATTTACGAAGGGGTTCAGGGAAACCGGCAGGCCGGACTTGAGTCCAGGAGATGGGAAGTACAGTGCCTGCACTCTGAAGGAGGGGTGTTAATGTTGCAGTTTAAAAACTGTAGTGTAAAGCACCCTTCTGGCAAGACAGTGATGGAGTGAATGATGGTGAAAGTTTTTCTTTTTCGGGCCACCCTGCATTGGTGGGAATCGGCCAGTGTGATAATAAATAAAATAATAAATAAATATATATATATATATATATATATATATATTTATATATATATATATATATATATATATATATATATATATATATATATATATATATATATATATATATAGATACAGATATAGATATAGATATGGGGATATTGTCCGTAAATGCGACTGAAAAATTAGATTCAGAACTGAATGGAGCACGAAGCGGACTTCACGGTAAGTGTTTTTCAACTGTCGATACACTTTTTCAGATGCACTTTTTTTCAGATGCACTTTTTTCAGATGTACTTTTTTCTGATGCACTTTTTTCAGATGCACTTACGCAAGGCTCACACTGTATACAATGACTTTATAAGAGAGCTTATTATAAATAACATAATTAATGGTCCTAGCCTATTCCATTTACTGAGTCCACCTGCTCTTGATACCACTTACTGAGTCCGCCTGTACTTGGTAGTATCACTTTCTGAGTCCGCCTGTACTTGATACCACTTACTGAGTTCGCCTGTACTTGGTAGTATCATTTACTGAGTCCGCCTGTTCTTGATACCACTTACTGAGTCCGCCTGCACTTGGTAGTACCACTTACTGAGTCCACCTGTTCTTGATCCCACTTACGGAGTCCGCCTGTACTTGGTGGTATCACTTACTGAGTCCGCCTGTACTTGATACCACTTACTGAGTTCGCCTGTACTTGGTAGTATCACTTACTGAGTCCACCTGTACTTGGTAGTACCACTTACTGAATCCACCTGTTCTTGATGTTACTTACTGAGTCCGCCTGTACTTGGTAGTACCATTTACTGAGTCCACCTATAATTGGTAGTACCACTTACTGAGCCGAACTCAACCATTTTATTCCCTTTATCTGAATCATTTAAGATTTCTTTTGGCTGAAAGTTAGGGCAATATTTACCATTTTCCAGCTTTCTGGCAGATGCCTCGTCTCAAATGAATTGCCTCTTGGTGTTCCACGGCAGCCCATCCCCCTAAGTAACGTCAGTGTTTAACTTCGACTGAGAACGTTGAAAGTGTGTCGCTGATATAATAACGGACACCTGATTATATAGCAGTGATATTTTATTACGCTTATTGGATATTTAGTGTGATATAATCGGTTTAGTTTTGATGACAGATGACGGTCTAACCTAACTTAAATAATATATACCGAGAAATTTCTTTAATCATCGGGTTGTCCACCGACTCTTGGACTCTTCACATGCCTAGGAGAAGAGAGGGCTACCTGGTAAACAATGTGCTGTACCACAGTCATCTATAATTGTTTCTATTAAGCTAACGTTGTTTAGTTTTTCGGAGATTCGATCTGGGATGAATGTTAAATGACAGGCCACCGCTCTACCAGTCAGGTCATCCCACTTACAAACCGGTCACTTGCAAACCAGCCGCAAACCGTGAGCTTGGGAACTTACAAAGGCCATGATCTCCGAGCCAGCTAACATTTGTACAGAAAGCATCTGCCCGTGACCCAACCTGGTCAAACGCTAGTGCTTGTCTTTTTACAAAGTTAATGAACGTTCATTACATTTTCAGAGCTTACTGCACTTCCACTACCAGCATTACCACTACCACTACCTCCTTTTCTTCCTCTCTTGGCCCCGTCCCTGTTCCCCCTCACCTATATGTACTGTCTCCCTCACTCTTTTGTGTTAGTGTGACTGTAAATGGTCCAGGTTAGACCAAAACGTCGTCGTAAGCTTTTCTCTCCTATGTGCAGGTGTATTGTGTATTGTTCCAGCCACGGTAATGTGCGTTTTTGTTCTTGATTTTGTCTGTATGTCTGGTGGTCTCTCCTCAACAGGACGATCACGGAGAAATGTATTCAGTTGGCAGACGTGCAAATTACTGCAATCTTTTTACGATTCTTATTATGTGACTATTTCATCATATTTTTGATGATGGGTCAAAATTCCTGTTCTGGGAGAAATGTCGAGAATAAGGAATAACTGTATTACCACTCTCTCTCTTGTCGAATTAACAGTGGTTCTCTCAAAACCAAAGTTCTTGTGAGAGTCATTAACAGTGGTTCTCTCAATACCATAGTTCTTGTGAGAGTCATTACCAGTGGTTTTCCCATCACCACAGTTCTTGTGAGAGTCATTAACAGTGGTTCTCTCAACGCCACAGTTCTTGTGAGAGTCATTACCAGTGGCTCTCTCAACACCACAGTTCTTGTGAGAGTCATTAACAGTGGTTTTCTCAACACCAAGGTTCTTGAAAGTTGATACACATGTGCAACATCTGGGTATCTTTATTGTAGACGTTTCGCCATCCAGTGGCTTTATCAATACAAATTCTAGGACATAATTGGAAGACAGTAGAACTATATACAAAAGATGAGGTAATCAGTCCCTCAGCCTTGGAGTTAGTGTTCACAGCATCGTGGTGGAGGAGAATCTGGAGCAAAGGCAAGAAGACTGGCGGTTATAAAGATATCCAGATGTTGCACATGTGTCTCAACTTTCATATTGTCGGTATTTTATACCTTTCTTGCACAACCAAGGTTCTTGTGAGAATCATT